>NC_056055.1:41970519-42277377 GCF_016772045.2 Ovis aries | reverse complement strand
GTTCCTTACCGCCCTTATTCTTGGCTTTAAAGACTTCTCCCAATTTCACCAAAGTCTGTTAAGAGTTCATTTTTTAAAATATAAATTTATTTATTTTAATTGGAGGCTAATTACTTTACAATATTGTATTGGTTTTGCCATACATTAACATGAATCTACCTCAGGTATACACGTGTTCCTCATCCTGAATCCCCCTCCCTCCTCCCTCCCCGTACCATCCCTCTGGGTCGTCTCAGTGCACCAGCCCCAAGCATCCAGTATCATGTATCGAACCTGGACTGGCGATTCATTTCATATATGATGCTATACATGTTTCAATGCCATTCTCCCAAATCATCCCACCCTCGCCCTCTCCCACAGAGTCCAAAAGACTGTTCTATACATCTGTGTCTCTTTTGCTGTCCCGCATACAGGGTTATCATTACCATCTTTCTAAATTCCATATATATGCGTTAGTATACTATATTGGTGTTTTTCTTTCTGGCCTACTTCACTCTGTATAATAGGCTCCAGTTTCATCCACCTCATTAGAACGGATTCAAATGTATATTTTTTAATGGCTGAGTAGGACACGACTGAGCGACTGAACTGAACTGACTGAACGGAATACTCCATTTTGAGATGCAGATGTAGAGAACAAATGTAGGGATACCAAGGAGGAAGGGGTGGTGGTGAGATGAACTGGGAGGTTGGGATTGACGTATATATACTAATTTGCATAAAACTGGATAGCACAGGGAACTCTACTCAGTGCTCTGTGGTGATCGAAATGGGAAGGAAATCCCAAAAAGAGGGGATGTATGTATACGTACAGCTGATTCACTTTGTTGTGCAGTAGAAACTAACACAGGCTTCCAGGTGATGCAATGGTAAAGAATCTGCCTTCCAATGCAGGGATGAAAGAGATGTGGGTTCGATCCTGGGGTCGGGAAGAGCCCCTGGAGAAGGGAATGGCAACCTGCTCCAGTATTCTTGCCTGGGAAATCCCATGGACAGAAGAGTCTGGCTGGCTACAATCCATGGGGTCTAGAAGAGCTGGACACAACTGAGCACTCACACACACAGAAACTACACAACATTGTAACCAACTATACGCCAATAAAAATTAAAGAAAAAAGTTCATTTCACCTGTGAAATCTGTTCTCTTGCTTAGGTAAAAAGGACCAGGGAAAGGCCTTATTTTTCCCTGATTAAGGCTGAACAACTGAAGCTTGAGTCTTGTTATCTTAAACCTGAATGTAACCTGAGGTGTATCCATTTGAAAAAAAATGCCAAGTAAGGAATGAAGTTCTCCCAACTTACTGCACTGGTCAGGTGCAATCTGGAGAATTCTGTTAACTTCTGCATTTCACCTTTAAAAGAAATGCTGTCTATTTTATACTTCCAGAGGAGAGACCGGGATGTGGAGAGATCAAGAACTCTGTTCCAAAAGGACTGATCAGCAATCACAAGTCCAGGGAAGATAAAACTGGAGGGGACAGGAGAGCCAAGTCCAAAGCAGTGAAGGCCAAGGTTGGCTCAGAAAGGCAGAATCAGGGCAAAGGGTTGGGGAGAGGAATGCTGGAAGACAGATTTTTAATTTCTAGCAGCAAGAACCTTCTACTAATTAGGCTGTTTAAACATGAGATGAGCTCGATGAGTCAGGGCCGGGTCAGGCAGCAACCAAGCAGAGGCTGGACAGCCACTCCTAGGAGAAGTGCTGCAGGGGGATTCCTGCACTGGGCAGGAAATGAACACCAAGATTCTGTTCTTTTGTAACTCTCTGAAAAGTCAGTCCTATACATCATAAATTAGGGGACAGATAAAAAATTTCAGTGGCTTTTTAAAAACATAGAGAGTTTTTGTTTATAGAAATGAAAACTGAATGATGATCAAAAAATGAAAACCATAGATCATTTTTTCAGGCTCCTTGCAGCACTTTGATTTCCTGTGTCTTTGTGTTCTTCTTAATCTCAGACTCTGTTTTCTTTCTTTTACTTCTACCCATATGTCCTTCCATTCTCTTTATCCCTCCTTTTACACAGAAAGTTTTCATTTATGCCATGGGTGGTAGGTCTTTGGAACATATTAGAGGAATTTAAGGTCTGGTTACTTGGAAATGGTTAGAGTGAAAAATCTATAACATCTTACCTAACCTGGTAACTGTTATAGTTCTCTCTTCTCCAACCACATGTTTTGGTCAGGGCCATGTTGGGTTTCAGAAAAATCATTAATGCTCATAATATTACAAGTAAAGAAAAAAAAAAAAGGAGCAATGCCAGAATGATTCTGGAGGAATATGCACACAAGGACAACCAAACTAATCTTGACACAAAAAAAAAAGAAAAAGAAAGAAAAGAAATGAGAACTTTCCATAATACTAGAATTGCCTACACTGTAATTACAATAATTAACATAACGCTGGCAACAGAATACACATCAATTAAACAGAAAAATCCAGAAAGAGACTCAGTAAGTATATAATTAAAGTTCCATTTAAAAACTGCTTAAGAAAAAGAGGTGACTTTCATGAAATGACTAACTCTTTGGAGAAAAAGAGAGTCCCCCCAAATTTCAAAAAGAAACCATGGAAATGGACGTGACTTAGCAACTGAACAAGGTGTCAAAACCACAATAAACTATATGGGCAAATGGCAAAACAAAAAGGAAAGCATTAACAACATACATGAAAAAGACTTAATGTCATAACATATGAAAAGTTGTTACTAATCAATAAGAAAAAGAGGAATGTCTCAATGGAGGACAGAGTAAAGCACACTCAGAAGAAACTCACACTCAGAGTAAAGCACACTCAGTAAATCAACTCAGAAGAAACTCAAGCGTCCAATGAACATGAGGCAGTTGAATCTTGGACTGATGGCAAATTAAAGCTATGAGGTGCTATTTTTAAATCTATCCAGTGGACAACATAATTTTGTTCAATGTAAATGTTTAGCATTGGTTTCAGTTTCATACGGGCTTCTTATACTGAAGTGTGTGTGAACTGATGTAGACTTTTGATAGTATACTTGGCAACACATCTCAAAAGCCTTGAGAATATTTAGCCTCTTTGACAAAGGAAGTTCAGTTCTGAGGATTTTTTCTGAAGAATTCCTTAGGGTTATATGCTAGGGTTCCGTTATAGCAATGCTTGCATTGAGCAGAGACTAGGACCAATCTAAATATCTAATAATAGTGACTCAATCAGTTCAGTTCAGTTCAGTCACGCAGTCATGTCCAACTCTGCAACCCCATGAATCGCAAAATGCCAGGCCTCCCTGTCCATCACCAGCTCCCGGAGTTCACTCAGACTCACGTCCATCGAGTCGGTGATGCCATCCAGCCATCTCATCCTCTGTCGTCCCCTTCTCCTCCTGCCCTCAATCCCTCCCAGCATCAGAGTCTTTTCCAATGAGTCAACTCTTCTCATGAGGTGGCCAAAGTACTGGAGTTTCAGCTTTGACATCATTCCTTCCAAAGAAATCCCAGGGTTGATCTCCTTCAGAATGGACTGGTTGGATCTCCTTGCAGTCCAAGGGACTCTCAAGAGTCTTCTCCAATACCACAGTTCAAAAGCATCAATTCTTCGGTGCTCAGTAGTGACCATTTAATCAATTTTGACATGTCCTGTGTAGCCATTAAAAATTTTATAGAAGACCATAAATGCTGGAAAGGGTGTGGAGAAAAGCGCACCCTCCTACACTATTGGTAGGAATGCATATTGGCACAGCTACTTTGGGAACCAAAGGTTTCTCAAAAACAGAGGTTTCTCAAAAAACTAAAAATAGGGTTGCCGTATGATCCTGCAATCCCACTCCTGGGCATATATCTGCACAAAACCATGACTCAAAAAGATACACGCACCCCTATGCTCATAGCAGCACTGTGCACAATAGCCAAGACACAAAAACTACCGAATTGTCCATCGACAAGTGAATGTACAAAAAGACGTGGTACAGATATACAATGGATCGTCCTAACTCTGGGATCGAGCCTGGGTCTCCTGCATTGCAGGTGGATTCTTTACTGTCTGAGCCACCAGGGAAGCCTCTGTACAATAAAATACTATTCAGCTATTAAAAAGAATGAAATAATGCCATTTGAGCAACATAGAGGGACCTAGAGATCATACTAAGTGAGATAAGCCAGAAAGACAAATACATATGATATCATTTATACATGGAGTCTAAAATACAACACAAATGAACATATCTATAAAACAAAACAGACCCACAAAGAGAACAAACTTGTGGTTGCCAAGGGGAAGAGGGTGTGTGGGGGTGATGGGTTAGGAGTTTGGGATTAGCAGTGCAAGCTGTTACATGTAGGATGGATAAAGAACAAGGACCTACTGTATAGCGCAAGGAACCATTAATATATTCAATATCCTGTGATAAACCATGGAAAAGAATATGCAAAAGAATGTATACATATGCATAACTGAGTCACTTTTTTGTGCAGCAGAAGTGAATATAACATTGTTAGTCCACTATACGTCAATAAATTCTTTTTAAATGTTGTAGAAGAATATTTCATCACATGGAAAGGTGTTCAAGGTGTATATTTCTGTTGCTGTTGTTACAATAACTCTTTTGTTCTGGTTAGTTTGTTCTTTCTTCAATGGTATACATTTTGAGTAAAAGAAGGACATTTGGAGCTGGAGCAGAAATGTGGCTCCAGGGTGGCTTCATGTCCCAAACCATTCTCCTGGACATAACCCAGGAGCACTCAGCCTCTGGTCTGAAGAACTCCTGGCCACGCTCTGCATTCTGTGTGCTCCATGTTGGTGTACATGGCATACCAGAGCTGGAAGAATGGTCTGAGGGTGAAATATAGCAGCCCAGCCCTCCTGGGAACTTCTCCCTGTCACGTGGCTTCTGTTCCACGTCCTCCAGGCCTGGAGCTGTGCAAGGTCCTGGACTGTCAATCGAGTAAAATCCAAGAACTGTCCCATCCTCCAGTTTACAGTAAACATGCCATCAGGCACGGGCGCCCAAGAGCTGGACAGCAATTCCAGGGCAGGCACTGGGGAGCCAGCATCTTTGGGGAGAGACTTGTTTTCCCCTCGTTTCCCCTCCCCTACTCATCCCTCTCCTCTTCTCACCCTCCTCCTTTCTCTCTTCCCTCCAATCTCCTTCCTTATCCTCCTCTAGGGATAGGCCTGAGGCTAATACACTTGGGAAAGGAGAGCCTCTTTGAAAAAACAAGTACAAAATTACAAAATTGAATTCAAGTACAGGACCTTGCAAAGGTTCTGTGTAAGTGAGAGGCCGGAGCTTAAGCTTCATAGTTGTTGTTGTTCAATCACCAAGTCGTGTCCAGCTCTTTGCCATCCCGCGGACTGCAGGACACCAGGCCTCCCTGTCCCTCATCATCCCCCTGAGTTTGCAATACTGTTCTTTACAGCATCGGATTTTACTTCCGTCACCAGATATATCCACAACTGGGTGTCATTTCCGCTTTGGTCCAGCCAATTCATTCTTTTTGGAGCTAATAGTAACTGTCCTCCGCTCTTCCCCAGGAGCATGTTGGACACCTTCTGGCCTGGGGGGCTTATTGTTTGGGGTCGATTCTTTTTGCCTTTTTATACAGTTCGTGAGGTTCTCACGGCAAGGATTCTGGAGTGGTTTGCCATTCCCTCTGCCAGTGGACCATGTTTTGTCAAAATTCTCCACTGTGACCTGTCAGTCTTGGGTGGGCCTACACAGCATGGCTCATAGCTTCATTCAGGTACACAAGGCGGTGATTTCATGGCAAATCCACCTTTAATTCTGAATTTGATTTTTATCACTCACATGTATTTCCTTTTAGTTTATACTGTTTATGTATTCCTGCTGTTGCCACTGCCTGAACTACGCTGAATATTGTTTTCCATATTGTTGAGCTTTATATAAAGGGTATTCTCCACAACATTTTTATGCAGCTTGTTTTTCTTACTCAGTGGTACATTTGGGAAGTTTATCCATGTTGATGTGAACAACTTCAGTTTCTTTTAATTGCTATATTCCATTGTGTGACTCTCAGATTGTACCTACACTTTCCTGCTGCAGTTTTTCAGTAAGGGCAGCAGGATATGTATATAGATATAGATATATATGCAAGTTGTAAACAAACACACAAACACACTGCAGAGCAGGTAAATCAGTGTCATTTTGTTGTAAGACTAGACTAGAACTAGGTAAAAAAAAAACATAATTTAAAAAAGAATTCAGAAACAATCCTAGGAAATTGGTATACAATATAGAAGCATTTCAATTCAATAGAGAAAAATGGGCTATTTAATAAATAGTATTGAGAGAATTGGATATATATAGATAAAATAAATAAAAGCACAAAATTACAGTTTAGATGAATTAAAAACTTCAACCTTCAAAAATACAAATTATAGAATATTAGGCAAAATGTATAGCAAAATATCATTATGATCCCAGGGAGTGAAAGTGAAAGTGAAGTCGCTGAGTCGTGTCTGACTATTTGCGACCCCATGGATTGTAGCTTATAACGCTCCTCCGTCCATGGGATTTTCCAGGCAAGAGTACTGGAGTGGGTTGCCATTTGGAACCTTAAATAAGTCATGGAAAGCAAAACTCACACAGTAAAAGGCCTAATAATTTAAATCAAATTAATGAATAAATATTATCTAAAGTATAAAAAAAGCATCTGAAAAATAAAAGATACCCCAACATAGAAAACAAACATGATTATCAACCATAGACGGCAGCCCACCAGGCTATGCCGTCCCTGGGATTCTCCAAGCAAGAACACGGGAGTGGGTTGCCATTTCCTTCTCCAGTGCATGAAACTGAAAAGTGAAAGTGAAGTCACTCAGTCTTGTCCGACTTTTAGCGACCCCATGGACTGTAGCCTACCAGGCTCCTCCGTCCATGGGATTTTCCAGGCAAAAGTACTGGAGTGGGGTGCCGTTGCCTTCTCTGGGATAACCAACAAGGACTTACTATATAACACAGGGAACTATATTCAATATCTTGAGATAACCTATAATGGAAGAGAAAAAAAGAATATATATATACTTATATATTGTGGTTGTTTGGTTACTGAGTCCTGTTTGACTTTTTTCAGACCCTTAGGATTATAGCTTGCCACTCTTCTCTGTCCATGGGATTTGCCAGGCAAGAATACTGGAGTAGGTTGTCACTTCCTATCCAGGGGGTCTTCCTGACCCAGAGGTGGAACCCATGCCTTCTGCATTAGCAGGCAGGTTTTTTACCACTGGGCCACCAGGGAAGTGCATATATATATATAATATATATACACAAATATGTATAGCCAAATCACTTTGCTGTATATTTGAAACTAATGCAACATTGCAAATCAACTATAATTCAAAAAAAATTTTAAAACAAAACAAAACCAGACATCCCAAACAACATGAAAGGCAAGCTGAAGACTAGGAGAAAATTTTGCAACTTATATAACAAAGAATGGGTATAACAGATATATGTAGGAAAACAAACAAACAAAGAGATAAACACCCTTTAGAAAAATGAGCAAAGGATATGAATAAGCAATTCATAAAAGAGGAAAAACATGTAAGAAGATGCTCGAACACAGTTTTCATCAGGCGTCTACTAATGAAAATATTGAAGAGATACCATTGTATACCTAATATACTGAGCATTTTGAAATGTCTGGTAGGTGAAGCATTATTGAGACAGCTGAGAATTGGGAACTTCTGGATTCTGTTTTCATACTTCAAGACGGTGGAGCCACTTGAGAGGCAACGTGGGCATAGCCTTGGATCCACAATTTCCTTTTGTAGGAATTTGGAGTCTTGAAACACATAAAAGACACACAGGACATTTATTGCAATTTGTTGGAGGTAGTGAAAAATTGTTAACAATCCTAAATATCCACTCAGGCTTCTCTGGTAGTTCAGATGGTAAAGAATCTGCCTGCAATACAGGAGAGCCAGGTTCAATCCTGGGGTCAGGAAGATCCCCTGGTGAAGGGAATGGCTACCCATTCCAGAAATATTGCCTGGAATTTTCCAACGACAGAGGAGCCTGGCAGGTTGCAGTCCATGGGGTCGCAAAGAATCAGATACAACTGAGTGATTAACACTTTCAAGTATCCACTAAAAAGAGAGAGGATAATAAATAAAATACGGTATAGTAATACAATGGAATACTACTCAGCAGTTAAAAGAAATTCACTTGGTCAATATAGCAACACAATTAGATTCCAAAAATACTGCTAAATTACAAAATCACACCTATAGTATAATGCCTCTTATGTAAACAGCACACAAATACATCAATATACAATGATAAGGTTCTGGAGGGCCTCCCAAGTGGAGCTAGTGGTAAAGAACTTGCATGCCAATGCAGGAAACATAGGAGACCTGGGTTTGATCCCTGGGTTGGGAAGATCCCCTGGAAGAGGTCATGGCAGCCCACAGGCATATTCTTGCCTGGAGGATCCCCCTGACAGAAGAGCCTGGTGGGCTATAGTCCATGGGGTTAAAAAAAAGTTGGACAGGACCTAGTGACTAAACAACAATACATATTTTTTTTCCTAAAATTTTCACAGTATTTGCCCATCACATTTGCAATAGGAAACCAGTTATGTGTCAAGGATTGTTGAAAGTTCAAAAATTCTTGAAAGGTTAGCTTTCAGTTCAGTTCAGTTCAGTCGCTCAGTCATGTCCGACTCTTTGCGACCCCATGAATTGCAGCACGCCAGGCCTCCCTGTCCATCACCTTACCTTTAAATACACCCTCCTTTCTTCCCCCACCAACTTAAATACATAGCACGTGTTTGGGAAGACTGGCATGTTTTATTGCAAAATTAGGTACATTCCCCAAACTGTGGAAGTAGAGAAAAAGGTTCTGGGAATTATTTAGCTTAGTTTAGGGGGATCAGGGGAATTAGCTCTTATTTTTAACTCACCGATGTTCCATTAACCAGGACACTCCAGAGACTTAAGATTTACTGACAATCAATGTTTAACCATGGTTAAATTTAGCTACTTTCTGGGGATGAAACTTCTCAAATAGCTGAGAGATTTTCATCTCTTTTACATTTTTACATTGTAATGATCTGGAGTAGAAAACTGTCTAGAATGTTTTAGGTACTTCTCTGCCTTCTTCAACAGAAAAGAGCATCAAGTTTCAGCTTTTCCAACTTTGCTATTCCTAAAGGTTGCCATATGGTACACTGTCAGGATCTGTCTTATAGCAACACTGTCTTTCCTGCTAAGGCTTTAGAAGTCAACTTCTTGGAATTGTTTGTAAAATAATCAGTGTATGGGGCTCACACAAAGAGGATTGCCTCAGATAAAAGAACATACAAACTTCATGGCATCTATTCTGGCTTTTTCACAATCCGCCTTTTCCCCTCCTCTTCTTTCTGGTGTTCAGGGACATTTTGAAAGTGCTGGCTGCAAGCCTGGAAGGTGATACAGGTAGAGAAGAAAGAACAGGATTATTTCTTGTAAAACAGTGATGTCTATCAAGATCAAAGCTTTAGCTGTTGGCACAGGGCTATTGCCACAGAACTGAGCTACCAATAGATGAAATGCAGGCATGTGCTAAGTCGCTTCAGTTGTGTCTGACTCTTTGCCACCCTATGGACTGTAGCCTGACAGGCTTCTCTGCCCATGAGATTCTCCAGGCAAGAATACTGGAGTGGGTTGCCATGCCCTCCTCCAGGGGATCTTCCCAACCCAGGTGATCGAATAATTCTAAATGAAGACAAAAACCATAACCTTATAGCAATTGTACAGCATCTGCTAGAAAATTTTGTGATCTTATACAAGAATTTCCCAAGATACAGCAGGTGATTATTAATGAAGCCTTTGTAAGTAATAGCCTTATGCTGCTGCTGCTGCTAAGTCGCTTCAATCGTGTCCGACTCTGTGCGACACCACAGACAGCAGCCCATCAGGCTCCACCGTCCCTGGGATTCTCCAGGCAAGAACACTGGAGTGGGTTGCCATTTCCTTCTCCAATGCATAAAAGTGAAAAGTGAAAGTGAAGTTGCTCAGTCGTGTCCGACTCTTAGCAACCCCATGGACTGTAGCCTACCAGGCTCCTCCGTCCATGGGATTTTCCAGGCAAGAGTCCTGGAGTGGGGTGCCATTGCCTTTTCCGAACAGCCTTATACACACATACAAGTGTTGTGCTCAGTTATGTCCAACTCTTTGCGACCCCGTGGACTGTAATCCGCCATGCTCCTTTGTCCATGGGATTTTCCAGGCAAAAATACTGGAAAGCATTGCCATTTCCTTCTTTAGGGGCTCCTCCCAACCCAGGGATTGAACCTGCATCTCCTGAGTCTCCTGCATCGCAGGCAGATTCTTTACTCACTGAGCCACCTGGGAATAGCCTTGTACATCTGAGTAAGGTGGGAGTCCAAGAGGGTTCATACAGAGCTAGACCTATAATCTCAGGCCTACTCTTTGTAAAACCAGAAAGGGGAAGGGAACAGAGGGTATGAAATGGAGCTACGAACCTCAGGAATCACAGGTAAGTTCTTTTCTTATGCACGTGCCATTTTTCCTCCTATTGCAATAATCAGGCAGCAACACAGAGAAGTGATGATTCAGAACTACATTCCAAGGTTCTGAGTCAGGAAGTTAAGGCTCCATTCGATGTTATCAGTTAGCTGGGGGTGGTAGCGACCAAATCTAATAAAAACACAAAGGACAGAAGTTTCAAATTTCTTTCAGAAGGATTGTGCTTACTCTAAAGAGTACAGGAACTGTGCAAATTGCTCCTGCCATGTGTTCATGTGAGATAAACTCACAGAATGCTGTAGCAGAGAGATGGCCTGTTCAGGTATCTCATAGAGAGATACGATGTTCATCGCTAGCAGACACAGAGCAGATGGTGGCTCCGAGTGAGTTGATGTTGTTGCTCTGAAGATTCAGAGGATGGAGATGAAAGCATAGGAGTTAGGGATAGACGGGCTGCCTCTCCCATCTCCCTTTGCCTCAGTCCTTTTTCAGTAAATGAGGAAGCTCATCCTTTCCCAGCCTTAGAAAAGGCAAAAATAAATGATGCCTGTGGAAGTGCTTAGAGTTACTTGGAAACAAATGTGACTGTGTTAAAATGAAGTATCATATTGTCTCTGTCTGGGCTTCCCTTGGTGGTTCAGTAGTGAATCTGCCTGCCAGTGCAGGAGACACGTGTTTGATCCCTGGCTCAGGAAGATCCCCTGAGAAGGGAATGGCAATTCACTCCAGTATTCTTGCCTGGGAAATCCCATGGACAGAAAAGCCTGGCAGGCTAAAGTCCATGGGGTCGCAAAGAGTCAGACACAACTGAGCAACTAAACAACAATTGTCTCTCCCAAGAGACCTAATCCTTGTAAGAGAACAGGAGAAAGTTCTTTGGTTTATCAACTGTTCCCCTTTAGGGTAAGCTCAGTCTGAAGGTTGGTTCCCATTCTAGGAGATTCAGAACAACCACAGCCTTGGGGGGATATTGTGAATATGCCTGAACTCCTAGAATATGTGTCCTGGAAAGGGTCTGAAGATCACTTCCCTCATTGCATAGACACAGAAATGAGGCCCAGAGAGGTGAATGGACTTCTCTGAGGTCACACGGCTTTTTTCAAATACACGGCTTCAGTTGATGAGCCCAGGGCCCTTTTCACAGACTTTCTCAAAGTGGGGTCCTCTGAGAGTGCATGTCAGAATCACCTGACATGTACATGGGGGCACCAGGGAGGTATTGGTGAAGAGAGTTGATTATATAAATGCACATTCCCTGACCTGAATCACAAGCTTTGGGAGCAAGTACCTGAGAATCTGCATTTTAGGATGAAACAATTCTTTTTTTTTTTTTGGCTGCACTGAGTCTTCATTGCTTCACGCAGGCCTTCTCTAGCTGTGGCAAGCAGCGGCTACTCTCTAGCTGCAGTGTGCAAGCTTCTCTTTGCAGTGGCTTCTCTTGTTGTGGAGCATGGACCCTAGGCACATGGGCTTCAGTAGTTGTGGTGCATGGGTTTAGTTGCCCCATGGCAGGTGGGATCTTCTTGGACTAGGGATCGAATCTGTGTTCCCTGCACTGGCAAGTGGATTCTTAAGGATGTCAAGGATGAGGGAAGTCAAGGACGAGGCGATTCGTACACAGCTCTGCTTTATTTCAACAATACCTCGAAGTGTAGCTTCTAAATTGCCTACGTAAAACGGCCACGCTTAAGGAATCATCTCCTAGAGAATGTGGAAAGGACACACGCTATTAGTTGCCACCAGACAATGCCATGTCCTCAATTAGCTACGTTGTATGACAGTCAGTCTCCTGCAGGGCACCGTCATCTCCTTGAATGTTCTGAACAATCAAAGCACATTTGGGAAACAAACACAGCTCATGTGGTCCCTTTAAGAGCCTCTCTTTGCCTGGGTTTGGGGATGGGTGTGCTCTCCTTTGCAGGTCACTCCCAGCTTATCTTACTGTCCCCGCCACCTCTCTGAGACATCTGGTTTCATACATGTGTCTCTGGCCTGAAAGTAGATAGATTCTGATACAGGGCTGAACCCACCCTTCCCTTAATCAACACAGAGTGACTTGTCAGGTCCATGGGAGATAAATAAAGCTGAGATCGTCCCTGTAGAAGCCTCTTGGGAGGTTAAATAGGGTATGTAAACAAGTGATGGGGTTGCCAGCGGCTTCCACGTAATGCCCATGAAAGGCTCTTTGCACAAGGACATCAGCTGGGCTGGGCATGTCCAAGCAGAGTTCATCTGAACGAGATGAAAACCTCTGAACCCAGCTGGATCCCTGGTTACTCCGTAATGGCTCAAGGTTAGGGAGGATCTGTCTCTTGTGTGCTCACGCACTGGACTTCTCCCTTCCTGTCTCCCAGCGGGTCCTTACCGGGCTTCAGAGTGCCCTCTGTATTACTTTCTCCTCTGCCCAGGCAGCAACAGCAAAGATGGAGCCAGATTTCAAGAGAGGCCCCGTCGTAGAGAAGCACTCATTAAATGACAACCTTCATGTCAGCAAAACCCCAGGGTGTAACAAAAGAGAACTGCAGAACTTCCCTTTGATCTGCACCTATTTTTTTAAAAAGGTAGTTTTTAGGTTTGCGGAGAGGTCAGAAAGGGTTGTTATTTTAATTTCTCTGAAATCTGCTCTAGAAAACAAAACCAGAGGCTCCAAGGAAGCAGGGGCCTGGTGTTCCCCCAAACTCAACTCAGTGTCTAGCAGCTAAGACAGTGCTCAAAAACGTGTCAGATAATAAGCCACTCTCTGGAGGTGGGACTTCCCTGGTGGCTCAGTGGTGGAGAATCCACCAGCCAATGCAAGAGACACGGGTTCTATCCCTAGGTTGGGAAGATCCCTTGGAGAAGGGAATGGCTACCCACTCTAGGATTTTTGCCTGGAGAATCACATGGACAGAGGAGCCTGGCAGACTACAGTCCATGGGGTCACAAAAGACTCAGATATGGCTGAGCGATCGAACAACAACAATCTGAGGGTGACCACTGGAGACACAGCCACTTCCTGCTAAATGGCATTCATTGACACACGGTGACTGATCACACAGTCCAGGGTACGAGCTGCAGACTTCCAGATTCAGCAGCCCTGCTTCTGTTGGTGCCTTGAGAGTATTTTGATGATCAGGGGCTGATTTGTATTTATCAGACTCCCCAAATTGATGTGTTGGACTGCAATGCCAAGTTACCCAGGAATCACAGTGAGAAACAAATGTGCTGGGGCCTCACGTGTCCTCTTTCGGTGAGCTAATCCTCCTAGAAACCAAAGGGTGACCAGATGGTGACCTAGTGAGCAGACAACCAGAACCAGGGAGACCAAATGAATCAGATTTCTCAGGGCAACAAGATAAGTAACAGGATTTTACACAACTGCCCAGCCAAAGGCAGACTTCCCTGGTGGCTCAGAGGTAAAGAATCCACCTGCAAACGCAGGAGATACGGGTTCGATCCCTGAGTTGGGAAGATCCCCTGGGTCTTAAGCTGGATGCTTAATGACTTGAAGTATGTATGTTGCAAAATGTTACCACAATAAGTTTAGTTAACATCCATCACCTCATACAATTACACAATATTTTTTATTCCTGATGAGAGCATTAAGGATCTATATCTCTTACTAACTCTCATATATACTATACAGTGGTGTTAATTGTAGTCATCACATTCCCAGGACTTATTTATCTTGTAACTGGAAGTTTGTACCTTTTGAGTCCATCCAATTCCCCTCTCCCCTCTACCTCCCAGAAACGCAAATCTGTTCTCTTTTTCTGAGTTAGGTTTTATTAGAGTCTACGTCTATATGAGATCATGTGGTATTTGTCTTTTTCTGTCTATTTACTTACAGGTGGTGCTAGTGGTAAAGAACTCGCCTGCCTGTCAGATGTAAGAGACCCGGGTTCATTCCCCTGGAGAAGGGAATGGCAACCCACTCCAGCATTCTTGCCTGGAGAATCCCTTTGACAGAGGAGCCTGGTGGGCTATAGTCCACTGGGTCACAAAGACTCAGGTTTGCAAAATGTCGGACACGACCGAGTGACTTAGCACCCACACATGCAATGCATTTACTTAGCAGAATGCCTTCAAGGTCCATTCTTTTTTTTTTTTTTTTTCTTTAATTGGAAAATTGTTACTTTCAATCCATTATCAGTCAGATTTTGGGAACCTGGGCATCCTCCCCTCTCTTTCAGGTGACAGCCTACCTCTGATGTGAGCAGACTTTGGACTTATAACACCCAGAAGGAAGCTAAAGTTCCTCCTTGCCCAAGTGGTGAAGGGTATCGCTCTGTAGCCACCCCATGCCCCCTCACCAAGTACTGGCATGCATGCTCAGTCGTGTCTGACTCTGCAACTCCATGAATTGTCGCCTACCAGACTCCTCTGTCCAAGGAATTTTCCAGGCAAGAATACTGGAGTGGGTTGCCATTTCTTTCTCCAGGGGATCTTCCCCACCCGGGAAGATAATCTGAGTCTCTTGCATTAGCAGGCGGATTCTTTATCACTGTGCCACCTAGGAAGCCCCCAAGAACTAACTGATAACAGTTATAAATCATATTTCTAGATAGAAGATCAATTTAGGGATTTTTTTGTTTGCTTCACCTTTTCCTCCCTCTACCCTCTCAGTGCCATGGGTATATTACAAAGAGCTTAGATGGATGTAGGTCAAAACCTCTAAAGTCAACTAAGGAGGCCACTGATACTGAGAAATTCACTAGCATGGACTGTCTGATCTGCCTGAGGAGTCTCTGGTTTCTTTGGGGAACAGAAATCTTCACTCTGTGAGATCCAGCACATGGCAACAGAGAAACAACCACCCAGAAGTCACAGGGAGCAGAAGACCATGCAATCAGAAGGAAGTGACGATCAGAGAGCACCCAGGACAGCGGTCAGTGCTTCCAGGCACTGGATGTTTGTTGACTGACTGTCTGAAGGACTGAATGACTACTTGAATAACCCAACCTCCTCGTTACACAGAGGAGGAAACTGAAGCCACAGCGGATGTTGATTCTGAGTCACATAGCATAGCAATGGCACCTGGGACTGGCTTGTAGGGGACCTGAGTCTCAACTCTGTGCTCGTGTTATCACAATGATGGCAACCGGAAAAATTAAGGAGAGCTGGGGTGGAGTGAAGGAAATAAGGAATCATAAAAGAGTAAAATGACTTAAAATACAGGCATACCTTGCTTTATTGCACTTTGCTTTATCAGGCTTTGCAGATATTGCGTGTTTTTTGTTTTTTTTTTTTTAATGAATTGAAGGTTTGTGGCCACCCTGCAAAGTCAGATGATGGTTTGCAGTTTTGACATAATGTTATGTGTGTGCGCTCATCATGTCCAACTCTTTGCAACTCCTTAGACTGTAGCTTGTCAGGCTCCTCTGGCCATGGAATCCTCCAGGTGAGAATACTGGAGTGGGTTGCCATTTCCTACTCCAGGGGATCTTCCCAACCCAGGGATCCCCTTCATAGTTAATAGACTACAGTATAGCATGAACATAACTTTTAAAAATTAAAAAAAAATTATATTGGAGTATAGTTGATTTACAGGTGTATAGCAAAACAAATCAGTTAGGAATATACATGTATCCATTTTTTAAAATTTTCTTCCCAAGCAGGCCATTATAGAGTGTTGAGTAGACTTCCTGAAACATGCCTAATCTAAACTGAGATGTGCTGTGAGTATGAAATATACACTGATTTCAAGGACAATATGAAAAAAGGGTAAAGTGAGCTTGTGGCACAGTGTTAAAGAATCTCCCTGCCAATGCAGAAGATTCGGGAGACCTGGGTTCTATCGCTGGGTCGGGAAGATCCCCTGGAGTAGGAAATGGCAATCTACTCCAGTATTTTTGCCTGGAAAATCTCATGGACAGAGGAGCCTGGTGGGCTATAGCAGACATGACTGAGCAACTGAGCATGCATGCTTGAAAAAAGAATATAAAATATCTCATCATAAATATATTGAATAAATTGGAATAAACAACATATATTATTAACATTCATTTCTCTGTTTCTTTTACTATTTTTAATGTGGCAACCAGAAAATTTTAAATTACATTCATGGCACTGTATTTCTATTGGGCAGTGCTGGTCGAGTCTGCTTCAAAGCATTTAAAGACCATCTCAAATACAGAGTGCAATGCTCATAAAATTAAAACAGGCATTGAGTATATGGAAGCAGTTGTGTTCTCCAGCCATTATTTTCAATCACCTTTCAAGTAAAGAAACACAGAGGTGGTGACATGGAAAATTGTGATGGAAATAGCAAGGTAGCCTGCTTCCTGCTTATTACTCAGAGAAATTGACCCTGAAAGACAATAATGATACAGTCAGTGTTGGTTCAGGCTTTATGCCTCTCATAGGACATCTTGACTTTCTTAACATCCTCAGAAGCTATTGGGGGCATTTGATGCCCCCAGGGAGGAGGAATAAAGAGTAGGGAGGCAGTATGGAGTTACTGGAAGACCTGGCTAGTTCAGTGCAGCCTCATATAAGTCACCAAGCCTCTAGGTTTCACCCTCGGTGCAGTCTTTGTGCTATACCACAGTGCTGTCTCTGGAGTCCCCATCCTCAGCCTTAGAACCCGGAAGGGCTTGAGCACAGACTGGAGATCTGTATGCTTCCATTTCCTGTTTATAAGACGGAGACTAGGACAGTGCTTTCTTACAAACTGATAGAGACTCAACAAGAGAATGCATGCCTAGTAAATGCCTCCAAAATGTTAAAAATAAATAAATACTTACGAACTGAAAAGGATCTTAAAGGCCACTCAGTCCAACTCCCACCCAAACTCACGAGTGCCCATGCATTTCCCCTCATATCTGGTCTCCCTTTGTTCACTGCCAATGGTGGGAATCCTATCATCTCATAGCGCAGACCTTGTTTGTTTGTCTTTAAATTATATTTTATTGTGATGAAGTAGCATACTGTTACCATTTTAATCATTTTAAAGTGTACAGTTCTGTGGCATTGAGTACATTTCCTTGTTGTTATATGAACTTCCCACCATCCAGCTCCAAAACTTTTTCATTATGTGAAAGAAACTGTACCTATTAAACAATAACTCCTCATTCTTTTGTCCCCCCAGACTCTGGTAACCATCGTTGTTTCTGTCTCTATGAGCTTGACTACGTTAGGTATCTCAAGTAGATGGAACCCCATAGCATTTGTTCTTTTGTGTCTGGCTTATTTCACTTAGTGTAATGTCTTCAAAAGCAGAGACATTACTTTGCCGGCTAAGATCCATCTAGTCAAGGCTATGGTTTTCCCAGTGGTAATGTATGGATGTGAGTTGGACTGTGAAGAAGGCTGAGCACCGAAGAATTGATGCTTTGGAACTGTGGTGTTGGAGAAGACTCTTGAGAGTCCCTTGGACTGCAAGGAGATCCAACCAGTCCATTCTGAAGGAGATCAGCCCTGGGATTTCTTTGGAAGGAATGAGGCTAAAGCTGAAACTCCAGTACTTTGGCCACCTCATGTGAAGAGTTGACCCATTGGAAAAGACTCCGATGCTGGGAGGGATTGGGGGCAGGAGGAGAAGGGGATGACAGAGGATGAGATGCTAGATGGCATCACTGACTCGATGGACGGAAGTCTGAGTGAACTCCGGGAGTTGGTGATGGACAGGGAGGCCTGGCGTGCTGTGATTCATGGGGTCGCAGAGTCGGACACGACTGAGCGACTGAACTGAACTGAACTGAATGTCTTTAAGAGTCATCTATGCTGTAGCATGTGTCAGAGTTTCTTTCCTTTCCAAAGCTGTATAATATTCCATGGTATGTGCATACCACATTTTGTTTATCCATTCATCTGCTGATGGACACTCAAGATTTTTTTTAGACTGTTTTGATGTGGATCATTTTTAAAGACTTTATTGAATTTGTTACAGAATTGCTTTTGTTTTATGTTTTAGTTTTTTGGCTGTGAAGCATGTGGGATCCTAACTCCCTGACAACCTGCACCCCCTGTATTGGAAGGGGGGAGTCTTAATCACTGGACTTCGATGGAAGTCCTGACCCTCAGGTTTTGAATGTCTCTAACTATCAGTTCTGCCACCAAGTTAGCTCAGTCGTACCTTCCTGTGACTTAAACCCATCTACCCAGGTCTGCCCTTGAGCGAGAGCATCAGCTGGGTCCCTGCCCACAAAAATCCCTGGATGTGAACCACCACCTCCTCAAAGACTGAGCAGTGTTTCCTAATTTCCAGACTTTCTGCCATTGTGGTTTAAGTCTTCGGATCCACAAGTTCTTTGGACTGCAAGGAGATCAAACCAGTCAATCCTAAAGGAAATCAACCCTGAAGGACTGCCAATGGAAGGACTGTTGCTGAAGTTGGAGCTTCAGTACTTTAGCCACCTGATGCAAAGAGCCGACTCATTGGAAAAGACCCTGATGCTGAGAAAGATTGAAGGCAAAAGGAGAAGGGAGCAACAGAGGATGAGATGGTTAGATAGCATCACCAACTCAATGGACATGAATTTGAGCAAACTCTGGGAGATGGTAAGGACAGAGAATCCTGGCAGGCTGCAGTCCAGGTGGTCACAGAGAGCTGGACATGGCTTAGTTACTGAACAACAACACTGATATAGAGGGGCTTCCCCCGTGGCACAGTGGTAAAGAATCTGCCTGCCAATGAAGGAGATGCAAGAGACATGGTTTCGATCCCTGGGTCAGGAAGACCCCCTGAGTAGGAAACAGCAAGCCACTCCAGTATTCTTGCGTGGGAAATCTCATGGACAGAGGAGCCTGGAGGGCTACAGTCCATAGGGTCACAAAGAGTCGGACATGACTTAGTGACTGAGCATGCATACACAAAACTTCCTGATCTCGTGTTCAAAATGAACTCACCCTAAACACATACATGTAGGAAGCTTCTCGTATTCAGAAGGAATGACCGTAACCTGAACTGACTTATACTCTACTCCAGGATTAACTTCCCTTTCCTTGACCCTTTACTCACACAGCTGAAGAATGCGTTGCCTTTTCTTGGCAGCCTTATTTCACCAATTCATTTATTGAACAAGTTTTATTGGTTGCCTTGTAAAGGTGAGGCTATTCAGTTAGTAGTTTAGAGCTTGAACTCGGAGGCCAGATTTCCTAGGTCAGAATCCGAGATCCATCCTTTACAATGAGTCATTGGACTTCAACTTCTCAGGGCCTTGCTTCCTTATCTATAAAATAATATTAACAGAATCGGCCTCACTGAGTGGTTCTGAGGATTACATGAATTAGTGCCCAAACATGAGAAGTGTGCCTGGCATTCAATAAATGTACTATTTCTCTGCACAGGGCACTGTGCCAGGTGCTGGGGGTAAGCAGTCAGCCAGGCAGACCAGCTCTGGACTCTTTGTGGTTCCCAGTCTAACAAAATGGTCAGACAAGCTAACCATTACATGACAACCAGAATTTATTCATGGTTTGTTAAAGATATGTTTTTAAGTAGAAAAACACCTACTACACTACAGGGTATGAAGTCTTATGGAAAGATCGCAGGGTGAGGTGGGGGCGCAGCAGGGGGGCACCTAACTCACCCCCACTGATTCACTTACTCACTAAGAATAAATTCTTATTTGTGCAGCCTCTATGAAGAACTTATGGAGCTTCCTCAGAAAACTAAAAACAGTGTTGCCATATGATTCAGGAATCCCATATATTCTGGGCATATATTCTGAGAAAACCATAATTTGAAAAGATATATGCACCCCAATGTTCATTGCAGTACTATTTACAATAGCCAGGATGTAGAAGCAACCTAAATGTCCATCAACAGATGAATGGATAAAGACGATGTGATACGTATATATATATATATATATATATATATACATATTATATATATATATACACACAAAATGGAATACTAGTCAGTTATAAAAAGAAAATGAAGTAATGCCATTTGCAGCAACATCGATGGGTCTACAGAAAATCATACTAAATGAAGTAAGTCAGAAAGAGAAAGACAAATATGTGTAATCTAAAATACAACTTATATGTGTAATCTATACTTATAATCTTATTACACTTATATGTGTAATCTAAAATACAACACCAATGAGCTTACCTATTAAACAAAAACAGACTCACAGAGAGAACAGACTTGTGGCTGCCAAGAGGGAGGGGTTGTGGGGGAAGGATGGATTGGGAGTTTGGAGTTAGCAGCACAAGCTATTATATATATGTACATCTGAATCACTTGGTTGTATACCAGAAACTAACACAACATTGTAAGTCAACTATATATCAATAAAATAAATATTTTTTAAAAAGCAAAAACTATACTTATTGAGTTCCTATTATTAGGTATGATTGCTGATTCTGGGAAGTATCTATGAACCAAACAGAAATCTCTCTCCTGGGAAGCTTACATTCTACTGGTAGGAGACAGACAACATAAATGCAACTATAAATAATAATAATTAGTCTGCACATGAATAAATAATAAACACAACTCTACTGTCTGTTGGAGGCAGAGCAGGATGATTCTTGATAAATTGTACATCGTACATGATTGACAATTAGGACTTTGGGATGACTCCAGAGCTTTTAGCTTGAGAACTAGAAGCAAAGCTGTGAGGTCAGGATGCTTCCCTGAGGAAGTGGCATCTAACTCGGGATTGCAAGGACAAACAGCCACCATCCAAGTGAAGAGAGGCAGGAAAAAATCCAGGCAGCTGTAGCTTGTCCTCAGCAGACAGGCAACTCCAGTATCATGTAAAGTCATATCAGTCCAAGAGGACTCCATCCTGCCTTGTATGTCCACAAGGCTCAGGATTTAAGGGTACAATTTTATGTTTTTACAGATTTAAAACACAACCTTGACTTTCAGCCTTCCAAGGAGCTACTCCTCCCAGTATTGTGTCTTCTAAGGGGTTGATAAGTTTGCAGTCCATGACTTTTTCCAGTAGTTGATAAAAAAAAATAGTTGAACCGAACTTGGTCAAGGACAGCGTACTATGTCACACCTTTCTTGCTTATATTAGCCCTATTAATCAACCTCCTTGGGTAGGACAGCTTACAAATCAATCCAACCATAAGATAATGTTACATGGCCTACATTTCTCCATCTAACTCTACAATAACAGCCCTAAGGGTCAAATGAGATAAGATATGAGAAAGTGCTTAAAAGTTCTCCACAACTGCTAAGTGGTTCTATGAATGGTAACTATCATTGACCGGAAAAAAAAAAAGGGGGGTGGGGACCCGGGAAAGAAAGAAAGGGAGGGGAGGGAAGGAGGGAAGAAGGAAGGATGGAGGGAAAGAAGGAAGGGAGAATGAAAGGAAGGAATAAAGAAAACTCTCTGGAGTTCAACAAGCTGCCATTGCTTAGCATGACTTGGACACCAAACTTCTGGGAATGGAGAAACATGGAGATTAAATGAGCACACTGCTGCCACAGCCCAGGTGATTAAATGACAGAGCAGCCTCTCTGTATTTCCCTCTGGATAAACGTGCAACATTGTAAAAAACCTCACACCTGAGTAAGTGCACAGCCTTTTAAAAGAAACATGCTTTACTCACACCAAACTGATGCGTTTTGAGAGAAGGCTATAGCTCTTGAAGTGACTTTTGTGAACATGACGCAAATGGTGAGAATCTGAATTGGTCCTTTTTATGATCTTATGGGGGGGTCCCTCATAGCTCAGTGGTAAAGAATCTGTCTGCAATGCAGGGGACGCAGGAGGTGTGAGTTCAATCCTTGGGTCAGGAAAATCCCCAGAAGGAGGAAATGGTAACCCACTCCAGTATTCTTGCCTGGGAAATCTCAAGGACAGAGGAGCCTGGCGGGCTATAGTTCATAGGGTTGCAAAGAGTTGGACACAAATTGAGTGACTGAGCAAGCAAGTAAGCAATTATCATGTGGAAAAGTCTGTTAAATCAGGGGTCTCCTATCTCTAGAATCCAATGCCTGATGATTTGAGGTGGAACTGATGTAATAATCATAGAAATAAAGTGCACAACATATGTAATGTGCTTGAATCATCCCCAAACTACCCTCCACCCTGCCCCAAGCCCGTGGAAAAATTGTTTTCCATGAAACCGGTCCCTGGTGCCAAAAATGTTGGGGACTGCTGTTAAATGCAGCAAGTCGTGTTCATGTCCTCATTAAATATATTTGCATGTATCAAAAACATTTTGATAAAAATGTTATAGACCTGCATTTTTGAAAAAAAAAAAAAAAAAGAGAACACTTAAAAAGCAAAATTAATCTTCATCTCCTGCACTGCAGGCAAATTCTTAACCACTGAGCCATCAGTGAAAGTGAAAGTGAAGTCGCTCAGTCATGTCCGACTCTTTGCGACCCCATGGACCGTAGCCTATCAGGCTCCTCCGTCCCTGGGATTTTCCAGGCAAGAGTGCTGGAGTGGATTGCCATTTCCTTCTCCAGGGGATCTTCCCGACCCAGGGACTGAACCTTCATCTCCTGCACTGCAGGCAGATTCTTAACCACTGAGCCATCAGAGAAACCCCCAAATATATTTATAAATATATATATATACACACACACACATATATATATATACATATAAAGCATGCTTTATATTTCTTTTTTAATCCTACAACATAGGAATTAATGTGTCCATTTTACAATTGAGAAACTAGACCCAGAGATGCTAAGTAATTTTTCCAAGGACACACAGCTAGGTAGTAAGTGATATGTCAGGACTTCTGAGTTCAAAGTTCACCTTTTCTGCTATGCTCCGTTTCCTCCTCGACTGAGTAAACACAAGCCAGTTACTCCCCTGTTATGTGCGGGAATCTGTGCTAGGTTCTGGGTCTATAAAGGAGCATAAACCAGAGACTCTGCTTTCCAGGAACTAGGACCTAGGACCTAGATGGGGGACTAAGGTGTGTACTGAAACAAACTACAGTACAAGGAAGTAAGTGATCAATTCCTGTAGGTGAGGTAGCACACACTCCTAGAGAAGTTCAGTGAAGAGAGCTGTGTAGGGGCTGTCAGGTTCAGGGGAGGCTTCTTGGAAGAGGTGATTTTTATCAATTCATTTGCATTTATTCAGTCAGAGCCTACTTTGTGCCAGGCATGGTGTTAGGCACGGAGGATAGAGCTGTGAAGATGTGATATCCAGTGTCTGTTTCCTTGAAACTTCCAGTGTGTGTGTGTGTGTGTGTGTGTGTGTGTGAGAGAGAGAGAGAGAGAGAGATAGAAAGAGAGAGCAAGAAACAGAATAATCAAATAAGATAATTTAAGAAAGTAATCAGTGCTATACATTTAAAACAAATGATCATGAGGCTTCTGGGTGGTCTAGTGGGTAAAGAGTCCGCCTGCCAGTGAGGGAACGCTGATTCTATCCCTGGTCTGGGAAGATCACACATGCCGCTAGACCACCAAGCCCACGTGCCACAACTGCCGAGACTGTGCTCTAGAGCCCATGCACTGCAATGAAGAGTAGCCCCCACTCACTGGAACCAGAGAAAACCTGAGCAAAAGCAAAGACGACCCAGGGCAGCCAAAACAAAAACAAATAAAAAAGAATCAACATTTTAAAAATGAGATTGTGGGACAGGTTTACATTGTTCTTTCTGAGGAAATGACCTTAGAGTTGAAATTGAAAGACCAGAATCTGTCCATGGGAAGAACAGGCCCTAGAGGTTCCAGATATGGGAATATCAGCTCCTAAAGAGCTCTTCCTGGACAAGGCAATGGCACCCCACTCCAGTACTCTTGCCTGGAAAATCCCATGGACAGAGGAGCCTGGTAGGCTGCAGTCCATGGGGTTGATAAGAGTCGGACACGACTGAGCGAGTTCACTTTCACTTTTTACTTTCATGCATTGGAGAAGGAAATGGCAACCCACCCCAGTGTTCTTGCCTGGAGAATCCCGGGGACGGGGAAGCCTGGTGGGCCGTCGTCTATGGGGTCGCACAGAGTTGGACACGACTGAAGGGACTTAGCAGCAAAGAGCTCCTCCGCTATGCTCAGCCATCTGGAAATATGACATCTATGCTTCCTGGAGGATCATGAACACCAAATCCTTTACCTTTCCCCAAAATTTTAAAAAATTATTTACTTTATTTTTGGCTGTGCTGGGTCTTCGTTGCTGTGTGGGCTTTTCTAGAGTTGCAGAGAGCTGGGCCTACTCTCCAGCTATTGTGCCCGGGCTTCTCAATGCGGTGGATTCTCTTATTACAGAGCACGGGCTCTGGAGCGCCAGGTTCAGCAGTTGCAGGGCATGGGCTCAGACGTTGTGGACCCTGGGCTCTAGAGCACGGTAGTGTCGCACAGGCTTTGTGGCTCCACGTGGGATCTTCCTGGACCAGGGATCGAGCCTGTGTTTCCTGCGTTGGCATGCGGATTCTTTACCACTGAACCACCATGGAAGCCCAACAAATTCTTAATGATGGTAGGGCTCGGTTTGAAACTGCCCTGTGGAATCTGGCAAATAAGGCCGTGTGCTAATGTGCTGTGTCATGTCAACATGACTAGAGAGGAGCATCGATGACTATTGATTTTTACCGAACAGGCATCTCAGATAAGGCTAATGACAGCAATAAAGGAGTCTTATCAGCTTCCAGAGTTATTTCAAAAGCAGGTGAACGAAAAAGTACTGAATCAAACACCTTGGTTTTTACCCCAGTTCTGCCACTATCCACTCCTGTGTCCATGGACAAGTTATTTTACCTGTTAGATTTCTTTGGTCACTTGTGGGTTGGGTTTATGTTGTTGTTTAGTCACTAAGTTCTGTCCAACTCTTTTGCAACCCCATGGGTTTATAGGCTTTGTCATATTGCAGGTCTCTTCTACTTCTCAAGCTTTGCAAATCCACACTCCCAAGAAAATTGTAGCACCTTCCTTTAGCATTTGTGACATGTGCTTTGGAAGAAAAGCAAATGTCCCCTTTTTCTCTCTTCTCCACCAACTTTCTGCGTTCAGAGCCTTGGGAGCTATAGTTTAACTTCTTGGAGATCACAGATGCATGCAGAATTTTAATGTTATTTTATAGGAATATGGACTTCCTTTGAAGGAAATGCTTATTCCTGCAATAAATATTGATTGTTCACTCAATTTACATCCTCAAGGAACTTAAGACCATATAACTGTAAGAATAAACGGAAGGTTGGGAGAGTCATGAAGGAGGCATGAAAGAGTGGTGGGGTTCAGCTCACTTCTGAGGGTCAGAGAAGGCTTTCTGGAAGGGGAAGCATCTGAACTGAGAAGTGAGCACCTTTGACAGGTAGAGACCTGAAGAGCCCTCCCTTTGGAGGGTGTAGGACCACGGGTTTAGGGAGGATGTTCATGGATGGGTACTTCCGAAAGTATTCCTGCCTAAGGAATTCCATGGACAGAGGAGGCTGGCAAGCTACAGTCCATGGGTCACAAAGGATTGGACACGACTGAGTGACAAACACTTTCTTTTTTCAGGGATGGAAAAGCAAGGTCTGGCTAGATGTACAGTGACCATATCCTAGTTTCTCCAAAGCTACCTTTTTCTGTCCTGGTGGAATTCTCACAGATGCCCCTTGTCACTCAAAAAGTATCCCAGTTTGGATGATAAATTACATAGTCACCATAGCTGTAAGTGACATTCTCTCAGAGGCCTGATCTTCCCCTGGCTGAAAGGATCCAAAAGAAGAAGAGTCAGGAATGACTGAACTTGAAGATCTGTCACCTGGTAAAACAGAAGTAAAATGTACAGGAAAAAGTAGCATTAGAAGGAGTTGCCAAGTAGGAGGAAAGACTATGAATTCAGTTTTAGATCTGAAAGATTCAGCTGGAGAGCAATCAGCACCTCATTGGGTCCAGCTCCTCCTCAAAGGATTGGGGGCAAAGAATCTGAGTCAGGACTGGAACCCAGGTATCTCCCACCTCAGTCTGTGGCTCTAGTCTCTCCACCTCCCTGTCCTGAGCTCAGTAGTGCCCCTCCAACATGCATGTCTGCTGAGAACCTGTGGTCTTATTTAGAAATATCTTTGTAAATACAATCAAATCATCTGGTGTAGCATGGGCCCCCAATCCAATATGGCTGGTGTTCTAACAAGAAGAGAGAAATGGGGACTTCCCCAGTGTCCAGTGGTTAAGAATCTGCCTTCCAATGCAGGGGATGCAAACTCTATCCCTGGTTGGGGAACTAAGATCCCACATGCTGCAGAGCAACTAAGCCCATGTGCCACAACTACTGAGCCTGCATGCCGTAACTAGAGAATCTCTGTCCTGCAATGAAACGTTTTGCATGATGCAGCGAAGATCCCCTATGCTGCAACTAAGATCTGATGCAGCCAAATAAATACATTAAATAAATAAATATAGAGGAAAAGGAGAAGGAAATGTGCGTGTGGACATGGAGACAAATAGGGATGTGACAATGGATGAAGATGTCGAGGATTGCCAGGGAGCCATAGGAAGCCGGGAACAGGCCAGGAAGGGTACTTCCTTAGACTCTTTGGAAGGAGCGTGGCCCTGCCAGTGCCTTGACCTTGGACTTCTAGCCTCTGAAGCTGTGAGACAGTATGATGCTGTTGTTTCAAGCTGCCCATTTAGGTTGTTTTGTGATGATGGCCCTAGGACCTTGCTCCATTGTCTGAGCTTCAGGTGGAGCTAGGTGTCTTAAAACTCAACATTCAGAAAACTAAGATCATGGCATCCAGTCCCATCACTTCATGGCAAATAGATGGGGAACAATGGAAACAGTGACAGGCTTTATTTTCTTGGGCCCCCAAATCACTGCAGATGGTGACTGCAGCCATGAAATTAAAAGACGCTTGCTCCTTGACTATGACTAACCTAGACAGCATATTAAAAAGCAGAGACATTACTTTACTGACAAAGGTCCATATAGTCAAAGCTATGGTTTTCCCAGTAGTCATGTATGGATGTGAGAGTTGGACCATAGAGAAAGCTGAGCACTAAAGAATTGATGCTTTTGAACTGTGATGCTGGAGAAGATTCTTGAGGGTCCCTTGGACTGCAAGGAGATCAAACCAGTCAATCCTAAAGGAAATCAGTCCTGAATATTAATTGGAAGGACTGATGCTGAAGCTGAAGCTCCAGTACTTTGGTCACTTGATGTGAAGAACTGACTCATTGGAAAAGACCCATCAGCAACTCAATGGACATGAGTTTGAGCAAGCTCCAGGAGTTGGTGATGGACAGGGAAGCCTGGCATATTGCAGTCCATAGGGTTGCAAAGAGTTGGACACTACTGAGAGACTGAACTGACTGAGGTATCTGGGAGGCACAAAAAAATATGGGGCTGGAGTGCAGAGAAATGGTCAGAATTGAAAACCCAGCCAGGGTTGGGAATAGGAAAATGGAAATTGAAGCGAGGACCAAAGCGAAGATAAGGGGCACTGAGGACATCCTATGGGGAGGAAAGAGAGGTGGAGAAGGAGGCAGAGAGCATTGTTAGAGGGGCAGGAAGAAAGTGGAAGTAAGGGAGGAATTCCAGGGGAGGCTGGGTCGAGAGGTTTGTGCTGGGAGAGACAGGCTGAAAGTATGGTCATGGGTGACCTTTTCAAGAGCTTCTTTAGAAAGGTGCAGGAGATAGAAACCACAGGAAGTCTTCAGGAGTCTAGTGAAGGAGGGGTAGCCGGGGCGATCATTCTTTTTGGGACTTCAGGATAGAGGAGTAAAATAGGGCAATAGTTTAAGGTGTGGAGCCAGAAAGAGGGATTTTGTTAGGCTGCAAAGGACTCAGTATATTTGTGGGAAAAGGCTGAGGAGAGGGAAAGATTACAGGTGCAACCTTTCTTGATGGGTGGCCATGCAGGGCTCAAGATCACCATGCAAACACACTGTTCTGGCACACCCTACCCAAAACTGAGCCAATACTTTGCCTCCACTGGGACCTCAGGGCTCTTCTGTCCCCTGCTCCCCCTCCCACCCTGGGGCCTTGAGACATCCACTAGGTGATGGGCTCTTGAGTGAGAGTGGAAATGACCACAGCACAGAGACCATGACATGAGGAGGGGGCAACTGGCATCATTGAGCCTCATCCATGAAAGTGCAAGGGGCAGCTGCTAGGGAGGATGGCACAGGCATCCATAGGACGGGGAGTCTGTGGATCCCACCATGTATCACCGCAAGGGGTTCCAGCCTTATCACAAGGGGCTTAAGGAGCAGGGTCTGCGATAAATTGGTAGGCTCCTGGGAGATTGCTATTGTTCAGTCACTCAAGTCGTGTCCAACCTGTGACCCCATGGACTGCAGCATACCAGGCTTCTCTCTCCTTCACTGTCCAGTGGAGCTGGGCAACACTCTTGTCTTAATTCCCTAATTAAACCGCTAGCTCTGACCCTTTCTTGTCACCATCCTTTATAAAAGGAAGACCAGTAAACTGAGGCAGCTCTGTGTCTTCTGTGCCTGGAGGCTTGCCCTCACCCCTTTCTTATTTGGTGGGAGGGCTCCAGAACAAGACTAGCTTTTTGTCTCCATTTCCTCTTCGGTCTCAAGAGGAGACACATCCCTAAGGACGAATCGCAGATAGAGCTTTTAGGACAGTCTTTGCTTCCTCAGCAAGGACAGTGATGTCCTTGGGAAAGCAAGGGCTTCTGGGATTACAGGTGTGTAAATGAGTGAGGGATCCTGCATGTCTAGTGGCCCTCTCAGCCGTCCCAACATAAACTTTTGACTTAAAAATACTGAAAATGTGGAGGAGTGCACATTGCAAAACCAAAAAAAGCAAAATGCACAGCCACACCAGGTATCCAGCACACTATGCTCTAGGAGACATCCCACCATGTAGTTTCTCCATGCACCCCTCCCCTGCCTCCCGCCTCTGGTAGAGGAATTCGCCACCTGCCCCTGGTAGAGGAATTCTAGAGCCCCAGGGGAGGGCACTGCATTGACTAAATTCTGGGCAAAGTGTTAATATATATGTGTGTTGCATGAGTGGGTAGGTAGATGACAAGACTTGAGTAATTATTGTGAGAAAAGCAAGATTTTGGAGAAAGCCTGAATGTCTTCCCTGTATAGCATTAACTCCTTTCTGTCTTCCTTCTTCCAAACACCCTCAAATTATGTATAATTCATTGTAGGCCTTTATTGTATTTTTTGTTTCTGTATTTCGTTCACTGTGTGTCAATTCTAAAGGAAATCAACACTGAATATTCACTGGAAGGACTGATGGTAAAGTTGAAGCTCTAATACTTTGACCACCTGATGTGAAGAGCCAACTCACTGGAAAAGACCCTGATGCTGGGAAAGATTGAGGGCAGGAGGAGAAGGGGATGACAGAGGATGAGATGGTTGGATGGCATCACCAACTCAATGGACATGAGTCTGAGCAAACTCTGGGAGAGTGAAGGACATGGAAGCCTGGTGTGCTGCAGTCCATGGGGTCACAAAGAGTCAGCCATGACTTAGCCACTGAATAACAATAATGTGTTAATCAGCAATGGTCATCATCAGCAGGTATGGAAGCAAGTCAACCAAAAGGGCCAGAGTCACACAACTGGTCGGAGGTGGAACCCAAGCTTGAACATGTCTGTGATTCCAACTCAAGTGCTATCCCCCTGCATTCTCTGTGGCTTCCTGCTTCTAAGTGGACTCCCAGTTGGGTGAAGGCAGCTGGGAACCAAAGACATCTTCAGAACTTCTACGTTCAGGAACTTCACCTAAGATTCAGCTGGAACCAGCAAGTCATCCGAGTCTCCTGGTTCACCCCACAGGGCAGGATCACTGCTCTGTCCCTGCATCCCTGTGATGTTCCCTTCTTGTTGGCAGTGGGGCCAGAGCATCGGGCCATGGTGTCTGGGGACGTCACCCGTCTCCCAGCAGGCCTTCCACAGAGGTCGAGCACCAGGGCTGGCCACTGTATTCTGACATCCAGAGATACCTCCCTCTTTATGATGCCCATTTGTTACTGTACAGAATATTGCTGAATGGGAAACCTAGGTGGGGTCTCCAGAGATGACTCTCAAACTCACGACTTGTAATTGGCTTCCTAAGGGAAGCCCCACCGAATCCTCAAAGGCATAGGAGGCCACCTATGGAAGCTATGTTGCTGCCACCTTCCCTGCTGCCACTCCTACCGCTAAAACTGCCTTTCAACATCCATGAACTTGGGGTCCAGACACTGTGATGCTCTTGTAATAGGCAAGCCACTGCCCACCCCAACTGCTCCTGACCCAAGGGTCTAGGATTTCGCTAGGCCGCATACAACAGCAAAACAGCAGGATGGTGGTCTCTATCTGCCTTCCACCTCCCAGAACTCTCTAGTTCAGCTGTCAGAATTTAAGTCATATCTAGACTCCGACTGGTGTTGGAAAAGACTCTTGAGAGTCCCTTGGACTGCAAGGAGATCCAACCAGTCCATTCTAAAGGAGATCAGTCCAGGGTGTTCATAGGAAGGACTGATGCTAAAGCTGAAACTCCAACGCTTTGGCCACTCATGTGAAGAGCTGACTCATTGGAAAAGATCCTGATGCTGGGGGGGATTGGGGTCAGGAGGAGAAGGGGACGACAGAGGATGAGATAGCTGGATGGCATCACCGACTCAATGGACATGAGTTTGAGTGATCTTCAGGAGTTGGTGATGGACAGGGAGGCCTGCAGTGCTGCAATTCATGGGGTTGCAAACAGTCAGACACGACTGAGTGACTGAACTGAACTGAACTGAGACTCTTGACTGCAAGAAATGTGGTTTAAATTTTCTGACCACTACAGTACAAGGAGAAGTTTAAGGTATTGAGGGCCAAACCACTATAATGACCACATTTGGTGAGAAAAAATATTGAATATTCATAATAAATATTTTGAAGATTTTCTAAATGCTTTGGTTTAACATTTAATGAAATTATTAAAAAATTGTATGTCTCTGAAGATTATGAGGATGTTCACAAATGCCAAGAGTCCTTTAAAGCATCTATGGGCTGACTTTTCTCCACCAATCAAAGTTCAGGGGTTTTCTCATCCATCGAGAGATTAGATCCTACAAAGAAGGATCCACTTTCATTCTTTATATTTTTTTCAATTACAGAAACAATACAAGCATTGTTTGTCTGAAAAATATAGAAAATATAACTGTAATCCTACATCACTATCACAATAACTGCTTCAGTCTTTTTATGTGCGTATTTACATCTTGGTGAATGTAGTGTTCATAGAACTCTGCTTTGTTTTCTTACTTAGAACTGCATGATAATTATTTCCCATGTTGTTGCATAACCACAACTTAATGGCCCCATAATATTTCACTAACACAGTGAATCGCTCAGCTATTCCTCTCTAGTTGAACCCTTAGCTTGTTTCCAATTATTTAATACAATGAACAATGCTTTGAAGAGCATCATGTATTTTCAGAGTGTTGGTCACTGAAGTGAGATGATGAGTTAATACGTACTGGTTAAAGGGTATCTATTTTTAAATGAGTATCAACAGGTTTTGACCAACATTTCTTGAAAATCACCTTTAGCGAAAGCAGGGAAATGTCTCCAGGCATGACTAAATGCAGAGCTTGTTTCTACCTATCCCATCGTTAGCACTTCTCCTGGGAGCAACTATTGGCAGCTACTGAAAATTCAGAAACAGTGCCCTAGGTCTTGAAGCCTCCATTGACATTGTTCACATCACTGAATCTCAAATCCCGGGGAGCTGTCTAGGTGACTGTGACTCGAATCTTGGGACCAGGGTGAGGCCAAGGAGGAGATAGAGCATCCTCAGGGTCTCCCCCACCCTTTCATATCTCAAGGAACAGCTTTCCTGACTAGCAGTCTTCTCCAGATAAGGTGCAGTAAAAGTTGATCAGCTCAAGCCAAATCTCAAGCCCAGAACATGCACATTTAGATGCACATTTCAGGGAGCCTTAGATAAACAGACAGGTTACTCCCCTAATTTTTGATTCCTCCCTCTTCCTCCCAGATGGAGAAGACATTATTATTTAGGTTACAATAAAGTAACCTAAGGCTTCCCTGGTGGCTCAGACGGTAAAGCGTCTGCCTACAATGCGGGAGACTCGGGTTCAATCCCTGGGTCGGGAAGATTCTCTGGAGAAGGAAATGGCAACCCACTCCAGTACTCTTGCCTGGAAAATCCCATGGACAGAGGAGCCTGGTAGGCTACCGTCTATGGGGTTGCAAACAGTCTGACACGACTGAGCGACTTCACTTTCACTTTAAAGTGACCTGGGTTACACTTTATTTAAGAAGATATTTTTAATAGCTTGGGATGAGTTTATGAACTAGAAGACCGGAGTCTTTAAGGAACTATACATGCACACTCAGTTGCTCAGTTGTGTCTGACTCTTTGTGACCCCATGGACTGTAGCCCCCCAGGCTCCTCTGTCTATGGGATTTACCAGGCAAGAATACTGGAGTGAGTTGCCATTTCCTCCTCCAGGGGATCTTCTTGACCCAGGGATGGAACTCGGGTCTCCTGCTTGGCAGGTGGACTCTTTACCACTGCACCACCGAGGAAGCCCAGGCACATGCAATACTGCAATAGTTTACTCTCTTCGTCACTTTTCTATTGTGATGCCAGGCTTTTAAAGCCCTTCCTGCCCCAGGAAAACGTGCTGAAGGTGCCCATTCAGAAGGGCTTCATCCTGGTGACCACTTATCATCTTCACAAGTCCAGGGCTGTGTGGCTTTAGCCCCTTTGTGAGAATAAGGAGGAATAAACTTTGCTCTATGAATCACGTGTTTTCTTTTGAGAAAGAAAAACTTTATTGTTCGAGCCAACGAAGCAGCCTGGGGCAGGATCTCGAGATTTCACTTTGTTCCCAACATGGTACATGCTCTTGTGCTGCAGAAAAGGAGGTGCATCCCTCGTATCGCACAGTGGGTCCTCAATTCTGGAACTCCATCCACCCCCACGTGCGCCCCCACTCCTCCTCCAGCCACAATAATTGCTCTTTTATAAATGACATTCGCAGTAACTTCCCTGCTCCAGGCCCGAGGAATGCCAAAGCTTGCTGAGCAATACTATTCGCAACAAAACCCCGGGCTCTGTGGGTAGATTGGCCGCTGTTCCGGATCCCCCTCCAGCCTCAAGCACTTCCCCCTCTGCGATCCGGGTGACCCTTCCCAGCAGCTGCCCCCCTGGCCTGCTCCAAGCCAGGCAGCACCACCCCACCAGGAGGTAAGACGACTTCCCGGGACACCCCACGTCCTCCTCTCGCCCCCATCCTGTAGCTTGGAAATTTGCACTGGACCGTTACGTCACACAGGGAGGCGGGTCCCCACTATCCTGCACACCAATGGCGCGGCCGGAGCCCGTCTCTTCTTTTTCAGTGATTGGTGTCTCGGGCCCCTCTGCTCCACCCCAGCCCGCCATGGCGTCAGGCCCCGCAGCACCGGGGAGGTGGTTCCCACTTTAAAGAAGTGAAGTTTTTCGCCCCCTCCCCCGCCCCGCCCGCCTCCTGCAGCCTCCCGCGCCGCGCGGAGCCGGCGAATGGAGCTACGCCGTGGCGGCGTAGGGAGCCAGGCTGGGGCGCGCAGGATGGATGGGGACAGCCGAGATGGCGGCGGCGGCTGCAAGGACGCCGGGTCGGAGGACTATGAGAACCTGCCGACCAGCGCCTCCTTATCCACCCACATGACAGCCGGAGCGATGGCCGGGATCCTGGAGCACTCGGTCATGTACCCGGTAGACTCAGTGAAGGTGAGGCTCCAGGAGACTTTAGAGAAGGAGCGAGCGCACGCGTGTGCTTATGCATCCCGCGCGGGAGCCGCCTGGAAGCAGCCCTCCGCAACCGCGCTCCCCTTAAGCGCCGCGGCGCCCCCGGATCTCCTAGGTCCCACCGGGAGCTGGCGCGCGCAGCCTGGGCGCCTGGGAGTGCGCCGCGTAGCTCCTTCCGCTGTGCGCTTGGGCCCCCGAGGGCAAACCACCCCCCCCCCCCTCGCGCGCCCACGAGGGTGCCCCAGCCGGCGCCCCGCTTCGCCGCTCCCGCCGAGTTCCAGGCCCAGGCTGCTGGCGGCTCTGCCGCCGACGAGGAGAAGGGGAGAGCACCGCTGGCCTCGGCGGTGGCGGCGGGGCTCCAGACGGAGCCGGCCGGTATGGCTGTGAGCAGTCTTACCACGTCTGGCCACGCGATCGGAGAGTTTGCGGTCCCGGCTCGTCGCGGCTCCCACCGGCGTGCTCGATGTCCGAGCCGCGACGAGTGGCGTCAGCTGGCCGCCGCCGGGTGATCGGGACTCCCACACACGTGCGCCGTCCCCGAGGGGCTCGTCGCCGGGAGCGCTAACCACACTCGCGCCGAGAAACGTGGCCCCGACCCGGCTGGCCAGGCCGCCCGCCCTTTGGCAGCCGAGCAGCTGAGAGGCAGTGAGACAGTGACATTTGCCTTCTTCTGTTGCAGGGAGGCGGGCAGGCAGGCAGAGCGTGTGCTATGTAGCCTTTCTTATGGGTTGTGTAATAGGCGTTCAGTTTGCCCTCGCTTCCCGGGCAGTTTTAAATGCATTGCTGTCAGGAGGCAGCTTTAACCAGGCGGATTTTTGTCTGAGCTGCACTAAGTCAGCTTGTTCAGGATACGGAATGACCGGGGATAGAGTGCTACGGGGAAGTAATACTATTACTGATACATTGCAGTTCTGTAGGCAGAACTCATCTAATTCGTACAGCAGCCGTGGAAATTAACATGAAGAAACTGAGGGATAGAGCGATGAACTGGATTAGCCTGCCAGGGCTCATGCACCACCGATACCCGCCGACTCCAGCCCCGGTGTGCTTCGGAGATTTGGGGACTTCTCTAGGTGGCAGTTACCTTGGAAGGCAGACCCAACAGAGTTCCCCAACTAGCGTCTTTATCTCGTTTCTGATGCTGGCCGCACATGAATGGTGGGAAGGCCAGAATGTCTAATGCAGAGGGTTTTCCTGCTCTGAGCAGTTCTTAGAGCTGGCAGTCAGTGGCTGGACAGATACCTGTCCGGAGAGAAGGCCATGGGCATTCACATTAAGGTGAGCCCCAAGTCTTATGTTGTGCTGCTGGGTCTGAGTCATCATCACCCCTCTGCTCTCCGGCATGCCAGAGGGAGATTAAAGGAACGGTCCTTGCCTGCCAGGGTTATGGAGGCCACAGGGAGATTTTTTTCTCTTAGGTTTTCAAAGTCACTCCAAGAAAGACCCTGGATGGACACCAGGTGGCATTTGTATAGGAAATAATCCTTCACATGTAATAAAAAGTCCCCATATTTGAAGCTGTTGTCTCAAGTGCCTTGGACAGAGTGTGGGAAGATTAGGAGCCGGGAGATGTCATTTGAGCAGGCATGAGCCGTCAAAGAACTAGACCACTTCTGAGGCTCTTGACCTCTGCTGTGAGTTTGGTTCAAGGCATCATTGGAGCTTGTTTTTAGGGTTAGTTATGCAGCATGACACTCTTGTGTGCGTGCTAAGTCGCTCAGTCGTGTCTGACTGTTTTGTGACCGTGTGGACTGTAACCCATCAGGCTCCGTTGTCTATGGGTTCTCCAGGCAAGAGTACTAGAGCGGGCTTCCATTCCCTTCTCCAGGGCATCTTCCTGACCCAGGGATCTAGATCTCTTGGATCTCTTGCATGGCAGGTGGATTCTTTCCTGCTGAGCCACTGGGGAAGCCTCTCAGAGGGCTTAATTGCGTGTGTTTGAATTGTGTGATCTATGTTTAGTCTCTTCCCTGCCCCTCCTGCTCTCTAGGTGTTGGCATGATTTGATCCACTTGTTACTATGTACTTGGTATTGCTTTCTGTAGCAGTTTTCACTTGTGGACAGGTTAATGTCATGTGTGTGGTCGAAGGAGTTGGTTTAGCTGTCCTGGGCAAGTCATTCTGTGGAACTTGACTGTAAAATGAAGGCTTGGGGGACCTTCCCTGGTGGTCCAGTGGTTAACTGTGCTTCAGACATAGGGGGCACAAGTTCAATCCCTGGTTGGCGAACTAAGAGCCCACATGCTGTGTGGTGCAGCCAAAAAATAAAATAAAATTTTAAAAATAATAAATAAAATACAGGTTTGGGTTAGCTAATCAGGAACAATTTCTAGATTCTGGGATTATAATCCTGGCTCTGAATAAAGACCCTTGGGGGTTCTGGTTTTGAGCATACCAGTTTGGCTTTAAAGCACCTCTCGGTGGTTTTTTTTTTTTTTTTTTGCTACAGTTTCCTTGGATTACTCTTTTCATTTTGCAGTGGGGCTAAAAGGCACAGAGAGAGTTAAGTGGCATGAGCCTCGCTGTGTGACCCTAGCAAGGCTGCAACAGAGGTGTGCTAAAACCAACATAAGTGTTGGTGTCCAACATGAGATGTCAGGGACCATCCATGCTTCAGACAGGGAAACGCTCCACCTGGGGAGACCTTCACTGTGTTCTTCTTAAATAACAGGGATGGGATGGTGGAGACTGTGAGTAACTGAGTCAGGAGCCCTGGGTTGGGGTTCAAGCCCAGCCCCTAACTTGCTTCATTCTTTAGGCACTGTTCTGTCACTAGTGAAATGGGGGTTATGGACCAGTTAATATTTCCTATTTTTCACCTGTCCCCCTTTCTATGAACACAGAATACTCATTGTCTTTTTTTTATATTACTTGCAACTTGAAATAATTAATTACACTTGCAGCCCAATCAATGAAAGGAAAAAAAAAATTCCTTCTTGAAAGGAAAAAAAAATTTTTTTTTCTTGTATTTTATAAGGCACACATTTTTAACCTTGATCTTGTAAACACTCAGTGAGAGTGTTGGATGGGCCTGTGTTTTCCAGTTTTTCTCTCCTGTATGGTGTGTGGACCATGGTGCTCAGAACTGGTCACTTTCAGTTCTGAGCCCAGCAAGCTGCTCTGTTGTGCCTTACATGTGGAAAGTCAGCCTAGCGAATGCTTCACATTGTAATAGTGCATATACTTTTCTGTGAAATCCCCTCCACCCAATGTCACCTTAATGACTGGCATTTTTCAAAATGGGTGGTGACCATTAGTGGGAGAAACATTCTTAAAAAGCCAGGTTGGTGAGAGTACAAAATATTAATACAAGCATGTGTGGCATGCAGTAAGAAGTACTGTTGCTCTGTGACAGTCTGGGTTGTGTATATGTGTGTTCTCTGAGTGGCTGTGCAAAGTGTACCTCTGGCTAGGCCAAAAAGTCTGAGAAAACACTGAACGTCATCATCACTAACACCTCTCGAGTTCCAGCAGTCAACAGCCTGTGATTCTTAAGTGGGGATTTAGAAGACTTTTGGCAACTTTCCCCCTCCTTTCTGTGTCTTTCTCTCTCCCTTGGCCCCACATTAGTGGCATATGACTGCTTACTCATCTGTAAAGGGGCAGGCTGCCAGGACCTTGCAGTGGTCCCAAGGGAGGGAGTGAGGGGACCCTGTAGGGCTGTCACCCAGAGGTCGCCATGACTTGCTCCATTCCAGCTGGGGCTTTGCAGCAGCTCTGCCATACGCCTCTCTCTCCCTGGTGCTCCAGAGGGCCCAATGGTGTGGTCGCCTAGACCAGCACTTGGGATAGACGTGAGAACCCCTGGTCCGGAGCGCTCAGGACTGTGGGGAGAATGCCAGGTGGGTGGAGGAGGAAATTCCAACCAGATTAGGCACACCGCTCTCCGACCATGCCCCGCGTCTCGCGGTGGCGAAAGCAGGGGCAGAAGGAAACAGGAAAGATTTGAAGCGAGAGATCTTCCGCTGACCCTTCTCTTGCTTTGCTTGTCAGGGAAACGCAGTCCCTTTAAGCTCTGCTGGGGGAAGCCCTCCTGCCCCGCTAGGGTGCAGCCGGATGGCAGGGCACTGATAGCCGGCGAGCTGGTTGAGTCTAAGCCGTCTCTCTAGGAGCTGGTGGGTGCCGAGCCAGTTGGAAGCCTCGCTTGGCCTCGGGGGTTTCCGTCCCTGGCAGTGCTGAGCTCTGAGGAGCAGCAGCAGCGAGGCGGGCAGGTGCCAGGCAGCTCAGCGTTCCTCCACCTCTGGCTTTGCTCATCTTGGTCTCCACAGTGCCAAGCAGACTGCTAGGGTCCTCAGCATGGGACGGGGTGATGAAGGCAGCTGCCAGCGTTCCTCCTACCCACTCCAGTGCTTTCAAAACCACATACAGCTCAGGAGATGCCACTCTGCTTCCAAAGAGTGTGAAATCCCAAGTTGCTCTCGTTTCTTGGACAAAAGTACAGTGCTTTTTCAGTCTCCTTCTGATCCTGCCCTTCCCTTCTTCTCCATCCTCCTTCAGTGGGAAGGAGCACTTTTCTGTAAGGTGGCTCTGGGAGTGGCGTGGAGTCCAGCGAGGAATTCTTCTTGAACTTCTGTACTGTTGTTCGTTTCATGAATGCCCAGGCCACGTGCTGATGCCCAGGCCTGGGGTCTGCTGGAGGAGTGGGGGCAGGGATCTGGTTCCAGAGATAGCGCTTGGCCCCTACGTGGCCACTTTCCTGCCTGCTGCTGGCCCCCTCTGTCCAGAAATGGGGGAGGGCAAGGCCAGGGCAGAGGGCTTGGAGGGGATAGCCCTTGAGATTACAGCGGGCAGCCAAGGCGGCCTCAGATCTTCAATAGGGGGAAGCACTGGGGCTAACTTGGAGGGGGGGTTCAATTACAGTTTTCAAATCACGCCTTGGGGCACACAAGGGGTAGGGGCCGTGCCCTTGAGGTAGGGGGCTTGTCAGGTGAGGCAGAGGGCATCACTCTGTGGAGTGGGCATCCTGTGCCTTTCCTGGTTGCCCCTGGGCACGTTTTAGCCACCTGTGGCCCTTTCATTGATTAGGGCCTTTGTCCCCTCGATCTTTAGGGTGGTGACCAGTCTCCAAACTCGAGTCCTGCTTTCCTTTGTTTACAGGCTTGGGGTCTGGACCCCTCTGGCATTCCCTGACGCCCTGGATGAACTGGCTTGCTTGTGTTCAAGGAAGCCTTTGGCAGTCTCTCTTGAACCCCCGAACTTTCTGATTTTTTTCCTGTCTCCCCTGGTCCCCAAGCTTTCCTGCCCAGAGAGTTTTCTTTTTGTTTTTAAATCTTCCTTGTGAGTTCTGCTTCACCCAAAGCCTGCCCTCCTCTCCCAGCCAACACCTTGGAATGTTCACTGCTGCCATTTTTCATAGGAAGCTTCCTCCAATCACTTTAACTGCAAACGTGCCCTCAGACTCCTTCTGAGCCTGAATTCTCAGCGGCAGAGAACTGGTTTGGGGCAGTTCAGATCCCAGGCTTTTGACTTACCGGTTGGGTGGGACACTTAGCTTTTCGGAATTCTGGCAGTTTCCTTATCTATGAAATGCAGAAGCTAATTTTCTTCCTGCTTTCTCTTTCCTGAACCAACTTTCCCTGGCTTCCTTCTTTATTTTTCCTCTGGACCCTGGGGAAGTTCCTTGTAATTGACTCCTTCACATTTTCACTGGATGTTCCTTCCTCCTCCCTGTGCCGATAGACATCGTGCGCTTCTCCTGAGGCCTCTCCCTGATGCCTCTCAGGTGGAGATGATTCCCATTAGTTTAAACCAGGCACCTTGGGCCTGCAACCCTCCCACTGTTGCTCACCGTATCAAGCTCTCCCTTCCCTTTGAGGCTCCTGCCATCCACTCCCACCGGCGTCTGTCCCTCTTCTCCGTGTGTACCACTCACCTTCTTCTCCACTGGGATGCAACCCTCCCACTGTTGCTCACCGTATCAAGCTCTCCCTTCCCTTTGAGGCTCCTGCCATCCACTCCCGCCGGCGTCTGGTCCTCTTCTCCCTGTGTACCACTCACCTTCTTCTCCACTGGGATGGCGGGGTGGGTGGGGGGAGGGACTCTTGAGCCAGACTGTGGTTCTGCTTCCCACTTGGGTGTGACCTGGGGCAAATGTCTTCACCTCTCTGCCCGGTTTCTCCACTTATAAAAGAAGGAAAAAATGGTACTGATGTCCTGGGTATCTGTGAGGGTTAAGTCCTTACAGCACTTATCATTACCTCCTGTTAGGACTGTCCTCTGGGTGGGACCTTTCAGCTTCAGTACCATCATCAACAACAACACGATCCAGCCACTTTCCCTCATCCTCTGGATGTTGACATCTGGCTCACAGACTGTTCGTCCATCCTGAATTCTATTATCATCCTGAGAGTGTTCCATTTTGATCACCACCTGACTAACATCCAAGTGCCTCCATTCTTTTTTTTTTTTTTTTTTTGCCCACTGCACATTGTGTGGAACTTCCCCCACCAGGGATCGAACCTGTGTCCCCTGCAACGGAAGCACAGACCACCAGGGAAGTCCCAAACCCCTCTATTCTTTACGCCACTCAGGTCCATGGCTGTTACTTCTAAGGGCCTTGTCCTGGCCCTGAACCTTTCTGCCCCTGAAATCGTGCATTCAGACGTCTCAGAGTCTGGCCACAGCTTTCTCATAGTCACGCTGTGTGAAGACTCTCACCTCTTCTCTGTCTCATCTCATTGCATCCCTGGCTTCCTCATCCAGCCTGGCCCCCACAGCCCATCACTGCAGCCACTCCCCAGCCCATAGTTTCTTTGCCTTGGGATCTTCCGACACCTGCCTGCCCACATCTGATCCCCAGCAACCCAGTGCCCACAGGGAAGCCCAGCCCTTTGGGAGAAACCCTCACGTTGCGTCCACTGTTGTCCTGTGTGCCAAGCGTTTGGGGCCCCAGCCTGGCCTTCCCTGTGCTCTGGTCAGTCGGCTTCCATCCTGCTCAGCAGCTGCTTCAGACTACCTTGCTTCTCAGACTCCCACCCTTCCACTTTTTTCAGCCTGTGTGGTATCTTGTTCTCTGTTCCTAGAGGAACCCGGACTCCATCCAATTCTTCTTCCTGTAACTGTCCTTCCTACTAGCCTGCCAACCCCTGCCCCTTCTCCTATTGTAAAGTAAGAGGGTCCTTCCTTCGTCTAAGGAGAATCAGTGGGTGTAGCAACCACTGATGTACACCTGGGTTTAAATCCTGACTCTTCACCTGGGCCATCTTACTTGACCTCTCTAAGCTCAGTTTCCTTGTCTATAGACTGGGAATATGAATCCCAAGACCGAGATTCTTTTTTATTGAAAGAATCAAGTGGGCATGACGTATGTAAAGCTTTTGCTGCAGTGTCTGGTGCCTAAGTTCTCAAGGTCACGGTCATAGTTATTTTGGTCATCTGTCTCTTGAGTAACCCAGTTCCAGTATCTTGGCCTCTACCCCATCCCCATCTCCAGCCATTGGTTCCTTCTTAAGAGCATTTCTGGATCCATACTTGTCTCATCTTAAATAACAAACCAACCCCAGGCAGCTCACCTTGACCCCATGTGCCCCAAGAGTTCTTCCTCCTTAAAATAACAAATGTTGGGAAAGGATGGTTGACACTCAGTTTCTGCCTCCTCCCCTTGGCACCTCCCCCCTCCCCCCAGACCTCTGGCATTTTGCCTCTATTTAGTCACTGTCTCCTGCAGTTTGTTTAGATTCATGTCTACTGGGTTGGTGCTCTCTAACCATCTCATCCTCTGCTGCCCCCTTCTCCTTTTGCCTTCAATCTTTCTCAACATCAGGGTCTTTTCCAGTAAGTCGGCTCTTTGTGTTAGGTGGCCAAAGTATTGGAGCTTCAGCTTCAGCATCAGTACTTTCCGGTGACTATTCAGGGTTGATTTCCTTTGTACCCACCGCTCTGCTGAAACCCCTCTAGGCTACCAGCGATTTCCTGGCTAATAAATTCAGCTACCCTTTTCCCAGTCTCTCTTGATGACAGGCAGCCTCCTGGTCTTCCTCACAGTTCTGTCCTCCACCTTCTTTTTGTCTCTCGGGACACATCTCTTTTCTTCCCTGGGTGCTGATAACTCACGGGTTGCACATCTGTGTCTCTGGTCGGGTCTGTCTGGGAGCTGGGTATCTTGTTGCCTTGGAGACATGTCCAGTTGGTTGCCTTAGCGTCCATCATGGACATCCTACCCTCTCCTCTGGTCTTCCCTTTGGCCTGGGCCCCCTTCCTCAGAAGGTTGGGGATGGTCTTCAGCATTTCCCCCATCTCTGCCCCCCTTCCCCTCTCCCATATGCTTCCAAGACCTGTCCACTCCTGCATCTGTGAGCCTCCTTAGGTCTGTTTTCTTCTCCCTCCTGCTGGTTCAGGGGACTCTGCTGCTGTCTCCTGTACTTTGCAGGCTTCCCTGATCAGAGTCACAACTGGATAAACCCGCCCCTTCTCTCCCCTCCTTTGTTGCTCGCACTTCCCCTCTGCCCAGACCTGCTTTTCTCCACAGCATGTGTTACCCTGTAACCCACAATACCATTAACTTAATACGTATAAGTTTACATAATTTAGTATTTTTTTCATAGTTGTAATATGATCTCCATTTTTCACAGTCTGTCTTCCCTCATTCGAATGTCAGCTCCCAAAGGGCAGGAATTTTTGACTCCTTTGTTCTCTTGGGTGTTCCCTTTGCCAGAAACAGTTCGGGGCACATAGTAGGTGCTCAGTTAAGTATTTGTTGAATGAATGCCCACAAATCCTAAATTCTTAGCTGATCCTGCTCATCCCCAGTTTTCTCTCCTTAAACAGGGAAGAGTAATAATACTCATCCTACCTACCTTTCAGATCTACTTAATTGAGTCTTGGAAGAAAATGCAACCAGGTTTGTAGTGATCACAGTTTGCAACCAGGTTTGTAGTGATCACAGTTTATAAAGCTTAAAGCTCTCTGCAGGTGCCAGGCCATGGTATTTATTATCAAATGAGGATCATGTTAAAGGGGCGAAGCTAGCTGATTGGAACTGAAAATCCAGCCTGTTCTCCGTGGTGCAGCAGAGCCTGAGAGGGGCCTGAGGGGGTTGAGCTGCAGCCCCATTGTCTCAGTTCACTTCCAGTAGTGTCTCTCTCCCCCTGATACCACATGGCTGTCCCCATTGCCTTCAGAATAAACCTGGACTACCTTGAGTGGCATGCTGAGACCCAGACCCTCTCCCCCTCGGACCTACTCTCCAGAGACACATAAAGGTTTTCTGTGACTCTTTGTTGAATGAGTCAGTTGTTTTAAAGAGATGTGAGGTGGGGGTGGGGGAAGTGCTTTAAAACCTGCTGTTAAACAAGTGCTAGTTTTTATTTTGTTTTGCTTAGCGTTGTTTGGGATCCCTACTGTCCTTGGCCACACAGAGACTCTCTCAGCCCCTTTGTCTGTCCGTTTTCTGTGGTGGAACCCACAAGCCCCTGATGAGGCTGTTTATTCATCTGGCCACCCACTTCATTCGTGCACACTGACTGTGGGCTCTCCTTAACCAGGCAACCAAAATAAGTCCTGGCTCCTATTTCCAGAGCCTGTTCCCTGTAATTAGACCCTGAGCTTAGGGGATGAGACCAGCTCACTTTGGGGAGAAGAATGACCCAACTTGATATTGACTTCCATATGGGTGCAAGGGCCGGGGTGTGTGAACTCAGAAGGGCTCAGCCTGCCATCTTGAAATTCTGGGGCCGGCAGGGCAGTGTCACTGGGGGCTCTTTGCCGGGCGCTCTTGAATTGGCTCCTTCCCCTCTGGGAAACAGTGGCCTTCAGTTGTACTATGCCCCACCCCCCACCACACACACACATCCTCTTCCTCACCCCTGCGGTTGTTAGTCATTCTGGAAGCTGAAATTGGCTCCCAGAAGGTAACTTTGAGAACCAACCCCCTGCCCCGCCCCCTCCCCGCCCAGTAATCCCAGCCTGCCGGGAAGGGCCGTTGTCTGGTCACTAAGAAGTGTTTTGGTTTCACATTCGTGCTTTCTCTCTGAAGAGAAAACAAAACATGTTGAAATAGAGTGAAATCCCAGCAGCAGCTTGGTTGAAGCAAAAGTTGCATAACAGGTTTAGGAAATGTCTGGCCACCATGGGTCAGGTGGAGGGACTGCCACTTTGTGTCCCCGAGAGGATGTCCCCTGGGGCCACAAGCCTCCGGATCCATCACACACAAAATCCTGTGAGTGACTCAGAAAGGCGCTGTCCCCTGAGGTCTGGTGGCAGAGGCCCCTGATGTATCTCTCAGTGTGGCCTCAGCCTTTGTTCCCTGGAGATGCTGCTGTGGGTAGGCGCTGGGGAGGGGGGCATGTGTGTCAGACTTGTGCTGGTGTTGGGACCCCTGGAAAGGGCACTAGGCTGGGGGTGGAGGGGTCAGGCCCCATGAATTGAAGTCCCCATCCTGCCACTCATCTGCTTGGAAACCTGGATGAGTTATTTCTCTGGCTTGGTGTCTCTGTGTCTCATAGACTATTATTAGTCGCCTGGACTGACATCATCTGTTTACCTACTGGACAGGGCTGTTGCGTAGCCCAGGTGGGATCACGTTTGCAGGTGGCTTGTCTCAGTCATGTCCACCTCTTTGTGACCCCATGGACTCTAGCCCAGTAGCCTCCTCTGTCCATAGATTTCTCCCGGCAAGAATTTTGGAGTGAATAGCCGTTTCCTTCTCTAGGGGATCTTCCTGACCCAGGGATCAAACCTGCATCTCCTGCACTGCAGGCAGATTATTTATCCTCTGAGACACCAGGAAAGCCCAAACCTCAACAGGCCCCACTAATGACAGATTGTATCAGAGGTAATATGCTGAATGATTAAGGGCCTGTCAGGTTAACAGCATGGGCCCTGAGTCCAGACTGCCTGACTGGTGCCTGGACAAATTGCTGAAACCTTTCTGTGCCTTATTTTTCTCATCTGTGAAATGGGAATAAAACACTGCACACCTCATAGTGTGTTGCTATGAGAATGAATTATGCTACAACTAGAATGTTAAGAATAGTGTCAGTGGTAAGTGGTAAGCTCTTACTTTCTATTAGCTCCTATTATCATTTCTGAAAGTGTTACTACTTTTTTTAGACTGATTTTTTTAAATTCATTTTTTATTTGCATTGGATCTTAATTGACGCCCACAGGATCTTCGTTGCATCAGGCAGGCTCTTTCGTTGCCATGCATGGGCTCTCTAGTTGTGGCAGATGGCCTCAGTAGTTGTGCGGCACACAGACTTAGTTGCTCCACATGTGGAATCCTTATTCCCTGACCAGGGATCATGCCCACATCCCCTGCATTGCAAGGTGAATTCTTAACCACTGGACCACCCCCAGAAAGTGGTATTGCTTGAATGCTTGCTTATACTTGTATGTTGATGCTGTAACTCTATATTGCATTATTTTCATGTTGTTTTAACCTATATTCTGTCACTTGATCCTCTTAGCTCTCCTCTGAAGATAGGAAAAGGTACCCACAGTCTCTCATTTCATAAATGAGAAAACTAAGCTTCAGAACAATAACATGGCCTGGAACTTGCGCCTCTTTCTGCTATACCAGCACTGAAGGTACTGGTACAGACTTTTATACCATGGACAAAGTATAAAGCTCTCTGCAGGTGCGAGGCCATGGTATTTATTACCAAACTGGGATCCTGTTAAAGGCAAGTTGAGGAAAGGAATCAGGTAGGAGCAAGCATGTGAAGTGCTGAGATGTAGACTCATGTTAATGATGGCAGAGCCCTTGAGCTGGGTTCTGAGAGGAGACTTTGGGGTCCCAGCTGCATTTTTGGGAGGGAGAAACTGGAGCTGAGGAAGCTCTGGCAAACAGTCATAGTCTAGCCTGGAACTCGGAGCTCTAACTTGTAGGTAGGAGTTCCTTGGTCTCCTGTTCCAATATGTAGGGCAAGGGGATGATCACAAATGGTTATTGCCATAGGATATTTTTGGTTCTCTCTGGCTTCTTTCTCTGGAGCAAACTGCAGCTGCTATGGCACATTCTCATTTTAGCAGTGAGTCAAAGTTGGACTCGGTATAGTAACTTGATTTTGGATTAGCTTAAGGATTCCTTTCCAAAAGACAGCCTAAAAATGACCTGTGGAAAGAGTACTACATCATAGTTCCTTGGTCTGCTAGGGCTGCAGTTTTCTCATCTCAAATAAGGAAGAGTAACAATGCCCGCAGCACCTCCCTTTCAGTTCTACTTAATACATGTGGTAAGAAAATACAGCCTGTTTTGCAGTCAACAGACCTTTATACCATTTACAAAGTATAAAGCTCTCTGCAGGTGCCAGGCCGTGGTATTTATTATCAAACTGGGATCCTGTTAAAGGGGTAGGTTTAGCTAGTTGGAATGGAAAATACAGGCTCTGGTTCCGGCCACTGCAGGATTCGCTGCAGCTGCATGGCCTTGGGCACTTAGCCTCTCTCCTTACCTTCTGTGTCTCCCATCTGTTGAATAAAGACCAGGGTGGCCGTCTGCCACCACCTCTTTCGCTGGGTAATCAGGAAGAGCCAATTATACTCTGGGGCATGCTCAGAAATACATTTAAAATTGATGATGTCTGACCAGCGATGAGAGGCCTGCATACAACTTCTGTGATTAAGGCCAGTGATTAAGGATTCCTCCAGGGAGTGGGGGCCCCTCCCTTTCATCTCTGTGGGGTTATCACCTTAGAGGCTCCATTTCATTTTGCAGGTGAGTCTGTCCCCTTGAGTGGCAGGTGGGTGAGGTTGGGGACTGAGAAAGGTGGCCGATCATCCTGAAGCATGACTCTCTGTATCTGCTGATGCCCTTACCTACCTTGGTCCCTTGCTGCTCTGTGTGCTATGGTTACTCATGGCCACCGATTATTGAAAGTAAGAAGGGAAGGAGGTAGGGCACAGATGCCTTTGTCCTGGGGTCCCTGGTCTTCCTTTCCTCACACTGCCCACAGGGAGGGGGTTTTGCTGGCGTGTTGCCTTGCCCTGGGCCTGGCAGATGGTGTGGAAGGTGGATGTGAGGGTGGGTGCTGGCAGCTGCAGGAAGCTTGCCAGCCAACTTGCTAGGAATGGAAACATGCAGGGCCCTGCCTCTGACTTGCAGTGGGGTGCTCTGCTCCCCTGGAATAGAGGCGGTATCCCATGGGTGTCCCAGGGCTGTCTCCAGTCTGAATTAGAGGAACGAGTGATTGCCTGATGATCAGATCTCAGAAGCCACACTGAAGAAATAGGGGGAAGCCTTTCTAAGGGAAAGAAGATGCTGGTGTGTGTGTACATGAGTGAGAAATAAGGACGAACCCAGGGCATGTCATGGACTGTAGAACCAGCTCTCTTCCCTTAGTCACTGTTTTCATGGCTTGTTTGCTAAGTGTTGGCTTGCATAAGCCTGATTCATGGAATTTCTCTACCGAGAAAGTTAAAAGGCATGTGTAAAAGTGCAGCATCATCCCCTAGTCTTCATTTTAATGACAATATTAATTCAAAACTGGGAGCATGTGTGTGTGACTACATGTGCCAAGCACTGGAAGCCTGGAGGCTTCTTGCCTGTGAGATCCGTCCCCACAGAAGTCCCCTGTCTGCCAGGAGGACAGAGGTGTCATTGAATTATTCCTGGAGGGGGGTGATGAGTCTCTTCTCACAGAAACCAAACCTTGTCAAGAGCGATCAGGAAAAGGGCCCTGGAAGAAATAATATACCAACATCTGTATCTAGACCGAAGGAGATATAGATGGTAGGACAGAACTGTACAGTTCCCTCTCCCCTGGAATGTCACAGCCTGTCCCCAGGGTGCCTGGCCATCTCCAGAACACCTGTGCCCTCCCCTGTCACTCTGATTTTGGGTTTCTGCTCTGAGCCTTCTGCCCACGGAATCAGCCAAGGAAGTTTTTGTGTTGGAGGTGGGGAGGGGGTCACACCAGGGCCTGCCCCCCATTCTGAAATTCCTCCTTCTTCCCTCCCCCTGCATTCTGAATTTTAATTCACTGTTTGACCACCAAGTGACTGCTTGGCAGCATCCAGGGAGGCCCAGCCTCCCCCTGGTGGGAACTTTGCCTGCAGAGCTGAGAACCAGAGGAGTCAATAACACAGAGGAAGGGAGGAAAGCTGTCACGTCACAGGCATGTCTGCTCATAATCGGCTCCTAACGGATGGGTGACATGAGTAGCAAATGCCAGCTGGAGCAGCAGCCAGGCAAATAGCTAAAAATTAAATACAGGCACGTGATCTAGGGAGGTTCAGGGTTTGCCTGAGTAACCTTTTCAGGCCCAGATCACAGTTTAGAGGGTGATGAGAGGAACGTGGCGGTGACGGAAGTTAATCTCGAGCCCCATACGGGGACCTGGGATGGACACTCAGATTCCTGCCTCATTCCTTGTTACTTCCTTTTAATGACATTAAAATGTTTCTATTCCTTTATCTTTGGCTTTGCTGAGTCTTCACTGCCGCGTGGGCTTTCCTCTGGTCACGCAAGTGGGGGCTGCTCTCTAATCGCAGTACTTGGGCTTCTCATTGCAACGGCTTCTCTGTTTGCGGAGCACAGGCTTTAGGCTCACAGGCTTCAGTAGGTGTGGCTCCTGGGCTCTAGAGCACAGGCTCAGTAGTTATAGCACACCGGCGTAGTTGTTTGACTGCGTGTGGAATCCTCTAGGACCAGGGATCGAACCTTCGTCTCCTGCATTGGCAGGCAGATTCTTTACTGCTGATCCACCAGGGTCGCCCTTCCTTGTCACTTTTTAAAGGCAGCTGAATAGTTGGACTTTTTTTTTTTTTCCCTGCCCTCTCTTTTCTTTGAGTCCTTCTGTCTCTGGTGGATCCTTCTCTAAATGCAAAGAGTTCAGTTCCTGGGGCTTGTCTATCCACCTCCAGTGATTCTGATAAAGACTGGAAGCTGCTGCTCTTGAGGATTTTCCTTCTGGTGCCCGTATCAGTCCAGGTTAAGAGAGAAACGCTCCTGGATCTCCCAGCTTCTAAAAGCTGAGTCCTGTTTCTCCACAAGACCAGTCCTGTGACACGGGCAAGAACTGACCGACCCCAACGCCAGCCTTCTCTTTCTGTGTCTGTGGATTTCCCTGGCATCTGAGGTCTTTGTTACTAAACCTGCTGGGTGTTTTGAAGGAGGACGTGCGTGGGCCTTTTTCAGTGTTGCTTAACAATGCCGAGCTGTTCCCCAGGAGAAACAGTTGGGGTAGAAACAAAAGTTGGATCTGGTGGACATTAAACCATAGAAGATGCCCTGCTGGAATAGGGGCTGTCAGTGAAAGGGTTAATAACCTAAAATGAGCGAGAAAGACTAGAGAACTCTCTTTTAGTGTAAGTGTGTTGAAAAACTGTTTTCCCTAGAATCTTGGCTTCTCAATCACCGAATTAATGAGTGTATTTATGCCAGGAAGTGTGAAGCGTTAAATAAATTTCGAAAATGACTGAAGATTTATAATTAGTCCTCAGAGCAGCAAGAATATCAGCTTTACTCAGTCAGACAGAGCAAGACAAATATCATATGATGTCACTTGTGGAATCTAAAAAAAATGTTACAGATGAACTTATTTACAAAACAGAAACAGACTCAATGACAAAGAAAGCAAATTTATAGTTACCAAAGGGGAAGGGGGATGGGGAAGGGATAAATTAGGAGTTTGGGATTAACAGATACACACTACTATATATAAAACAGATAAACAACAGGAACCTACTGCATTGCACAGGAAACTATATTCAATACCTTATAATAACCCATAATGGAAAAGAATCTGAAAAAGTATTTTTTATGTATATATATGAATTATATATATATGAATCACTTTGCTATATACCTGAAATTAAATAGCATTGTAAATCAGCTATAATTCAATTTTTTAAAATACCTAAAGCAAGATGAAAAAGACATTGATTAAAAAAGAAAGAATGTCAGCTTTAGCAATTTTTCTTTGTAAAAAAAAAGACAGAGTAATAATAAGGAATACATTGACAAGTTAGAGGGACTCCTAGTTCCTTCTTTGCCTCCGAGAAAGTCTTTTGAGGTTCAGAAGGAGGTGGAGAAGGAGTTGACACTGCAGTTTGTCACCATGGGATCTGTTATCCTTGGAGGTAGTGCGGTTCCCTCCACTGGCATCCGTGATTGGCCCAGCCGGTGACACTTCCCCTGACCTGGTGTAAAAATTCTCACTTTAACCTCCTCTTGAATGTCTCTTCCAGGGTCTTTTGAGTTTTCTGATAATCTAATCATAAGAAAATTTCTGAAATTCCCTTTCAGAACCTGAAAAAACGAAAGTTAACTACAGAGCTGGGCTTTTACTAGAAGTGGCTTTTAAATTGAAAACAGATTTCTGATCCTCTCTGAGCAGCCAGAGTTGAAGGGACAGGAAGAACCTTTGCCAACCGAGAGCTTGAGTATGGAGGGCAGGGCATGAAAGGAGGAAAAACATAGCAAAATGGATCCTTTCTCTGGAGACACACACAGAACATTAAATTTGCATTTTAGGGTGAGTTTTAATTAGCTTGTGATAACCAGAAGCCCACCAGCCCACCAGACTCTTAGAAAGCATTTCAGTTGTCTGAGTCTCAGTTTGTTCATCTGTAAAATGGCAAAATGGAACTAAAACTACATAGTTTCTTAGGAGGCTGCTAGTTCCAAAAGTTCTACTCTTTGTTTGCATGGGCTGTGTAACTTTGGGCACTGTCTTTTGATTTGGAATGTAAAGTATAGACTTACAAGCCCTTCGGCTTGAAGGAGGAAGCTAGGAGGACGACCCCCCCACAGCCCGACACACACACCCTGGAGTTCTACCAGGGAGCTAGCAGGAAAAGAACTAGATGCCCAAATACTTTTGGGGGACCTTGTTTCCTAGGGTATCTGCCAAGAAATGGTAGTCTATTTAATTTACTTGAAACCTTTAACTGCAACACTAGAAGACTGTGAACTGTTCATTCAGATAATTCTAGAAATGCTGAATGGCCACAGTCCCACCGTGGAATCGGGGTGGGGGGAGCCATGTAGCCGATGCTTCTGGAAGGCTCTGTTTATAGCTCTCTGACTCCTTCCTGCCTGGGCCGTTTTATGAGCTCACTACCAGGAAGCTGAGTCATCGAGGGGTCAGCCGGCACAGCCACGGTCACCCAGCTTTGCCAGCAGCAAGGATGGGTGAGCCCAGACAGCCGGGGCATTTTGGGTGAACTTTGGTGGGAATGACAGGATGAAGGGGCCACTTCTTACCTTGGAAGGCTTGCTGCCGCCACTCCCATCACGGTGACAGGAACACCATCACTCCCCGTGGCTTGTGTTCAGATCAGAACCAAAGAGACTGAAACATTGCATAGACGATCAGCTGACTGTCCTCTTTTCAGGGCTCAGCACAGGCTGCGTTGTGCTCCTGGCATCCAGCTGGCTGCAGTGACATCACCTTCCTCGGGGCCTCTGTTCACATCCCACCTGCAGGTACCTGCAAGATGGCCCCCTTCTTCCATGCTTCTTTCCTGTGACTCCCCCAGGCTTCCAGTCACTCCTTCAAAGTTGCTTCCGGGACCTTCGAACCTAAACTCGATCCCTGCCTTTGCTGTCACAGCATCTTTACCTTGTCCTTTACTTCAGGATGGTTTGCTGTTGTCGTTCAGTTGCTCAGTTGTGTCCGACTCTTTGCAACCCCAGGGACTGCAGCACTCTAGGCTGCCCTGTCCTTCCCTCTCTCCTGGAGTTTGCTCAAACTCATGTCCACTGAGTCGATTTCAACCATTTCATCCTCTGTCACCCCCTTAGTTTGTAACTTTTTATTTGTATGATTTTTGGTTTGCTCTTTCCCGCCCCTCCTGGACTATAACCTCCTTGAAGGCAGGGACTCTCTGCCTACCCCAAGCATCCCCAGCTCCCCTAGCAGCACACTGTTTGTTGTTGGGAGAATCTGTTGGTAGAATGACCCTGTTTTACCAACACGAGACTCCTGTAGTCTGGCCGCTCTCTTTCATCCCCAGCACCCATTCATCTCTCCTCCCTTCTGCAAACCGTTCTTATCATTCGACTTTAGTTTAAATCATACACCTGAGCTCTGTTTCCAGGATGAGGGTTTTCATTGTATGAAATCTCATCCAGGATCAAACGTTCTTGCCATTCTCTTCAGCATCCAGGGAAACAAAAATAGCTCCCCTTGAACTTAGAAAATAATTTGTCTGTGCAGAAAGTAGTACATGCAAGTGGGTTTTGGAGACTGAAAGGTGAGTGTTCAGGATGTTACCTTTGGCATCTTTCCTCTGAGACCTTTAGCACATCAAGCCTGGTGGTTCTGGTCTTTTGTCCTCTTTCTCTGTTTTTGTCTGGTAGGAAGGGTATGTGAAGAAACGGGAGAACATCCCCTCCAGCTGTGACCTGGCCCCGCCTGCATGTAAATCTTTCAGCCTTACGGGGCTGATTTGACAGCAGAGTTTGTGGGAAATCTGGCTTCAGTAACGTCTGGAAAATTTCCCTGCGGCCCTTCCTTCGCCCTCTGGTGTTCCCCTCAACTCTGGAGCTTGGCTCTCACTGGACTCATATCCTAGGCTCTTATCCTGCGTGTTAGGCCCCAGAAAACATGAAATGTCTCACTCCATGGGACATAGATGCTCAGCAAGCAGATGGCCGTTTGGGGAGGAGAGTGCATCTGGGCCTTAAAATGCCTGCTTTGTGAATGAAATACAGTGTACCTCAGAGCCCTCCTCCATTGATGATGTATTGTTATTGTTTATTTATTTTTGGCTGTGCTGGGCCTTTGTTGATGTGCAGGCTTCTCTCTAGTTGCGGTGAGCGGGGGCTACTCTCATTGCGGTGACTTCTTTTGTTACTGAGCACAGGCTCAATAGTCGTAGTCCACAGGCTTAGTTGCCCCATGGCATGTGGGATCCTCTGGGACCAGGGATTGAACCCGTGTCTCCTCCATTGGCAGACAGATTCTTTACCACTGAGCCCCCAGGGAAGCCCCTCAGTTCTTGAGTGTCTGTTGCAGTAAAGCACAGCGCTGGGGCACAGAGATCACAGCATCTGAGGCTTCCTCTTCCTTTGTGTTTCTCTCAGACTGTAATAGGAGGCAGGCATGCAGATGCATCACCTGATATAATTAGTAGTAGAGGAGTGAGCAAGAGAAGGCTGGCGACAGGGTAGCTTTGAAAAGATTTTTTTTCCTGTGGATAATAGGCTAATCGTGAGGTTTCCTTTGGAAGGTGTGGTCTCTGTGGAAGGGTGTGGAAGCCGGTCTTTCAGAAGCTGGCAGGACCACTCTTGACTGGGGAACCGTGCATGGGGCTTGTGAGGTACCCGGCTCTCTGAGTCTGTCCAGGGTGGATCCGGGAGAGCTGTCACCCGCAGCCCTGAGTCGGCCACCTCTGCTCCCTGGCTCTGAAGGCAGGGCAGGAACCACCTGTGTGGTCACCCAGTCTCTCAGATACAAATGTGTGGCTGGTTTTTGGCAGCTCCTGCCACACCTGAACAGGTGGGATACTGCTTCCTGGCGTGATGGCCTTGGGCTGGGACAGGCCTATGTGTACTGACCTCCAGCCTGTGGAAAAGGGTGAGCATCCCAGCTCTGCATCTTAAGCCTTTCTGTTGTGTGTGTGTTTAGTTGCTCAGTTGTGTCTGACTCTTTGCGACCCCATGGAGTGGAGCCCACCAGGCTCCTCTGTCCATAGGATTCTCCAGGCAAGAATATGGGAGTGGATTACCATGCCCTCCTCCAGGGGATCTTCCCAACCCAGAGATGGAACCCACGTCTCTTGCATCTTCTCCGTTGGCAGGCAGATTTTTTACCACAGTGCCACCTGGGAAGCCCCAAAGCCTTTCTGTCTTCCGTCAAAGCTTCTGTCTTCATTCCATCTTGGGTGAAATTTCCAGGTACTTCCTCTAGGCTGGGAATGTTACTGTGTCCATGTAGGGGATTACATGGTGCATTTGAGACTCCTGACTGCCTTCACCAAACAGATAAACCCCAAACTGCTCTCCCAGGTGTTCAAGGAAACCTCAGGGAACTATTGGATTGTGGCCAGTCTTCAGACTATGATTTCAGAAACGCATGTGGAGTGAGCTATTGATTAGATTGTTAGTGTTTAAAAATTGTGGTTATTAGAAAAATCATTTTAAATTTAAAAATGTCTTAAAATTTAAAAAGTTGTGGTTAAAATACATATAAAACTTGCCATCTTAGCCTTTTTTCAGTGTGCATTTCACTACTGTGTTATATCGACATTTTTTTTTTTTTGTATATCGACATTATTGTACAACCATCATCCCCATCCACCTCCAGAACTTTTCTCATCTTTGCAAACTGAAACTGTCCCCATTAAACAGCATCGCCTCATTGTCTCCAGCCCCGTGGCAACCACCATTCTACTTTCTGTCACTTTGCATTTGACTATTCCAGATACCGCATCTAAGTGCAGTCATAACAGTGTTTGTCTTTTTGTGACCAGTTTATTTCACTTAGCATCATGTCTTTGACGTTCATCTGTGTTGTAGCACAGGTCAGAATTTCTTTCCTTCTTGAGGCTGAATAGAATACCATTGCATGGATAATATCACCTTTTGTTTATTCATTCATCCATGGATGGGCACTTGGGTTGCTTCCAGTTTTTGGCTATTTTGAAGAATACTGCTGTGAACGTGTGTGTGTGTGTGTGTGTGTGTGTGTGTGTGTGTGTATGTCTTTGGGACTCGGCTTTCAGTTCTTCCGGATCTATACCCAGAGGTGGGATGGCTGGATCACGTGGTAGTTCTGTTTTTAATTATTTAAGGAACTTCCATACTGTTTTCCATAGGGGCTGCACCTTTTTACACTCCCACTGGCCATGCACATGGGTTCTAATCTCTGCTGGAATTCTCTTTTTTTTTTTAATACAGTGTTTAAAATTTTTATTTGTCTGTCTTTTATTTTTGGCTGTTCTGGGTCTTCAGTGCTTTGTATGAGCTTTCTCTAGTAGTGGTGAGGGGAGCTCCTCTTTGTTTTGGTGCACAGGCTTCTCATTGCAGTGGCTTCTCTTACTGCAGAGCATAGGGTGTTTGGGCTCAGTAGTTGCGGTGCATGCGCTTAGTTGCTTCGAGGCATGTGGAATCTTCCCGGACCAAGGATGGAACCCGTGTCTCCTCCATTGGCAGGTGGATTCTTATCCACTGTGTCACCAGGGAAGTCCAATACAACTGTTTTTAAGCTGCGGTTCTATAGTATGTATAGTATATAACATAACGTACATTTACTGGTGGCTCAGTGATAAAGAATCTGCCTGCCAATGCAGGAGATGCAAAAGATGTGGGTTCAGTCCCTGGGTCAGAAAGATCCCCTGGAGAAGAAAATGGTAACCCACTCCAGTATTCTTGCCTGGAAAACCCCATGGACAGGAGCTTGGTGGGCTACAGTCCATGGGGTTGCAAAGAATTGGAAACGAGTTAGCAACTGAGCACACAAGCATGCATCAAATTAAACACTTCTCCTCCCAAGCATTTGTTTTCCAAAGGACTCTTGAGTGGCTTTATAGATTTAGAATGTTAGAAGTCAAAAAGAGACTTAGAGATTCTAAGACTTAGAGACTCCGACTTAAGATCTCTAAGACTTAGAGACCATCTAGGATCAGACTAAGTCTTAGTCTTAGAGATCATCTAGTGACTCTATTCACTGGGTGTGTGTGCGTGCTAAGTCAACTTTAATCGTGTCCCACTCTGTACGACCCTATGGACTGTAGCCCACCAGGCTTCTCTGTCCGTTGGATTCTCCAGGCAAGAATACTGGCGGGGGTTGCCATGCCTTCCTCTAGGGGATCTTCTTGACCCAGGGATTGAACTCATGTCTCATCTGTCTCCTGCATTGATAGGTGGGTTCTTTACCACTAGCACCACTGGGGGAGCCCATTCATTAGACAAGTATTTGCAATTGTAATGGATGGGTGACTAGACAGAGGAAATCTCCCATATCTCGGGTTTACCTGCTGGTGGGAATTCCTGTGGATACCCAGCCAGGAGTTCCTTAGGGACTTGTTGGCAAGGCTGGATGGGAACTGAGGTTTTCTCACTCTCGGCGCAGGACTCTCTCCTTTCTGTGTGAGAACATTTGGGGGGATTGCCCTTGTTTGGGAAAGTGAGACATTCTTGGAAATATCTGTGCCCAGCAGTACCATGTGGGTTTATTTATGCCCAGAATCTGAGGGGCCTGAGAGCCTGCCCCACCTACGGGTAGAGCACAGTGGAGGGAGCAGACGCCCTGTGCCCAGTCCTGTAGCTCAGTGTGGCCCCGGCTGCCTGTTTCTTTGCAGTTCAGAGGGTGGCAGGTGCTTGAGCACTGGGGAGGACCTTCACCCTGTGGTGACCGTACAGGAATGGGTGCCAGTCAGCAGTGTCAGGGAACCTTGGCACTTAAGGGCCTTACCCTGGCAGGGGCCCTGGACTTCAGCACCAGTTAAAGGTCTGAATTGTCCTGGGCTCTTAGTGAACTTTCTGCAGCTCTTTCATCTTGGGCCCTTTGCACTAGTGTAAGTTGACACTAGCTTTTCCCTCCCTCCTCTCTGACTCTCCCAAGTTTCCTTCCTTATATAATCAGGATTAATGTAAGCAGCAGGTTCCATTCATTTAGAATTGGGGAGCAAAGGGAGGTGAATGTGGAAACGCAGTGGGTGGGGGGAACCGAGACCCTTAGAGGCTTCTATGTGCAAATCCCGTCACTTTCCTGGGCTTCAGATTCTCTTCTGTTAAGAGAGGCAGCGAGAAAGTAAAGGCTGCCAGTCATTCCCAACAATGGCTCAGGTCATCTCATCCAAATAGGCAGTGATTTGTGGGGTGTTGCTTCCAACCAGGGTGGATTCTGGGGGCATCCTTCTCTAGAAGGTGGTCATCTTGTGAAGGAATTCAAGTACAAATGACATCTTCCTAGGAATTTGCTATGTATCTCCTCCCCACCACCACCAAATTGGGAATTCCCTGGTGGCTCAGGAAATCTGCCTGTAATGCAGGATACCTGGGTTCAATCCCTGGTTGGGAAGATTCCCTGGAGAAGGAAATGGCTACCCCCTCCAATATTCTTGCCTGGAGAATTCCATGGACAGAGGAGCCTGGCAGTCTACAGTCTATGGCGCAAAGAGTCAGACGCGACTGAGTGACTAACACCCCCACCAAAAAGAACCAAAAATGTAAATAAAAGCCCCAGCAGCTGGATGCCAGACCCCAGGCAAAGGGCTTTTCTTTCATTGTATTTTTTTAATCTTCACAGAGACTAAAAGGTGGCTGCTGCGATGAGCGCCATTTCCAGAGAAGGAAACAGGGTAGGAGGGATTGAGTAACTTGCCAAAGGTGCAAAGGTGGGAGGAGGAAGCTGCCGGGCTGGGATGTAGGTCACGTGGGGCTCCAGAGCCTGTTCCATTGGTCTTTGAGGGTCTGGACTCCATTGGAAACCACAGGGCCACCTCCTTTGTCGAGCCTCTTTCTGGTCAGAGGGGGTTAGTGTGGGGATTCCATTGCTATTGCTTTATTGCTTTTTAAAAAATATTTATTTATTTATTTTTGGCTGTGCTGGGTCTTCATGGCTACTCGCAGGCTTTCTCCAGTGGCAGTGAGTGGGGGTGCTTTGCAGTTTCAGTGCGCAGGCTTCTCTTGTTGCAGAGAACGGGCTCCAGAGCACAAGCTCAGTAGTTGTGTTGCACAGGCTTAGCTGTTCCGTGGCATATGGATTCTTCCCAGAAGGGGGATCAACCTGTGTCTCCGGTGTTGGCAGGCAGATTTCTTGCCACTGGACCACCAGGAAAGCCCCCAGCCCTTTATTTTTATTTATTTTACCGCACCGTGTGGCATGAAGGATCTTAGTTCTGGACCAGGGATCAAACCTGTGCCCCAGGCAGTGGAAGTTCAGAGTCCTAACCACTGGACTTCTAGGAAAATGCCCTGTCCCTTTATTGTGAGGTTGTAGGAACTGTGGCCTGGAGTCCTCAGTGCCTTGTGGCTGGTAGCTTCCTCCTGGGACCCTGGGCTCTGTTGTTTAATTTTTGGCCTATCTGATTCTGTAGTCTTAATGATTCAGTTCAAGCCTGTAATGAACATCCTTTGTGCCAAACAGCCATTTATGAGCAAGCAGGGAAAAATACCCACATCTCCTATTTAGGCAAGATTAAGCTAGTTTGGGTGGTGGTTCTTAATGATATTTCAAAGACATTTGTATTAACATAGGTGATTCCATACTTGCTGGAGCCTTTTTACAAAAACTTTTAGTAATGGTCACATTTACCAAGCATTTCCTCTACTGTGCTAGGTGGTTTATGTGGGGTTTTTTTTGTTGTTCAGTTGCTAAGTCGTGTCTGACTCTTTACAACCCCAAGGACTACAGCACGCCAGGCTTCCCTGTCCTTTACTATCTCCAGGAGTTTGCTCAAACTTATGTCCATTGAGTTGATGATGCCATCCAACCATCTCATCCTCTGTCGCTCCCTTCTCCTCCTGCCCTCAATCTTTCCCAGCATCAGAGTCTTTTCCAAAGAGTCAGCTCTTTACATCAGGTGGCCAAGTACTGGAGCTTCAGCATCAGTCCTTCCAATGAATACTCAGGGTGGATTTCCTGCTGTCTAAGGGACTCTCAAGAGTCTTCTCCTACATCACAATTCGAAAGCATCAAGTCTTTGGTGCTCAGCCTTCTTTATGGTTCAACTCTCACATCTGTACATGACTCTTGGAAAAACCATAGCTTTGACTAGACGGACCTTTGTCAGCAAAGTGATGTCCACAAAGTAATGTACTTATTATATTTTCTCATTTTGACTTCCCAGGTGGAGCTAGTGGTAAAGAATTCGCCTTTGCAGGAGACACAAGAGACACGTGTTTGTTATTCATTTCCAGAAGCGTATGAAGTAGAGATTTTCTCCCATGAGGCCACTGAAAGGCAAAGAATTTTAGTAACTTCACCAAACATGTGCAGCTCAAAAATAGTGCAGTGGTTGAGGATGGGGCCATTACTGTGTCCCCAGATCCTAAGAACGGAGTCTGGCATGTTGTCAGGGCTCAGTATGGGATGGGTGACTGAATGGATGGACTTCAGACCCCAGGCACTGTCTGATTGAATGAAATTTCTTTGAGATTCCCCAATTGGGATTTTTATAGCAAAATAACAGCTGAAGGAGGGTCAGGTAGGCAGGATCTGAGAGCTGGAGAGCTGTCCTGTCCTGGTGCAGTGGTGACCGCCTCTAGTGGCATAGGCAAGTCACACAACTTTTCCCCCATCAGCGAGGCAGCGTTGTGTGAACTGGATGGGTGCGACGGGAGAGCTCTGAAATCAGATGGAAACCCAGAGGAAATCCCCTCCCCACCCCTGTCATGCAGAACAAGTGATGGCTGAGCTTGGGGGCTGAAGTAGGGAGTGGGACTGCCTAGACTCTGCTTCTTCAACACACAGTCAATGTGCTGGTGCTCTGAGTGTGCTCCCAGGTCACTTCCATGGGGACACTTGTATTAAACTTCTTCTTCAGTGCGTGGTGGTGGCTTAGCAAATTTGCCTGGATGCCAGGAAGTCAGAACACTTGGGCGAACGAGGTGTTTTTCCAGTTCTGCCCCTGATGTCTTGTCCTCACTTGTGGGTGGGGTGTTTTTAAGCCAATGACATACACAAGGCCACTGAGTCTGGGGAGGCCTCTGGGAGGCCAGGTGAGTGAAATTCTTCCTTGCAAGCAGCCTGGCCACTGGAGCATTTCGTCTCACGTTTTTGAATCTCAGCCGAGTGCGGGACATTCATTGTTGGTCAGGGTGTCTTTCCAGCCTACAGCCTGAATGGACAAGTGATTCAGGGTCTTTTCCAGGAGAGAGGTGAGTTCATGTTGAACTAGCTGCTAGTACCCTGTTCTGTGTGAGCCTAGTGGTGAGGCTGACGGCCAGAGTTGGAGAAGAATGATGCTGTGTGACCTCTAAGGGACTAGGTTCTGATGGCCTGTAAGTACCGTCTGGATATAGAGCCCTCCACCCCTCAACCCTCTGCCCCTGGCCCTTCGTGGACTTCCGCATCAAGGATTTAGGTGTCTTTGAGGCATCAAGGCTACTCAATCTTTAAAAGGTTGTGTACTTGAGCTGGTGTACATGTGACTTAGCACAGTCGTAGAAGTGGGGTGGCATTCCTGGTGGCTTAGACGGTAAAGAATCTGTATGCTGTGTGGGAGACCTGTGTTCAATCCCTGGGTTGGGAAGATCCCCTGGAGGAGGGCATAGCAACCGACTCCAGTATTCTTGTCTGGAGAATCCCCATGGACAGAGGAGCCTGGTGGGCTACAGTCCTTGGGGTCACAAAGAGTCAAACACTACTGAGCAACTAAGCACAGCACAGCACAGAAGCAGGACACATCAGAGATGAGGGAGACGCTGCAGGTCACAAGTGACCTTTCCCCACATTTTCATGAGGTGGGGTCGTGTAGCCTGGTGGTTAAGGGCATGGTCTGGAGCCAGTCCATCTGACTTCCAGTCCTTTCTGTACTCTGTGACCTTGGGGCCAGTCGTTTATCCTTCTGTGCCTCAGTTTTTTTGTCTGTAAAGTGGGTAGAGTTAGCTGGTGATGTGACTGCTTAATTATTATAACTATTTATGTATAGAGGCATTGGGACTCAGAGAAGTAAAGCAGTTTGCCTAAGGCCACAGAGCCCTTCAGGGCTTCCCTGGTGGCTCAGATGTGGCAGGTCCCAGCTGGCTTGCCTTCTGTGTGACTCTTGTGTCAAGTGAGGGACGTAACCATGGAAAACACTTGACTGGAAAGTAAATTCCAAACACCTTAGCAAGCTCTTCAGGCAGGGCCACCCCTAGTCCAGCCCTGAGCTGCCTTTCCTCCCAGCCAGCGAATGTGTGTTGTTGTTTAGCTGCTAACTCTTGTCTTACTCTTTTTCGACCCCACGGACTGCAGCCCGCCAGGTTCCTCTGTCCATGGAGCTCTCCAGGCAAGAATACTGGACTGGGTTGCCGTTTCCTTCTCCAGGGGATCTTCCTGGACCAAGGACAGAACCTGAGTCTCCTGCATTGGCAGGTGGACCCTTTACTGCCTTGTCACCCAGGAAGCCCCAGCAAACCTGTGTTCACCCATCATCTAGTGTTCAGCCACTCTCCTGAGTTCCAGGCTCCTCCATCCATATCTGCATCCCCTGACACGTGCCCTCTGGCCAGGCCCGCCTCTGTTCCCCAGACCCACTCGCCCATTCACAGCTCCCTCAGCCAGAATATTCTTTCTCTGCTCCAGTTACACTTTGTTTTTTCAATCAAAGTGATACCTATGGCTAAGTCAAAAATAAAACAGTGTGAGAGAGATTACAGTGACAGCTCCATTTCTTGCCAGTGTGAATACCATCCTTCTTTCCAGGTAAAGCTGAACTAACCCCTCTTCTGCCACCCTTTCTGGGTCGAAGGTGCTCTGGGGTTTGTGGCCTGTTACCAAGAGAAGTAGTGTCTGGTGCTGTGGCTTTTTCACTGGGAGGCTGAGGAGGAACTTGGTTTGGGTTGTCTTGGTGGAATTTGTGCATTTCTACCAAATGCATCAGGGGAGCTCTTCAGTTAATCCTGTTTTGTTTTGTTTTATTTGAAGTATACTTGACTTACAACATTGTGTTAGTTTACTATGTAATTTACAATATTGTATTAGTTTCAGGTGTACAGCAATATATATATATTTTTTTCAGATTTGTTTCCATTATAGGCTATTATAAGATATTATTCCCTGTGTTATACAGTAGGTCTTTGTTGCTTATCTATTTTATATATAGTAGTGTGTATCTGTTAATCCCAAACTCCTAATTTATCCCTCTCCTCCACTTTCCCCTTTGGGAACCGTAGTTTGTTTTCTATGTCTGTGAGTCTGTTTCTATTTTATAATCAGTACATCCGTATTATTTTTTAGGTTCCACATGTAAGTGGTATCATCGCTTAATCCTTTTATCTCTAGAAATACGAGCACCTCTTAAGTACACTTCTAGTGGGCCTGAAACTTGCAGGATTGTGTTCTGACGATGTGTGTGAATGACAGATGACCGGGGTCCTTTGCAGTCCAGGCCCTGAGCTGTAGAGGCAGCAGATAATCAGGAGCATATGAGGCTGGTTGGTCTGATGAAAAGAGCAAGTGTGCCTTTGGTGAACATTGGGCCCCATGGGAAATAAGTGAAAAGGCAGCTTGGGCCTGAAGGTTTCCTCCCTTATGTGTGAACCCACCCTCCCCCGACATTGGGGCCACCTGAAACTCTGGGAGGTCTGGGCCTTCCTATAGGCGAGGCAGGGACAGTGATGCCTGATTTAGCTGGAAACGTGTTCCCACCACCTCTCACCTCATTTTCTGTTCACCTTTTCTACCTGGTTTCCAGTGAGCCGGCCCTTTGGCTGCTCCCATGTTGTCGTTGTTCAGTTGTTGTGTCTGACTCTTCGTGACCCCGTGGACTGCACCTTGCCAGGCTCCTCTGTCCTTCACTATCTCCCGGAGTTTGCTCAAACTCATGTCCATTCAGTTGGTGATGCCATCCAACCATCTCTGCCGCACTTTTCTCCTTTATTTCCAGCATCAGGGACTTTTCCTGATGAGTTGGCTCTTTGCATCAGGTGGCCAAGGTATTGGAGCTTCAGCTTCAGTGTCAGTCCTTCTCTGAATAATGAATATTCAGGGTTGATTTCCTTTAGGATTGACTTGTTTAATCTCCTTGCTGTCCATGGGACTCTCACGAGTCTTCTTCAGCACCACGATTTCAAAGCATCAGTTCTTCTTTGCTCAGATTTCTTTATGGTCCAACTCTCACATTCGAACATGACTACTAGAAAATCCATAGCTTTGACTGTATGGACTTTCGTCAGCAAAATGATGTCTCCCATGTAGGGATTCTCAACAGAGGCTTTCAGAATGCAAATGCCTGGACCTCCCCATACATCAACCCCCACGTGCTTCTGATATGCATTCTCCCAACAGCCCCCCATTTTTTGCAGGGTGTGGGAAGCAAGGAAGGGCTGCTTTAGAGGAGTCATTTTTCTCTTTCTGGTTCCTAAGTTTTCCTTTTGATTAAAAAAAAACAGAAACAAAGTATATTCTCCTATGTATCCACTTTTGCTAACTTGAGAGACATAAAAAGACACCATTTGGAATTTTGAACTTGGAAATATAACCCAGGTTTAATCCCTCGGTTGGGAAGATTCTGCTAGAGGAGGGCATGGCAACCTTCTCCAGTGTTCTTGCCTGGAGAATCCCACGGACAGAGGAGCCTGGCAGGCTACAGTCCATAGGGTCACAAAGAGTGGGACACGGCTGAAGCGACTTAGCGCACAGGTACGCACTTCAGATAATCAGGCATTAAGCCCTGGAGGTTGGGGACCCTGGTCTTCCAGGATTTTCTGTGTTGCTCTGATCCTGGTTCATGTGTGGGGAGTGATGCTGGCGGTATCCTCACGCCTGAGTTTTTATGATTTCTGCACATGTTTTCAAAGGGCCAGGGTGTGACTGTAGGAAGCATCACCGGAAGTCCATCCCCTATAATGAATATAATGAGGCCACAGGTTCCATCCGAGTCAGGACGCTGCTGTTTTGAAATCAAGTGATGAAAGTTTTACTGTGCGTTGGTTCCCTTGATGTGGTTTGGGTTTCTTCCTCTGCTATACATGCCTCCTAAGGATTCTGGAAGGCGAGATAGGGCTTTCCAAGCCCTCGATGAGGTCTGTGGCTTTGCTCTGGAAGACAATCCTTTCTCCACAAAAAAGAAAAGCTAAAAAAATTTAGAAAGTGCCCCCAAAAAGCCTTTCCCTCCTGGCCTGTGTGGGAACCGGCTCTTGGCTGCAGTCTCTGGCCCAGGCAGCTGTGCAAGGGGGCTGGGGCGTCCACAGCAGATAGATCCCACACACAGTGCCGTGGATGGACCATAGGTAGAAATGGGCTGCAGGGGGAGGGCCTTGCCCTCGTGGGTGGGGGGCTGAAGGGCTTAGAAAACAGAGAGAGGGCTGGGGGCGGGTCCCAAAGTCCAGCTTTGTGGTTTGTTGATGATGTCAGTGCTACTTGGAAACATTTGGCAGATGGGAGGGAATTAAACTCACCAACTTGATATCTAATGCTGAAACAGCCACCACTGGGTGGCAGATGCTAACATTGTTTGGCATTTTCCTAGCACTTCCTGGGTGTTTAAACCTTCCATCCTTTTTCCCGGAAGGGATCTGGAGCAGAGATTCCTGAGTGACCTTCTGGAATGCAGCCCTCGTTCCTTTATGGGAGCAGTGCCCACTCGTCATGTTTGTTTGTTCACACCATGAACTCGGAGCCCTGTGCACGCCCCTCCCTGCTTGCCTTCCTATCACGCCTGCCTCTGAGGAGGAGCATGGCAACTGCATTTGAACGGATGGATGGATAGATTTCCCATTATCTTTTTCTGGTCCTGGAAGTGCTGCATGTTAGGGGAAGTTTTCTTATTACTTGGCTTTTATTTTTGAGGGATTCAGAAAGAAAGGTTGGGAATCCCCAGCTGTGTCCAGGTCAGGTGGAGGACAGTGGCCCAGAGATGCTGTGGAAGCTGGAGCCAGGCTGGGCTGTCCTTCGTGGGATATGCAGGGAGGTCTGAGGGCTCCCTCCGAGGCCCAGCGTGTCCCCTTCTTTTCTGAGGGACACAGATCTGTGACTCTTGGGCAAATCCCTCTCCCATTCTAGGCCACAGTCTCCCAGCAGAAAAGGCAGGTGCTGAGCCAGCTCTGCTCTCCACCCAGCACTTGAAGCCCATGTTATACGATCCTTGGAGCTCACCTGGGACAGAACACACATTTTCCACTCCCTCCCTGCCCTCTCTATAAGCTAACAGGCCTGCAAGGAGGGTTTGCCCTGTTCTGTATTCTTGGCGGCGAATTTGAGGAAGGGGCTTGTCCCCTCCATTGCAGTCTTGCTGGTTGTGATGGAACCCATTCAATAAATACAGTGTTTATATCATTGATGTGAGCCTTCCTGTAGAATTGATATTCTAGTCCTTGGGACTGTGGAGGATTGGGACAGTGGATGGGGCCAGGCGGGGAGGGGTACTTGATTAGATCAGATGCAGTGAATGGCAAAACCAATCTCCTAATCTTGGGTGCATGCTAAGTCACATCCAACTCTTTGGGAGCCTATGGGCTGTAGCCCGCCAGGCTCCTCTGTCCTTGGGATTCTCCAGGCAAGAATACTGGAGGGGCTTGCCATGCCCTTCTCCAGGGGATCTTCCCAACCCAGGGATCGAACCCATGTCTCCTGCATCTCCTGCATTGCAAGCGGATTCTTTACCCACTGAGCCACCTTGGGACCCCAGGCACTGCCCTTCATGCGGCCCTTTTGAGAGGAAAAGCAGTATGCAGATTGACATGGAGTAAGGCTCCATCCCAGGCAGCACAGGGCTCGTCCTGCTCATTTGTCCCCCATCCCCCTTCTCAGGTCTGGTCTTCCAAGCTGTTCCCTGCTGCCTACTCTCTGCAGGGGCTCCCCAGGGGATCCTGTAACCCTTCGAGTGAACTCTGCACTTCCTGCTTCCAGGGTGTGTGCCCTTGGCCACAGCTGTGTTTTCTCAAGTGTATTCTGCAAGGTGTAACCCATCATTCATAAAGAAGAGGCTTCCATGGCCAAAGACAGATGTTGAAGTGCCTTGAAACAAAGCTCCACGGTCAACTTTCCTGCAGAACTTCCCAAAGTCCTGGATGCACTAATGTACATTATGAATTTCCAAGAGAAGAGAATTAAAATGCAAAGAATGGGTGTTTATGATATGGAAATAGGAGAGCTGGACAGCTAGGCAGGAATTGAAACCCCAGGATGGGAATGGCAGTTGGTGAAATTCTGTTTCTATTTTTCTTTTTAATTCTAACTTCTGCCCTCTTTCTGTGCCTCTTCATTCATTCATTTTGTTTTTCCTTCTAGTCACTCTTACACCCTGCCCTTTTAAAAGATTGTGGTAAAATATACGTAACATCAGGTGTACCATCTCACCCATTTCTAAGTGTCCTGTACAGTGGCGTTAAGTACGTTTGTATTGTTGTGCTCCCATCACCACTGTTCATCCACAGAACTCTATATCTTGCAAAACCCCAAATCCTACCTTTTAAACAATAACTCCCCACATCTGCTCCCCCTCAGCTCCTGACAGATCATCATTCTGCTATGTGTCTCTATGAATTAGAGGCCTCTAGGACCTCAATAACCTCAGATATGCAGACGACACCACCCTTATGGCAGAAAGTGAAGAGGAACTAAAAAGCCTCTTAATGAAAGTGAAAGAGAAGAGTGAAAAAGTTGGCTTGAAGCTCAACATTCAGAAAACGAAAATCATGGCATCTGGTCCCATCCCTTCATGGCAAATAGATGGGGAAACAGTGGAAATAGTGTCAGACTTTATTTTGGGGGGGCTCCAAAATCACTGCAGATGGGGACTGCAGCCATGAAATTAAAAGATGCTTACTCCTTGGAAGGAAAGTTATGACTAACCTAGACAGCATATTCAAAAGTAGAGACATTACTTTGCCAACAAAGGTCCGTCTAGTCAAGGCTATGGTTTTTCCACTGGTCATGTATGAATGTGAGAGTTAGACTATGAAGAAAGCTGAGCACCGAAGAATTGATGCTTTTGAACTGTGGTGTTGGAGAAGACTCTTGAGAGTCCCTTGGACTGCAAGGAGATCCAACCAGTCCATTCTGAAGGAGATGAGTCCTGGGTATTCTTTGGAAGGAATGATGCTAAAGCTGAAACTCCAGTACTTTGGCCACCTCATGAGAAGAGTTGACTCATTTGAAAAGACCCTGATGCTGGGAGGGATTGGGGGCAGGAGGAGAAGGGGACGACAGAGGATGAGATGGCTGGATGGCATCACCGACTCGAAGGACGTGAGTCTGGGTGAACTCCGGGAGTTGGTGATGGACAGGGAGGCCTGGTGTGCTGCGATTCATGGGGTCACAAAGAGTCAGACACGACTGAGCGACTGAACTGAACTGAACTGAGGACCTCATATAAGTGGAATCACGCACTGTTTGTCTTTCTGTGACTGGCTCATCTCACTTGGCATCATGTTTTCAGGGCTCACCCGTGTAGTAGCATGTGTCAGGTTTTCCAGGTGATGTCAGGAGTGAAGACTGTCTGCCAGTGCAGGAGACACTAGAGACAGGTTGGATCCCTGGATTGGGAAGATCCCCTGGAGGAGGACATGGCAACCCACTGCAGTATTCTTGCCTGGAGAATCCCAAGGACAGAGGAGCCTGGGGGGCTACAGTCCATGGGGTTGCAGAGAGTCGGACACGACAGATTGAGCACAGTAGCACAAGTGACAATTTCCTTCTTTTTTAAGATGAATAAAATTCCACTCTGTGGGTGGATCACATTCTGTTTATCCATTCAGCCATTGATGGACACTTGGGTGGTTCCCTCTCACTCCTAACTTTTTCTCCTTCTCTGGCTGACAGGTAGATAGAAAATGCTGTGCCCTCATATGTACATTTTATAGGCAGAGTCACAGAAAAAGAAAAAAAAACAGGTTACATTGATTATCTCCTCTCTGGCTTCAGTCCCTGCCACCTCACTTTCCGCTGCCCGCCTTGAGCTTCTCTCAGTCTGTCTTCTGAGACTGCTTTCCCGATCTTATCTAAATGGTGCACATGCTGACTCCTGCTCTCTCTTCTGAGCTCCTTCTGACAATCCTTGTCATTCTTCGCTTTGCCCATTTATTTCCTCGCTGTCTCCTGGTGCCTGACACTGAGTGGGTGCCCCCTGCAGGCAGATTGGAGAAGTGAAGGTGCCACAGGACTTAAGAGGCACTGGATTCAAACCTGGCTGTGGGGGTTGACATGGGCTGAGAGGGGGTTTCCCTGGGTCCTCAGTGCTCACGGGCCACTTGCTTCTGTTCTGGCTGTGGCTTATTGAATGTGGCCTCTCCTTGAGTAGTCCAACACCTGAGGACAGAGAAGTCCAATGAGTGTGCAGACCCCCAGCTGGCCTTTTGTAGGAGGATGGTTGAACCCACCTGCCAGTGCAAGAGATGCTGTTTCGATCCATGGTCAGGAAGATTCCCTGGAGAAGGAAATGGCAACCTACTCCAGTATTCTTGCCTGGGAAATCACATGGATAGAGCCTGGTGGACTATAGTCCACAGGGTTGCAAAGAGTCAGACACAACTTAAACACACACACACACACACACACGTGTGTGTGTGTGTGCACAACTGAATCACCTTATTGCACACCTGAAACTAACCTCACGTTGTAAATCAACTACACTTCAATTTAAAAAGTTTTGAGTCAATTCATGTTGGGGTGATGCCCAGATATTTCTAGACATTTCCCAGGTGATTCTGATAATTAGCCACTGTTCTGATCCCCCCCTTCGTCTCCCAGTTGAAGACTCTGGGGACCAGAGAGACAGATGCCATAGCCAAGGCCACTGGCCTTGGACCAGGATCCCTTCTCTTGGCTCCTCGCTGCGGTGCTGTGTTTTCTCACACGGCCACACCCTTGCTTGCCAGGGTCTGCTGGGACTAAGAAAGGCCATCCTCCATAGGCTGGTCTTGCCACCCAGGCTAGAAATCGTGAGGGAGGAGGCTTGGGCTAGGCGGGTCTCTCCTCTGGGAGTGGGCATGGCAGGAGCCACTTCTTATTGACAGGCTCCAGCTAGGTCCCCAGGGACAGGCTGCTTCCACTTCCTTGTGGTTCAGAGGCTCACACTCTGGGCTTGAGAAATGCAACCAAAGAGGATTTTTCATTAATGAGGAAAGCTCTAGATATAAAGGGTGATGGGAGGGACAGGTAATTCCGGGAAAGTGTGCTTGTATTTAGGGGCAGCAAGAGACGCAGTACTGCTTTACCCTCCTTGGTATCTGAAGTTGTGGGTGTATTTGTTTGCTTATCTGTACATTTAACAAATATTTATTGCTCCCCTACCCCCACAGGTGGTGCTAGTGGTAAAGAACCAACCTGCTAATGCAGGTGATAGGGCTTTGATCCCTAGTTTGGGAAGATCCCTTGGAGAAGGAAATGGCAACCCACTCCAGTGTCCTTGCCTGGGAAATCCCACAGACAGAGCAGCCTGGTGGGCTACAGTCCATGGGGTCACAAAGAGTGGACACAACTGAGCGACTAAACTATATATTAGTTTATAGTGACAACAACTAAATAAATAAATAAATAAATAAAAAACTGAAATGACTTTCCACGCACACACCCCATGATTAGACACTATAAAAGGCGTTGGAGTGTGCTGTGACTCAGACACAACCCCACCTCCATGGAACTTTCTAGAACTCCATGGAATGTTCTGGAAGTCTATTTACAAGAACCATATTACTTAGCCTCTTGAACGAATCCCTTATTGTCATTAACCAGAAGGACAGGAATAGGCATTTAATTTTCTCAGCCATTCTCTAGAAAGAGGAAGCTGAGGCTTAGAGAGGTTAACTGTCTTATCCAGGGTCACACCATAAGTGATAAGATCAGTTCTGTCAGATAGCAGAGCTTGCCTTCTGGGCCACCTGGTTGTACCACCTCCTGCCTCAGGCTCCTGGTTTTTATCAGAGCAGTGATCAGAAAAGGCCATGGGAAGTACGAAGCTTCATTTGCTGTAAAACTTAAGAAATTTCAAACATCCTTTAGAATTGAATGCTAGAGAATCTCTGCCATCCCTGAAACACCATATCTTCCTCTTCCAAGGACGGCACTTTGCATTTCATGTACATTATTGGCTTCTGCCAGCAGCGCACTTTAGAGCAAAGCCTGAGTTCTGAGTCAGCTCCCGCCCTGGTTGGCACACTCTCCCATTTCTTTCGTCTTCTTTGGCTATAGTGTGCCCACCATTATTGCGTGTGTGTGTGTAATCTCAGTCGTATCTGACTCTTTGCGACCCTATGGACTGTAGCCTGTCAGCCTCCTCTGTCCATCAGATTTCTCAGGCAAGAATACTGCAGTGGGTTGCTATTTCCATCTCCAGGGGATCTTTCCAACTCAGAGATCAAACTTGGATCTCCTTCATTGGCAGGCAGATTCTTTACCAACTGCACCACCTGGGAAGCCTTTTGAAATGAGTTGGAGTAAAAACTCAGTTAAAAAGATACAGAGATGCTGACCCTGTCCATTCTACCCTGGGAATGTGGGGCCCAGGTGTCTGGTGGCTTCTTCTGATTAGTTCAGGGCCATTTTCACTAGTCTGTGGTAGAAAAAAAGGAGAGGGAACTAGTATTTATTAAAGCTAAATCTAACTTAAAGACCAGTTTGGTAATCAGAAGTAGTCTTGACTTTTTTTTTTTATTTTTGAAACATTAAAATTGTCTTGGGACTTTCCTAGCAGTCCAGTGGTTACAGCTTTGCACTTACACTGGAGAGGGCAAAGGTTCAACCCCTGGTCAGGGAACTAAGATCCCTCAGGCCATGCAGCATAGCCAGAAAAAAAAGAGTTCTCTCTTTTAGGAAATGATTATCAAACAGGGCAGTGGTGCCTGTTGCTTATATTGCTATTATGTTTATATCCTTTCTTGGCAAAATGAAAATTTGCCTACAGTGTGCCCATATTCTTTGTGGTTTTACTAGCTGGCAAAATCCTGTGTCTGAAAATGACTGCCGGTTTGGTTTTCACAATGTCCCTCTGAGCCCCAGGGTTCCTGGAGGGGGCCAGATTTCGGCTTGGGGAGTGAGAGGAGGGCACAGCGCATTTTGTCTCATTAACAATCAGAGGCTCTTCTGTTTTATAGGTTAGTTTCTGTATAATTTTGTGTGGAGGTTGAAGGGTATTCCTACCAAAGTTTGGAGATGCTCTAGTCTAGACTGTGTGTGTGTTTGGGGGAGAGGAGTAGGGGAGAGAATGCTGCTTTTGCAGGACTGAGCCAGTGATCTTTGTCCATAAATATTTCTTACCTGCTGTACTGGTCAGGGCTCTTCAGAGAAACAGAGCCAATAGGGTGCATGCGTGTGTGTGTGTGTGTGTGTGTGTGTGTGCATGTGTGTGTGAGAGTTGGTTCACGTGATCGTGGAGACTGGCAAGTACAAAATCAGTGGGACAGGCCAGCTGGGGACTCAGGGATCTGTTGATGTTATAATCAAAGATTAGAAGCAAAATTCTTTCTTCCTAGGGGACATGAGGGTTTGGTCTTTTTACCCTCTTCAGGCCTTCACCTGATTGAGCGAGGCCCACCCATGCAGTGGCAGGTAATCTGCTTTATTCAGCGTCTGCTGCTGCTAAATCACGTGAGTCGTGTCCGACTCTGTGTGACCCCATAGACGGCAGCCCACCAGGCTCCCTTGTCCCTGGGATTCTACAGGCAAGAACACTGGAGTGGGTTGCCGTTTCCTTCTCCAGTGCATGAAAGTGAAAAGTGAAAGTGAAGTCACTCAGTCGTGTCCGACTCTTTGCGACCCCATGGACTGCAGCCCACCAGGCTCCTCCGTCCATGGGATTTTCCAGGCAAGAGTACTGGAGTGGGTCACCAGTGCCTTCTGCGTATTCAGAGTCTACTGACTTCAAATGTCAATCTCATCTATAAACTGATGTTAATCTCATCTATAAAATGTTGCTTCACAGCAGCGTGTTTGACTGTAGTTGGAGCCAGCGTGAGTACTATGACCTTGTCAGGTTGTTGACATATAAAATTAACCATCACACCTACTCAAGTGCCTGCGGGGTGTGATGGGGATGACAGAGATGGGGAAGGCTGGTCTCTGCCTCCAGGAGGCAAGACTATACTTAGGAAAAATTAACCCATTATTGACCAGTGTGATGTGAGAGAGAGTTGGTTCACATGATTGTGGAGACTGGCAAGTACAAAGTCAGTGGGACAGGCCAGCTGGGGACTCAGGGAGGAGTTGATGTTATAACATGTATTAATTCCACAGGCATTAGTTTTTGCAAAAATCCTGCAGTCTTTAACATGTTAAGAACATGACCATATATTTCAGTGCTAACTTGTAATGATGAAATGTAAAAAGTATTTAGAGGAGATGAGGAGGCGAGGGATGGAGGATTCCAAGGAGATTTATGGTTGAGGCTGAACAGGAACTTTAACAACACAGAGGACTCAGATAAGTGAGGACACAGAAGTCTTGAGAACCAAGTGGGAATCCTTGGATAATAATAATACTTCTATTTGACTAGGTCTCTGAGTTTATTGCCACCTTCCTTGGTGGCTCAGATGGTAAAGCATCTGCCCACAACGTAGGGGACCAGGGTTCAATCCCTGAATCTCTCAAGGAAGATCCCCTGGAGAAGGAAATGGCTACCCACTCCAGTGTTCTTATCTGGGAAATCCCATGGACAGAGGAGCCTGGTGGGCTACAGTCCATGGAGTTGCGAAGAGTTGGACATGACCAAGCTACTAACAGCGCTGAATTTCTTAGAGTTTTCAGACCCATTGTTTCATTTGATGCTTGCAGCAATCTTGTGTTTTTTTCCACTGAGACTCCCAAGGCCCAGAGAGGTTAAGGGATTCAGCAGAAGTCACACAGCTTGCCTGGAGGAGGGCATGGCCACCCATTCTAGTATCCTTGCCTGGAGAATCCTGTGGACAGAGGAGCCTGGTGGGCTACAGTCCTTGAGGTCACAAAGAGTCGGACACAACTGAAGTAACTTGGCATGCACAAACTCACACAGCTTGCCAGTGTCTGGGCACGTCTTTCTACTCCAAATCCTGCCCCTCATCTTCTACTTGCTTTGCTGGGTATAATGAAATCCATGTGCATGTGTGTATGTGGGTGTGTGTGAGTGCATGTGTATGTGTGTGTAGGGGTAGAGGATTGCTCCAGGAAGGAGAAGAATAAAAGTTATCTTCACTCAGAAATCCTGTGAAACTAAAAAAATGACCTGTTTTTCTCTCCCTCTCTCCCTAGATCTTCCTTTCCCTGTTGACCAGCTTCATTAATCCCTCTCTATCCTTTTGTCGCCCTCCCCCAGACACGAATGCAGAGTCTGAATCCAGATCCCAAAGCCCATTACACAAGTGTCTACGGAGCCCTCAAGAAAATCATACGGACTGAAGGCTTCTGGAGACCCTTGCGAGGCCTCAACGTGATGATGATGGGCGCGGGGCCAGCCCACGCCATGTATTTTGCCTGCTACGAAAACATGAAAAGGACTTTAAATGCCGTTTTCCACCACCAGGGGAACAGCCACCTAGCCAACGGTATTTGCAAGCGTTTGTCTGGAGTTAGAAAGGTCTCTCATTCAACAGACCCTTCCCCAGGGTTCTCCTCCCTGTGACCCAGCTGCCTGACGCCTCATCTCTACCACGCTTGCTTACGAACCAAGGACTTATGTGTGTGCACACACACCCAGACATATGCGCACACACCCACACAGACACACACACTCGCACGCGTGCTTTTTTTTTCTTTCCCCTTCTTCGCTTTCTGAAGTCTGGGGAGAATCAGTGACAGAGGTGTTTCATTGTTGAGTGGGTTTTGCCTTTTTGCTGTTTTTTTTTTTTAAACATTCAAAAGCAATTAATGATCAGATCTAGGGGAAAAAAAAACCACCCTGAATAGGAACAAAACTTTTGAATGCTGGATTCCAAAAAAAAAAGTTATGTGGACAGCTTCTTTGAGACTATTTAAAAACTGACCCAACAGGTCTCTACAGCATCAAGATCTAACTAAGCTTTACAAGGTCAAGAAGTTTTATGGCTGACGAAGGATTTGCTCCTGCGCAAAGGACCTTTCCCTCGTAAACTTCGGGGGATCTGGGAATTTCACCCCCAGTCTCTTCCGTTTGTTGCATCTCTCTGCAAGCAAGGGCTGAAATAGTTTTCTTTTGTTCTGAGGGAGCCAGGCGGGCGGTGGGGCGGAAGGGGGAGTGAGTTGGCCACAGGCAACTGTTACGTAGGCTTGGCTTACTGGGTTTGGCTCCTGTGGGTTTGGTTCTGGTTAGTTTCTGTTTGGGTCTGGAGTGCAACTCTGGCTGGTGACACCAGGAGTCTTTAACAAATTTATTTTTCAGCAGCGGAGAGGTAGATGTAACTGGCAGAGCAACGTTTTTTAGCACCTTCTCCAAAGCATCATTCCCATCAGCAAACCTTGGTAAAAATGACTCCTTCTGGCTGGTTTGCAGACATTTATTTTGCTTTTTAAAAATTGGCCCCTACTTCCATTTGTCCAAACGGTCGCCAAGATCTGCAGTCTCGATTCGATATCTCCAAATTCATGGCCTCAGGGCCTCGCTTTTGCTAAAACTGCCTCTAGCTCCTTGGCGCCTGGACCCCTTGGAGGCGAGTTTACGTTCATGTCAAGGTCTGCCCAGCGCAGCTACCGCCTCCCTGTGGTGCGCTCTGGTTGCAGTCTGGTCTTTCTGCAGATGACCCTACGTGTGTGTGGACGAGGGAGGGGTTTCGTAAGCGTTTCTGAAGCTTTAGCCTATGTCATTTCTCCCACTTTCCAGCAGTTGTCTTGATTATTGGGCAGTGTGACCTACAGACAGAGGAAACCCAGAGTCAAAAGCAAAATTCCAGGCCGGAATCTGGCTTTTGAAGCCAGGCCAGAGGAGACCTGGGCTTGGTTGTCCCTGAGACATGAGACATGGCCGTCCCTGAGACATGTCATCGCTTTGCAAACTAACCCGGGTAATCTGCCCTTGGCAGGTCTTCTGAGCATTTTCCCCTTGGCCATTTGCTTTTTAAAAAAAAAAAAAAAAAAAAAACCTGGATTTTACTAAGGAATTTTCTTAACGCTGTCTTTTTTTCCCCCTCCTGTGTGTATGTCGTTGTTTAATTGGTAAATCGTGTCCCAGTCTGTGACCCCATGGACTGTAGCTCACCAGTCTCCTCTTTCCATGGGATTCTCCAGGCAAGAATACTGGAGTGGGTTGCTGTTTCCTCCTCTAGGGGATATTCCCGCCCCAGGGATCGCACTGGTGTCTCCTGCATTGCAGGTGGATTCTTTGCCGCTGAGCCACCTGGGAAGCCCCTATGCTTGTATACATGATATCTCCTTCGATTGCCCCAATTTAAGGGCAGAGTGAGTTAATCTGTAGACAAAGGCCAGGGATGAGAAAGAATTAAAATTTCAGTGGTGGAAAAAGCCACCAAAGTGTGGTTTCTGGTAACATCCTGTGTTGGCAGGTCTAGCCTTTTCCTAGGGAAAATGAGGTTTCTGTTGAGTTGAAATGTGAGTAATGGTGTCTGTGTTACCTTCCCCTTTTTCATCCAGGATTTTCCACGATTGCTTTAGGATTTCAAGAGTCGGTGCTCACCTGGGTGGACGGGTAGTGAGTTTTGTTTCTTGGAAAGCCAGGTCCAGGGTTCTGTCTGACTTTAGGTTCCAGGAACTTCCTGAGAAGCCCCGGTCCCAGAGGGTAATTTTCTGGAGTTTGTTTTACAGGGATAGCTGGGAGCATGGCCACCCTGCTTCACGATGCAGTCATGAATCCAGCAGAAGGTAATGTTTCATGGTCCCAGGGAGAGGCAGCAGGGCCTGTGCAGAGGGGCTGGAGCAGAAGTGGGGGGCAGGGCAGCAGGTTGGGCAAAGGGACTCCTGGCCCTCACTCAGAAGACACAGGAGAATTCTTGACCATGTTCTGAAAGGCCTTGAGAAGGGACGTGAGCGTTTAAGCTCTGGGACTCCTGTTCACTTAAACAGAGCTTCTCAGGGTGGGATCCGTGGACGAGTAGCATCTGTGCCTCCTGGGGGCCTGTTAAATGCTGATTCACAGGTCCCACTCCAGACCACTAAGTCAGTAGAGCTGCTTAACAAGTTCTCCTGGTGGTTCTTTTATATGCTGTTGTACTACTCTGAAACCTTTGTGTGCTCACATGTGCACACACACAAACACACACCCTGCTGGCCTTTGTTCACTGTTACCAAGCGTAGACAGATTTAGAAGAAAGTTGTCAGAGGTCATCCATTAGGGGTTATGTTCAATTTGCTTTGTTAAAAGACATTTGAAATTATTATAGAAAATTTCCAACAGGCAGATGTAGGGAGAAGAGTATGGTGAACCCCTGCCTCCTGCGATATATGTATCATTCTACTTCATAAATTAACATTTGGCCACTTTATTGTAGCTGTCTCCTCTCACATTACCTTTTTTTTCCCCTTCGAATTTTGGGAGCATTATAAAACAGTTCTTAGCTGTGCAGATGAGTTCCTTTGGTTTTTTCTGTAGCCTCATATCCTTAGCCAGCTCGGGTCTAAGTAGGGAGGGGTTTTTGGACCTGGTGCTGAGCATAGTTTCAGCTGGGTTAGTCTCTCTGTAAGATGTGGGCCTCTCTCCTGCTTCCTTCCTCATCTGAAAACAGTCCCATGCCAGAAGGGAGAATCAGAGGTTAAAAAGTGCAACATCTTAAGTATTGTAAGTTTGGTTTTGTCTTTTAAAGTTACAGTTTATCTGCTCTCAGCTGCCTCCCATGCCCCATCAGACAGGAAACATGTTCTGACCTTCCAGGACATGAGGGGTCAGATGGGGAGGCAGGCTGCTGCTTCTGTGGGTTTAAGGCGATTCAGAGTCAATGACTAGTTAGTTAGCCCATGTCAACTGGGCAAGAGTTTTATTTCAATTTTGTTTTTTCAGGAGATTAAAAAAAAATGAAGTTCAATTCTCCCCTTTTCTCCTTGACATTATATCTTTATTCCTTTAGAATTAAAGCACCCTGTATGTGTTTATCTTGCAGTGCTTGGAGACAATTAAAATTCTAAGCCTAAAGGGACCGCAGTATTTGTCCTTTGAACCACCAGTTACTTTTGTATTAACAGAGCCTGAGTCCTCATTGGAGTTTGTCATCGAACTTGGGCTAACATCATTCGAGTGTCTCTTTCAAGAGCACTGAGACCCGGAAGCTAAAAACGCTGTCAGCGGGGTGGAGACCACTGAGAATAAAAGACAGGCCACGTGTCCAGTAGACATAGTGGGACAAAGGAGGGCAAAGGAGCCAGGAAGCAGGATTGAAATCCCGGCGTGTGTGATGCCCAAGGCAGCCAGGACCTGGGGGATCAGCTCAGGGAATCTGAAGTGGCTGCCTGGTGTGGGGGCCACCTGAACCAAGAGGCAGGCAGGAGAAACATCAAGAAAGAGCCACCTCCTGGCTCCTGGCACTGGGTCCCGGAGGTGTGTGTTGAAACCGGGATGGCCCGGAGCTGGCCCCCTGGCGGTTTCTCGGGCTGGGGCTGGGTGTGTGTGCTAGCTGTCCATGCCCTGTTACCCGTGTCTAAACTTGCTTGTTTCTCTTTATGGCTTGGCTTCCCATCTCACTCCGACCCGGGGTGGGGCCAAACCCAACCCCCCTGCGGCCCGACCACAGTCGTGAAGCAACGCATGCAGATGTACAACTCTCCGCACCGGTCGGCCCTCAGCTGCATCCGGACAGTGTGGGGGACGGAGGGCTTGGGGGCCTTCTATCGGAGTTACACCACGCAGCTGACCATGAACATTCCCTTCCAGTCCATCCACTTCATCACCTACGAGTTCCTGCAGGAGCAGATCAACCCCTACCGGGGCTACAACCCACAGTCCCACATCATCTCAGGCGGGCTGGCCGGGGCCCTGGCCGCCGCCGCCACCACCCCCCTGGACGTCTGTAAGACCCTCCTCAACACTCAGGAGAACATGGCCCTCAACCTGGCCAACATCAGCGGCCGGCTGTCGGGCATGGCCAATGCCTTCCGGACGGTGTACCAGCTCAATGGCCTGCCTGGGTACTTCAAAGGTGTGCAGGCCCGGGTAATCTACCAGATGCCATCCACCGCCATCTCCTGGTCTGTCTATGAGTTCTTCAAGTACTTCCTCACCAAACACAAGCTGGAGAGTCGAACTCCCTACTAAAGGAACGGGCTATGGGAAGCGACGCCAGCGTCTTTGATTGTGCAAAGGCTTTCTCCCTGCCTGCACCCATTCCCCTGCCCTCACACCAAGATTACTGGGGTACAGGGTTGGCAGGAGGGGCCTTCTGCGCGCCCTGACCCCTTCTTAGAAGGAGGAGAGGACAGGACAGCTGCTTACCCGATGGCCATCCGCCGGGACATACCAGGTGATAGCAGATGAGGGGAAGACCGGCAGGGGAGCGAGAAATTGCTGTTTCTCTTCCTCCCCCACCCTGAGAGCGATGTAGCTTTTCCTTCAGTGTAGCATCTCCTCCCCTAGAATCGCCCATAGATCACACAGGAGGGAAGAACGTGTGCAGTGACTGAAAACATTAAAGAGGAAACAAAAAGTTATGTATATAAAAGTTCCAGTACACAGTATAAAATAGATGGATAATGTTTATCCTTTATTTTTCTATGTAGAAGTTTTTGAATTTGAGTGTGTGCCTGTGTATGTGTACAAGCAAGTGTTACAGCTGGGAATATAAAGCTGTTTAAAAAAAAAAAATAGTAAGAGGGCTGAATTTTTCCATTCTGTTAAGTCACAGGACACCAAAGTAGTACATTGCTCTGTGTGGCCTAAAATTGTGTTGAGCTCCCCATGGAAGTTCCACTTGAATGTAAAATAATAAGTATAAGGTTTATATTTTGAATTTCTCTTTTCATAGGGGAAAAAGGTACGTTGAAAAAAATAATAATACTTTTAGCTACTTTTTTTTTTTTTTTTAATCCTTGTTCAATCAGTCACCGTCATGTGCCTTTTCCCTTTGTGTTTTGCTGGAAATTCCAGGACCAAAGATCTGACCCTGGGGCTTTTCCTCTAGCTGTGAGCTCATCCCCTGCCACATGCATACATATTGGGTGGCAAGCACGGCTCATGCTGGAGCACAGTGGCCCCCGGTGGAATTAGGGTGGCTGGTCTTACTAAAACCATTTTCTTCCCTTGTGGGTGACATGAATGTATGCCTTTCAGGGCTAGCACTTAGAAGCCCTTGAAACGCCATTGCTTGGCTACTTGTTGGGCAGGCAAATGGGATCAATCCTACCTTGATCCTTGGACTTCATTCTCCATCCACCTCTTAACCCAGGCACTTCAGGTATTTTTGTCTGTGTGTGTGTTGGACTCAGTCCTGATCTGTGTTTCCCTATGCAGTTTTAGGGATTTTAAGAAACACAGGCAGTGTATCTACAACATTTCTCTGTTTCCCCTGCCCATCATGAATGTCTCCCTTAAAAAGCCTCTCACTGCCCAGGTTCCCCTAGCAGCTGCTGAAAGGACCTGGGCCCTCGTGCACAGTCAGGATGCCTCTTGAACCATCTTCAACCTGGTGTGGTACACGCCACCTGGGGACATGCCGCCTTGTTTTCTGAAATGGCACATCTGAGCCAGATTATCCCTGAGAGCAAATGCAAGCATGTTTCCTTCAGCTACGCCTTCCCAGGCCTCTCTCCAAGACCCAGTGGCTTCACAGTTTTCTTTTAAAACGAGTAGGAAGCAAATGTGTGTTTTCATTCTGACCCAGCCTGGTCCTGACCTTGACCTTTGGCCCTTCACCTTGGGCAGGGTCCATGTTGTGCATTGTCACCGGGCTCAGACCCGGGCTCCTTGGGGTGCTCTCATTCTCAGGAAGAACTCGGGTGGTCCTGGGACATCAGCATCTTGAGACCTTGCACACTGTGCCTCCCAGGATAGTTTGCAGGTTACGGACAGCAGAGACCCATGTCAGACAGCTCCCACACCTGCCTGATGAACAGGGTCTTCTCCTGGGCTGGGAAGTTTGGCTGCTGACCTGTCCCCTCTCAGAGGTAGCCCCCACCCCCATCTCCCCAGTGGAAGTCTGTGCAACAAGCTTCCATCCCACTCAGGGATGCAAAATGCCCACGGAGATCAAGCTGCTGGGGGAAGTGTTTATGTCTCTCTAAACATACCCCTAAACATACTCTCTGTTAGTGTTAATGGTAGGCAAATGGAAGAAAGACCAGGTTGAATTCTGAAATAATTATTCAGTCTCCCCTCCTTGTCCACTTCATACACCACCATGCTGCAGAATATTCCTTATTTCTTAAGGATGAGTGTGCCTGTTGAATACAAATGTACTGCTGCTGCTTAACCTGTGAGATGCATGGTGTATGTTACCGTGGTGGGCCTGTGTTGTTTCTTAAATGCCCATCATAAATATCATGGTTTCTGCCTCTCAAGTCATCGCCAACTCTCAGAAGAAGGGGAGAAATGTGTGTTTCTGTGTGGGGATGTTTCTGATGTGCTGCTACAGTTGTGACACTGGAGCTATGGAAAATAAAGCCTTGATCTTTGAAGTGTCGTGGGTTCTGTGGTAGGGATGTGGACATGAGAGGGGAGTGGATGGAGAAAAGGAACCTAACTCATGGGACTTGTGCCTCCTGCAGTCTCCTGCATTAAGGACCGGGATCTATGGCTTACATGAGAGTACCCTTCAGCCCACTTATCAAAACTGAAGCAGGTGGCAGCCTTGGCCAGCCCAGGGATGATCACGTGGAGGCCCAGGGCATGGCTGGGAGCCTCCTTGGGTTTTGCTCAGTTCTGCTGGGGAGGGTGGCAGCCCTTCTATCTTTGTGGGACCACGAGGATGAGAGGCTGATGGTACCTGTGATGCCCAACCCTCCTGCCTCCTACATTCATGCCTGTCTTCTTTGGCTCTCTCTCTTCCTTCTTCCCTTTGGGTGTGTGCTAAGTCACTTCAGTCGTGTCTGACTCTTAGCAACTGTAGCCCACCAGGCTCCTCTGTCCATGAGATTCTCCAGGCAATAATGCTGGAGTGGATTGCCATGCCCTTCTCTAGGGGATCTTCCCAACCCAGGGATCAAACCTGCATCTCTTTCATCTCCTGCATTGCAGGCAGATTCTTTACCAACTGTGCTACCCCTGGGGCTTCTTCTGATTTCTTTCTAAATCCCACTTCTACCAGGTTCAGCTGCTTTCCCTCTGAGTGCCATCCTAATGTTCGTGACAATATTCCAATAGCCATCTAAGGCAATAAAATTGGACAAGTACTCAAAAATGCCTATCCCAGGCTTGTTCATGAAAGTCAAATCTGGAAGCACACTGGATATCAATCAAGAAGTTAAATGACTGGGGACTTCCCTGATGGTTAAGACTTCGCCTTCCAGTGTAGGGAGTGCAGGTTTGATCCCTGGTTGGTGAGCTAAATCCCACATGTCTCATAGCCAAGAAACCAAAAGGTAAAGCAGAAACAATCTTGTAACAAATTCAATAAACTTAAAAAAAAAAGGGGGGGGGGAGTTAAATGATTTATAGAGCGCCTGAGCTCTCCTGGTATTCTAGTGGGAAGGAAGGAATTTTCACCAGGGATCCCAGATCAGATACATTGTTTAAAAACTTGGACTTTCCAATACATTAATAAAATTTGAGAGTACTTCCAAGCTTAGTCATTTCTCTAGTGAAAGTGTTAGTCGTGTCCAAGTCTTTGCGACCACATGAACCTTAGAGCCCACTATCCATGGAATTCTCCAGGCAAGAATACCAGAGTGAGTTGTCATTCCCTTCTCCAGGATCTTCCTGATCCAAAAATCAAACCCAGGTCTCCTGCACTGCAGGCAGATTCATTACTCTCTGAGGCACCAGGGAAGCCCAGTCGTTTCTCTAGCCTTACCTCCTAAAAGTAACATTATTTGGGGACATGTGAGCCCCGTTTTGTGAAGGGGTGGATATGTGATGACTCATCCACGGTTTAGAATTCCATGGTTATCTGTTGACATGGCTTCTTTAAGAAGCTCTTTACTCGTTTTATTTACTGGTGGCAGCTGTAATCTTTCACTTTCCATAGCATGTGGGCCATCCGAGAAGAAGAGCTAGAGGATACAGGACACGTGTCATCTTAGGAAGGACAGTCCAGCCCATGACTGCAGTCACCTGAAACTCCTGCGTGAAGAAAAATTATAAATTCAGGATCATAGTGGACATTTTGGGGTCTCCATCCCAAGGCAGTTGAAGCTTGGGCCTTGCCTTAAAGTTCTTGTGAATTTCTGTTGTCAAGGACTCACTGCTGAAAGCTTATACTACAAAGCAGAATGCCCATGAAGCTCAGGGCGATGGATTGTGAACGCTCGGTTCTTTGTCATTGTCACCCTGACCCTTGGCTGTCTTTAAGAGAAGTGCTCACTCAATCATGTCCGACTCTTTGTGACACCATGGACTGTAGCCCACCAGGCTCCTCTGTCCATGGGATTTCCCCAGGCAAAAATACTGGAGTGGGTTGCCATTTCCTTCTTCAGGGGATCTTCCTGACCCAAGGATTGAACCTGAGTCTCCTGCATTGCAGGCAGATTCTTTACCACAGAGTCACCTGGGAAACCCCCATATTACACTTGATCTTAGCCAAAAGGTTTTGGGAGCCTTTGTTCTCATCATCTGTGTGTGTGTGTGTGTGTGTGTGTGTGTGTGTGTGTGTGTGTGTGTGTGTGTGTGTGTGTGTGTGTATATGTGTGTGTAGATTCTGGCTTCTGCTGAATGTTGAGAATATTCTCTTGAAGGATACTTCTGGCATTGGTTGACTGGTGACAGATGTATATCTCAACATTTAAGTTTTGAACTTCATGCAGTCAGGTGAGTGAAATAGGACAACAAATCCTCTCCCTTTGCCTGGTTGAATCTGTATAAAGTCTGGAATAAAATAATGTATACATTTTAATAAAAGTAATTATGGATACTCATATGCCATTTTTTCCTGTAGGGCTGGATTTCACAAGATTTTAATGGATGTTGCTTTATAGTAACCACTTTCAATAACGAGAGTCCATGACAACTGAAATTACCTGGAACTCAAAGCAATGTCCAAACTTCAACTGCCTTGGGTCTAGGACTAAAAGAACATCACCAGTCTGGAAGCTGTTGACACTCAAGTGCTAGCAGCTTCTTTTGGTTCTTCCTGATTTTCTAGCATCTCCAGTGGTCTTATCCATGGTTTAATTTAGATAGCTAGGAAAAACCTAAACAGCATAATAAAACCAGAGACATCATTTTGCTGTCAAAGGGCCATCTAGTTAAAGCTATGGTTTTTCCAGTAGTCATGTACGGATGTGAGAGTTGGACCATAAAGAAGGCTAAGCAAAGAAGAATTGATGCTTTTGAACTGTGGTGCTAGGGAAGACTCTTGAGAGTCCCTTGAACTGCAAGGAGATCAAACCAGTCAATCCTAAAGGAAATCAACCCTGAATCTTCATTGGAAGGACTGATGTTGAAGCTGAAGCTATAAAACTTTGGCCACCTAATGCTAAGAGCTGACTCACTGGAAAAGACCCTGATGCTGGGAAAGATTGAGGGTGGGACGAGAAAGGGACGACAGATAGTTGGATGGTATCAGCAACTCATGGACATGAATTTGAACAAACTCCATGAGATTGTCAAGGACAGGAAAGCCTGGTGTGCTACAGTCCATAAGGTTGCAAAGAGTCAGACACAACGGAGTGACTGAACACAACAAAAAATAAGGAAATTGTATAGTCAGTCTGGTGGCTTAGCTGCTAAAGAATCCACCTGCCAATATAGGAGATGCAAGAGATGGAGATTTGATCCATGAGTCAGGAAGATCCGCTGGAGAAGGAAATGGCAACCCGCTCCAGTATTCTTGCCTGGAAAATCCCTTGGACAGAGGAGCCTGGAGGGCTGCAGTCTGTGGGGTCACAAAGAGTCAGACATAGCTGAGCGCACATGCACGCGCACACACAGTCTTCAGGCAAGGGCCGGGGGCTGAGGGCCGATTATACGACTCCTCATGTTTTCCCTCCAGCATTTGATAGTAAATTACACACTAAGAAGATCATGATTAATGGTCCTGAGATGACAGTCGTACTGGGAACAATAGCCAGGAACAAAGAATGTTCTTGATGGAAATACCAGGCCAAACTCTGAACCTGTTATTCATTGTGGTAGAAAAAGTCCCTTCACACGGCTTGGAACACGGGGTTCTAAGCCTCATGGCGTTCCATTGAGTGAGGGTTGCCGAAAGCACTCATTCACAGAAGTTCTTGGATTCTTACTCTAACGCTTCACTCCATCTAGCTTCCCATTTTGAAGAGACTATTTTTGCTGATTTGACCTAGGCCAAAAAACTTATTGATGCTATCTTGTAGTTCCACCTTGACCTCTGTAATTCTTTTGTTTTTATGATCAGCAAGTTTCTGAAAGCCAAATTTGAAAAGCATGTAATTACCTCGTACTGAATACTAATACAAGAATAATTTTTATTGCTGGTATAATGAGGTAATTTATTTGCTCTGGTTCATTTTAACCATTGAATCATAGTAGATGAGTGCAGTTCAAAGACCTGGACACTGTCCTGTGTGTGTTAGTCACTCGGTCGTGTCCGTCTCTTTGCTACCCAATGGACTGTAGCCGAACAGGCTCCTCTGTCCATGGGATTCTCCAGTCAAGAATATTGGAGTGGGTTGCCATTTCCGTCTCCGGGGGATCTTCCCAATCCAGGGATGGAACCTGGGTCTGCTGCATCGGAGGCAGTTCCTTTACTGTCTGAGCCATCCTGGTGTGTACTAACTAGCTGGGCAATCTTGAGTGACCTTGGACATATCATTTAATCTCTCTGGTCTAGTTTTCTCACCTGCAACATGAAAGGGTTGGGTCAGATGACCTGTAATAGTTCCTCCAGCTGCGATAGCCTGTGTTCTTCTAATCGAGGCTCTATTAGTGTCTTAAGTCTGTAATTAAAGTATGATGACATGTTTTTTATGTGAGATGACAAGGAGAATCTTCACAGACCTTGTAGCCTACCTGCCAGAAAGAATCATTTATTATTTTTTTTGCTTTACTGAGACTCATACCTCACTTCCTAAACTACTCTACAAATGAAATATAAAAAATCAGAAGCTCAGTATAAGAAAATGATGGATGTAAATGTATTTCACATCTTTGTTTTTACTGTATCTTTAACGACTGCATCTCTATGCAATGGTAATTGGATGATTTGCCTGTGTCATTCTAAATTCTGAGTGAGGGCTGTTGTCTGTGTTGAACTCCAGGTCAGGTGCCTGAAAGAGAATAGGTCACCTTGAGAGCGTACAGCTTCGAGAACGTGATACCAGCAAACCCTTGTTTTCACGTTGTACATCACTACAGGAAGAAGTCAGTGAGGTCTTCCTGTGGCATTTTTTAATGGTAGAGTCTATTATGTCTAAACTTTTGAAAATTACATCCTTTAATTTTTAGAACAATTTTTGGTTCACAATAGAATCGAGGTACAGAGAATCCTCATACCTGCTGACCCTCTACGTATGCACAGTCCCCCCCACGATCAACATCCCCACCAGAGTTGCACATTTGTTACAACTGATGAGCTTATATTGACACGTGGGGCTCACTCTTTTTACTGGAGCATAATTGCTCTACCACGTTGTGCTAGTGTCTGCTGTACACGGAAGTGAATCAGTTATTTGTATACATATATCCCCTCCCCCACCCTAGGTCATCACAGAGCACTGAGCTGAGCTCCCGTTGCTACACAGCAGCATCCCAATAGCTGTCTATTTTATGCCTGGCAGCGTACATATGTCAATGCTAATCTCCCAGTTTGTTCCACCCTCCCCTTCTTCCCCTGCGTCCACGTGTTCATTCTCTGTATGTTCATTCCCTATGTCTACCTCTCTGTTCCTGCCCTGCAAATAAATTCATCTGTACCGTTATTCGAGATTCCACATGTATGCATTCACATATGGTATTTGGTTTTCTCTTTCTGACTTCACTCTGTATGACAGACTCTAGATCCATCCACCTCTGTAATAACCCAATTTCGTTCCTTTTTATGACTGAGTAATATTCCATTGTAGAAACCCTCTTGCACTGTTGGTGGGGATGTGAATTGGTACAGCCACTATGGAGAAGAGTATGGAGGTTCCTTTAAAAAACTAAATATAGGGTTCCTTCCTGGCGTTGTGTACATTTTATGGGTTTGAACGAACATGCAATGACGTATGTCCACTATTACAGTTTCACTGCCCTAAAATTCCTGTGTGCTCCTCTGTTCATCCCAACTTCCCTCTAACCCCTGCAACCATTGATCAATTTGCTCCTCCATAGTTAATGACTTTTCCAGAATGTCATATAGTTGGAATTATATAGTATATCATCTTTTCAGAGTGGCTTCTTTCAATGTATTTTAATTTTCCTCTATGTCTTTTCATGGCTTGATAGCTCATTTATTTTTAGCATGGAATAATATTTCATTTTCTGATTGTGCCAGCTTTTTAAAATTTAGGTTTAATTGGAGGATAATTGCTTTACAATGTTGTGTTGGTTTCTGCCCTATAGCAACGTGAATCAGCCCTAAGTATCAGCCATAAGCTCCCCCCAATCCCACTCCTCTAGGTTTTCGCCTGGTTGAGCTCCCTATATTATACAGCAACTTCCCGCTAGCTATCTATTCTATATATAGTGATATATATGTTTCAATGTTACTCTCCGATTTGTCCCACATTCTCCTTCCTCTGCTGTGCCCACAAGTCTATTCCAGTTATTTATTTATTTTTAATTCATTCACCTACTGAATGACAACTTGGTTGCTTCCAAGTTTGGGCAATTATGAATAAAGCTGTTAAACACAGGGAGCCCAGTCTGGTGCTCTGTGATAACTTCGAAGGGTGGGATGGGGGCAGGAGAGGGAGGCGATATCTGTATACCTGCGGCTCATTCGCGTTGTTGTATGGCAGAAACCAACACAATATTGTAAAAATCAAAGAACAAACAAAAAAAATGAATAAAGTTGTTGTAAACATCTGTGGGCTGTTGTTGGTTTTGTTTTTTTTTTTTGAGGACAGTTTTCAACTCCTTTGGGTTGAAAGAAATGTGATTATCAAATTATTATCAAATTATATGGTAAGATTATTTTAGTTTTGTAAAAAAACTGCCAAGCTGTCTTTCAAAGGGGCTACCATTTTGCATTCCCATTACAAGCAAAAATCAGCATTATTGTGTTTTGCAAACCCCTATTGAGTTTGGAATGTCTTAGGGCAGAAGTTCCCATCCTCTGGAATCTAATGCCTGATGATCTGAGATGGAACTGATGTAATAAAAATAGAAATAAAGTGCGCAACAAATGTAATGCACTTGAATCATCTCAAAACCTATCCCCAGCCTCAGTCTACAGAAGAATCGTCTTCCATGAAACTGGTCCCTGGTGCCAAAATGTTGGAGACCGCTGCCTTAGGGGTTAATCAACACTGGATTTAGGGTGAAGTGGCAACCAGTCCTGTAAATTAGAGTGGAGGAAGGGGGTGTTCAAGAAGCTTGTAAATGTCATGTGTGAATTAAGGATTATATCTGTAAGGATGTCATCAATCAGTTCAGTCGCTCAGTCGTGTCCGACTCTTTGTGACCCCATGGCCTGCAGCACACCGGGCCTCCCTGTCCATCACCAACTCCCAGAGTTTACCCAAACTCACGTCTGTTGAGTTGGTGATGCCATCCAACCATTTCATCCTCTGTCGTCCCCTTCTCCTCCTGCCTTCAATCTTTTCCAGCATCAGGGCCTTTTCAAATGAGTCAGTTATTTGCATCGGGTGGCCAGAGTACTGGAGTTTCAGCTTCAACATCAGTCCTTCCAATGAATATTCAGGACTGATTTCCTTTAGGATGGACTGGTTGGATCTGTTTGCAGTCCAAGGGAGTCTTCTTCAACACCACAGTTCAAAAACATAAATTATTTGGTGCTCAGCTTTCTTTACAGTCCAACTCTCACATCCATACATGACCACTGGAAAAACCATAGCTTTGACTAGATGGTCCTTTGTTGGCAAAGTAATGTCTCTGGTTTTTAATATGCTGTCTAGGTTAATCATAACTTTTCTTCCAAGGAGCAAGCATCTTTTAATTTCATGGCTGCAATCACCATCTGCAGTGATTTTGGAGCCCCCAAAGAAAGTTTTTCCCTGTTTCCACTGTTTCCCCATCTATTTGCCATGAAGTGATGGGACCAGATGCCATGATCTTAGTTTTCTGAATGTTGAGTTTTAAACCAACTTTTTCACTCTCCTCTTTCACTTTCATCAAGAGGCTCTTTAGTTCTTCTTCACTTTCTGCCATAAGGGTGGTGTCATCTGCATGTCTGAGGTTATTAATATTTCTCCTGGCAATCTGGATTCCAGCATGTGCTTTCTCCAGCCCAGCATTTCTCATGATGTACTCTGCATATAAGTTAAATAAGCAGGGTGACAATATACAGCCTTGACGTACTCCTTTCCCTATTTGGAACTAGTCTGTTGTTCCATGTCCAGTTCTAACTGTTGCTTCTTGACCCACATACAGGTTTCTCAAGAGGCAAGTCAGATGACCTGGTATTCCAGTCTCCTTAAGAATTTTCCAGCGTTTATTTTGGTCCACACAGTCAAAGGCTTTGGCGTAGTCAATAAAGCAGAAGTAGATGTTTTTCTGGAACTCTCTTGCTTTTTCGATGATCCAAAGGATTTTGGCAATTTGATCTCTGGTTCTTCTGCCTTTTCTAAATCCAGCTTGAACATCTGGAAGTTCATGGTTCACATAAGGATGTCACAGATTAGAGCAAGAAAGTGTTTGAGAATTAATGTGGGAACACACTGTCTCCACGTGGATAGACCATGTTACTCATGGATGTAATTCTATAGTACTAATATTTGATTCTCAGAACAATCTCTTTTTTTACTGAATTTCTACTTCTGACCACAAGGTGGCATCTGATTTTCATTAATACACAAGACACATCTCATCTCTCACCCTTCAAACTGGAAAACCACATTTGTCTCAGCTTCTGGACTCTTTAGGTACCAGAATTTTTTCAAATGGCAGCATTTCCAAAGGATATTGCATTCCTGTGGGTTTCTATAGGAGTCGAACTAAATCTTTTGTATCTGTTAAGTCAGATCTATATCAAGGCCTGCTTATGAATATTTTATCTATTGATCACTATGTTGAAGATACTTCATAGCCTGGGAACGTTTCCCATATGTTTCTTTACCTTGTACCCAATGGTGGAGACATGAATTATTTTGATATGTGCTTATTATATGCTACATGCTATTTTGTTTGGGAGTGAGAGAGTACAGAGAAGTCTTTACTCAGAGATCTAACTTGCAAGATGGGTCTATACAAGGTACATGTATGAAACAACCCTGAAGGAAAAACTCTCAAGGCAAATTGTCCAAGTTGAAGACCGTTATGATGAGTAAGGTCTCTAGATCTGTGAGGTAAGTGATGAAGTGTGATAGGTTCGCCATTGTGTTACCTGCGCCTTTCACAGTACCTGCAGGAGTCATAACTCAGCTGAAACCTGTGGACTTTGGGGCCACAAGTGTATGCCTGCTAAGTTGCTCAGTCATGTCCGACTCTTTGCAACCCCATGGGCACTCCTCTGTCCATGGAGATTCTTCAGGCAAGAATACAGGAATGGGTTGCCATGCCCTCCTCCAGGGGATCTTCCCAAGCCAGGGATGGACCACATCTCTTACGTTTCCTGTACTGGCAGGTGGGTTCTTTACCACTAGCGCCACCTGGGAAGCCCTTGGGGCCATGAGTCCTAGATTCAAAAGCCAGCTTGCTGATGGTGGGCCCTTGGACAAGTCACTATGGCTGTGCTCTATGGTTTCTCTCCGTTATGTTAGGTGAGGATGACAATTAAAAGCTTAAAAAGACTGTTGTAAAGATTGAGTGAATAATATAAATGAAACCAACTGCCGGTGGGTGTTAGGGCCCTGAGTTTCTCCTCTATTCAACCATGTACAAACGTCTTGAGCTGTGTGTACTAAGGATTTGGCTCAGAGGTTATCATTCCTGTGTTCCCTTGTGCAGAGTCATTGTATCTGTTAAGCACTGTAGATTCAGCTCCTTAGGAGTGCCAGCTTTACAGAGAACAGTGGGACTGTTTGGAAAACAAAAAGAAATGTATTGATTTCCGAAAAGGAAATCAAAGAATCAGCATCAATGGACATTTCATTAAATATCTATAAAATATTCTATCAACTTAAATGCTCCAAGCTCTTATGTCACCATGTAGAAATTATTTTTAACATGGATGTGAGTAAATTAAAACTTTTGAAATGAAGACTTAGGGACGCAGGCATACAATGTTCTAAAAAAGTTTCTGCTCCTATGGCTGGTGTAGTCTTGGGATCCTGAAGGATGAACCTGGCTTGGCAAGACAGATGAGGCAGAGCTGGTCTGGGGGCATTTATCAGTCCTCCTGTTACCGTCCCTCAATGTCTAGATCAGATAGCATAGGGTGAGCCTGACAGAGGATGAAGAATGGATTGGAAAAAGGGTTCGGTGGATTCTTCCTCATTAGTGGATACGTCTTGGCTTCTCGGTCATAAGGCAATTAACAATTTATATTTGACTTATGCTTTATTTTGAAAACATAGCAGTATCCATCGATCCTTTCCATTTGCACTGAGAGCCCCAGAAAAAGAAAAGCTCTTGGTATATGTTGGCAATATGAGAGGACATTCATGCTATAGTCTGTTTCTTCTTATTTACTAAATGCATGCTTTATTGAAGAATATCCATGCTTCCCTGGTGGCTCAGTGGTAAGGAATCCACCTGCCAGTGCTGGAGACATGGGTTTGATCCCTGGTCCAGGAGGATCCCACCTGCCATGGGGCGGCTAAGCCCATGCGCCACAACTACTGGGCCCGTGCTCTACAGCCCATGCTCTGCAACAAGAGGAGCTGCAGCAATGAGAAGCCCACGCACTGCAACTAAAGAGCAACCCATGCTTGTTGCAACTAGAGGAAAGCCCTTGAGGCAGCAAAGACCCAGCATAGCCAGAAATTGATTAATTAAATTTAAAAAGGAATATCTTCCCCTTGGGTTGAGTTGTCCACTACCTTCTCCTTCTGTAAAGGTGAGGAGTGCTGGATGGAAGTGAGAGAAAAGCAGAAGCATCAGGAAGAGGAGGAAATACTTCATCAGGAGATTGGAGCTCCAAGGAGTGGTTTTAATATCCAGCAATTGAGTTCAAGCTTATGCCTCCCAGAATCACTGCATTAAAGCATGGGTAATTTAATAAGCAGGCGGTGCAGGTTCAGTCCCTGAATCAGGAAGATCCCCTGGAGAAGCAAGTGGCAACCCACTCCAGTATTCTTGCTTAGGAAATCCCATAGACAGAGAAGCCCGTCAGGCTACAGTCCATGGGAACACAAAAGAGTTGGACACACCTTAGCAACTGAACAACAACAATTTAAGGAACCCAAGAGAGTGACTACTAGGCTGCTCACCAGACAAAAACCCCACTATATTTCAATAAAGATTTATTTGCCAGAGAAATTGGCGCGCGCGCGCACGTGCGTGTCTACATGTGTGTGTGGGGGTATGTGGCAGGAGGGGTGGATTAGCTTCTTTGCCAAAGGAGACCTCAATGTATAGAAGCCACACTGGTTTGTTTTATAGAGAGAGGATGTTTATACACTTGGACATCTATTATGCTCTGCCATTGATAACAGTGAGATTTGTATCCATTGTTTTTCCAGGAAGTTATTGAGCAAAGCAAGGAACACGATCCTAGGAGGTGCTAAGGCACAGCTACCTGTGATTTCCTGAAAGACTACTGAACCTGAAACACAGCTCAGGAAAGTGAGGCCCGAGGAAATGTGACCAGGATGTGCAAACTGAAGAGCAGGGCACCTGAGCTAACTGTGGAGAAGGAGCAGCCAGAACGCGCTGCACAGAGTTTGCCTGGCTTGTTGAACAGGTGTCATGTCTGTCATACATCACTAAGCACCAGGCTGATACAAAGGCGACTTCCTTCTTCTTGTGATGGTGTTGTTTGCCCTTGACATCGGGACTGGCAGGGTGAGAGAATAGAGAAGGCCATAATTCAGCTGACTGGGGCTCAGGATCCAGTGACCTTTAGCTAAGAGCACAGACTAAGAAAGGGCAAGTCCTGGTACAACCAGGCACCTGAGCCCTGCCTCCCAGTGTCCTCCATACTAAGTCAGAGGATGTGGGTATCTCCAGGGGCTGGTCCCAGGGACTTGAACTGCCTAAGAGTGCTCTCACTTTTTCTTCCAGTTGTACTGGAAAGGCTGTGAGAATAACTTACCTAGCCTGCCCTTGGTTAGAACTTCAGGAGGGAAGACTATCCTGGAGGATCATCAGAGTTGCAGAGCCACCTCACTCTAAGTGATGGTGATGATAGAGTTCAAAACTCTGGTTTACACAGATAACTTTGAGTATCAGATGCACTAGGTTTATTTCACAAAAGGATGTACACTAAGATTCTTTTTAAAAGCAAGCTCCTTTGGTAAATTGTTAAATATTGAAATCTGCAAGAGTCCCATTTGTACTCAGCTTTTAGAAATATGGATGTTGACTTAAGGAAGGGATATGTGAAAGTGAAGAAATTAACAGACTGATGAACTTTTAAAAATTATTTCTAAATTTACATTGAGAATAATGAACCTGTTTGGTGTTCAGTTTTGAGTTTTGAGAAATGCGTAGAGTCATGTCACCATCACGATCAAGGTACAGAGTAATTCTATCACTCCCATGAACCTTCCTGTGCTTCCCTTTCATAGTCAATTTGTTCCACCAACCCTAAACCTTGAGAAACTGCTCCACCTCTATAGTTTTGAGTTTTGCAGAAGGTCATATAAATTGTAGAACGTTGTCTGTTGTATGGATGCACCTCAGCTTGTTTATCCATTCACCAATTGAAGGACATTTGAACTGTTTCTAGTTCGGTGATTATGAATAAAACTGCTCTAAACATATGCATACAAGTTTTTGTATAAACATCAATTTTTATTTCTCTGAGGTAAATATTTAGGAATGGGATTGTTGAGTTATATGGTAAGTGTATGTTTATCTTTATAAGAAAAATACCTTTCTTTCTGCCAAATAGCTTTCTAAAATGGCTATATTGTTTGCATTCTTAGCAGCAACGTATGAGGATTCCAGTGGCACTAACCAATATAAAATAATTTTTGTTCTTACTGATCACACATATTTTCAAGAATTGAAGACAAGAAAAATAGATTTTTGTTCCAAGTTTTAGAATTTCTGTTGTTCTTCATCATTCCCCATTCCTGAAGTTCTAGGTTTTCCTTTGGTATCATTTCCTTTCAGCCTCAAGACCTTCCTTTAGCATTTCTTTTAGAACAGAGTCTCTGGCAATAAATTCCTACTTTTTCTTCATCTGAAGATGTCTACTTTGCCTTGTGGAGTATATTTAATGGGTTTAAAGTATGGGTTGACAACTCTTTCAGCATGTTACAGGTGGCTGTTCCGTTGTCTCCTAACCTCTATGGATCTTGAGGAAAAATCTTCAGTCATTTGACTGATGTCTCATACATGTAATGTGTCATTTTTGTCTATGTTCAAGATTTTTTTCTTCCTATATGTTTTCCATTAATTTAGTTATGATGTTTTGGTTTTCACTGAGTTTGTCCTGCTTGGGATTCACTGATGTTCCTGACTATGTAAATCTCTATCTTTCACAAAATTTGGAAAGTTTTTACTCTTATTTCATCAAATATCATTTCTGTACCAATATCTCTCTTCTCATTTTGGGACTTAAAGACATCAGTGCTAAACATCCAACATCATATCACAAGTCCCTAAAGCTCAATTTGTTTGTTTTAAAACTTGTTTTTCCTCTCTTCTTCAGATGGGAAAAGCCTCTATTGATCTACCCTCACATTCACTTTTTCTTTTTTCATCTTTATTCTACCACTGAACTCAGGCAGTGAATTCTTAATTTCAGATATAGTTTTGAGTTCTACATGTTCAACCTTTGCTTTTTAAGTTTTCTCTTCTCTGATAAGAATGTCTATCTTTATATTGTCAAAAGTATATACCTATATCTCATGGAGTATGTTTATAATACTGCTTTAAAGTCTTTGATCATTCCAACATCTAGGTATTGACAGGGTTGACATCTGATAATTGTCTCTTGAGAAGTGGCCACCTTTTCCTAGTTGTTGGCATGCTGAGTAATTTTAGATTGTATATTATGTAGTGAAGATCCAAGTCCTATGAAATCCTTTGGAGAATGTTTGTTCTTTTTATTCTTTTTTTTTTTTTTTAAGATTTTTCAATGTGGACCATTTTTAAAGTCTTTATTGAATTTGTTATAATATTGCTTCCGTTCTTAAGTTCTGGTTTTTGGCCCCGAGTCATGTGGGATTTTAGCTCCCCAACCAGGAACTGAACCCACACCCTCTGCATTGGAAGGCAAAGTCTTAAACACAGGATCACCAAGGAAGTCCCAATATTCTTTAAAAAAAATTATTTATTTATTTAGAACACACTGGGTCTTTGCTGCTCGGCCTGGGCTTTCTCTAGCTGCAGTACGTACGCTTCTCATTGTGGTGGCTTCTCCTGTTGCAGAGCACGGGCTGTAAGGTACACAGCTTTCAGAAGTCACAGCATAGGGGCTTAGTTGTTGTGGTGCCTGGGCTTAGTTTTCCCTTGCCACGTAGAATCTTCCCCAACCAGGGATCAAACCCATTACCCCTGCATTGACAGGTGAATTCTTAACCATTGGACCATTGGGAAAGTGCCCAATATTCTTTCTAAAGGAGACAAAACTATCACTATTAAAAAACATCATGTAAACATAATGGTTTAGCTATTAATCCAAGAAAAGCCGCTAACAAGCCAACAGAATAAAGAGTGAATGAATTAAAATATGAAGTTGTCCCCAAAGCACCGAAACTTAAAAGCCAGATCAATGTAACAGTATAGAGAGCCCACAAATAAACCCAAGTATGAAAAAAGTTTCATATACAATAAAGGCAAAAATCACATACCAGGAGATAAAGGAAGAATCACAAGGCTACTTGGAAATTTTCATTTAAAAAGGAAAAAATTAAATTATATCCCTACCTCACATTCTGTATAGTATACCAAAAATATTCAAATGATTAAATAATTCAGTGTAAAAGATGAAAATGAAAAATAACCTTTAAAATCAAGGATTATTTTCTGAAAAAATTGAAAATATAAAGCAAAAGATGAATAGAGTTGACTACATGAAAAATTTTAATATATGTATTAAAAACACACAAGATTGTTAGGGGTAAATGGGAACTCTGTGTTACCTTTGCAACCTTTATGTAAACCTAAAACAATTCCAAAATAAGTCACAAAAAAATGTCACACACTTACACACACTCAGACACAATCTTTATCATAATTATGAATCTATATATCCTTTTCTACTTTGGGGAATTTATTTTCCAAATATGTTTGCACATGTACAATGTGACCATTGTCACAAATCCCTGGTTCAGTTCTTGTCACCTTATTTGCAATAGCAAAATATTATATACAATCTACATAGCAATTACAAGGAATGGGATTTCCCTGGTGTCTTGTGGTTAGTACTCTGAGCTCCGGTGCAACGGGCTTGGATTTGATCCCTGGCTGGGGAACTAAGATCCTACATGCCATGTATCACAATCAAAAAGAAAGGAATTATAAGGAACTACTTTAAAAATGATGCAATGAAATGCCACCCGTCTATTTAAATAATAAGAAAACTTCTGATATGGGAGAGTGTCAAGTAAAACCATTTTTTAAGTTAAAAAACACACAGAAATAAAAAATAAGTGAAGAAAAACCCCCAAACAAGGCAAAGTTTTATGTTAGTTGAGGTGTGAAAGATGAGGTGAGAAAACCTATTGATATTGCTTATCTGTTCAAAAAGAAACTCTAGAAGGAGAACCTGCTATTAGAGCCACCCTCTGTCTATCTTTAATGCTGGCTGTTGTTCTGGAGTATTTTTCTGGGTAGAGGGTTGCTTCTAGATGCACTGGAGCTTATATTTCAATTTAATTAATTAAAATGGATACTGCATCTACAAGGTACAGACGTTAAAGACGTAACTTTTCAGGGTGAACGCTAATAACATGATGGTACCAGGGTATTGACAGCAACTGGACGATGAAGGACAGGGGTGGGAAGGTGAGATTTTATGGAAATAACTGGAGTAAGAAGTAATGGCTCTAATGGCAGATTCTCAAACATCTGGCATGGGCACATGTGGAAGAAAGGTTATTTTTAAGTCCTGGGACTTTCCCTTAGTCCACAGAATCTCTGATCACATCAATATCCATTTGCTTCACCTTCCTGAAGGTTCTACTTTCACTTCTGCATCAGGCTAGTTATTTCAGATGCCATCAGAAGCAGAAACTCCAGAAGGGATGAAATTCTTCTCCAAGGCTTGCTGATGAGCGGTCCCACCACGAGCCAGCCGTCTACTTCTCCTAAGAAGCCACGTAAGACGTGAGCAATCATCTGGGATTCCCAGCTGTCCAGATATGAATTGTGGTCCTTGTAAACTCAGTATCCAGTCACGTACACACACTGTGCTTCCCAAGAACCACTATCTGGTGTTGAGTGTGTGTGTTGTTGATGTTTAGCCACTAAGTCATGTCTAACTCTTTGTGACCCCATGGACTATAGCCCTCCAGGCTCCTCTGTCCATGGAGTTCTCCAGGCGAGAATACTAGAGTAGGTTACCATTTCCTTCTCCAGGGGATCTTCCCAACCCAGGGATTGAACCCGCGTCTCCTGCACGGGCAGGTGGATTCTTTACCAATGAGCCACCATGAAGACCTACAACACCTTATAAGTTGTGTGTGTATTGTAGAGTTATCATATTTGCACCAAAGCAATATTTATTTGACTAAATCTTCTCAAAACAGAATAATCCAACCCTTCATATCTTTCTTGGGTCCTTTGGAGTTTCTGAGTTGCATAAGGGCTCAGGAACGTTTATCTGGATTTGCCCATCTTGTCCTCGTTTTTATTGTCTCTGAGCATTCTGTCCCCTGAGTCCTGTGGTGCCACTGGGTCTCTGGATCACAAGGAGCTAGCAGTGACTTTAGGTTCTCGTAACTTTGTTACCCTTCCATTCTGTGCTCCAACAGGTGAAGGCAAAGTGTGGAATCTGCCTTCTGCCTTTACAAGCTTGAACTGAGGGCACTGGAAAGCTCTGTGCTTCATGTGAGCAACTGGGATTCTGAGCAACCCCAGGCTTCCAGCATCAACCTCTCGAGACAGGTCAAGAGAAAAATCCCAATGCATACCTTGCTGTATTTAAAACTGCCCACCCAAGGACTTCCCTGTTAGTCCAGTGGTTAGGAGTTCGCTTTCCAATGCAGGGAAGGTGGGTTCAATGCCTGGTAGGGGAACTAAGATCCCACATGTTGCAGGACAGGTAAGCCCACCCGCCACAACTACAGAGAAGTTCACGCACTGCAATGAAGAGCCTAATGCCACAACTAAGACCCAACACAGTCAATGAACTAATTAATTAAAAAACTACCCATCCCCCATTATTAGCCATTTCTCCCAAACAGTGCTATGATCCTCATCTCAACACACCCCAGCCTGATGATTTCTGTTTTTAATCCATCTGCCTGCCTGGTGAGTCAAAGGCAAGCCTTTATTTTATATTTTTTCATTTTTATTGGAGATTAGTTGATTTACAATGCTGTATTAGTTGCAGATGTACAGCAAAATGAATCAATTATACATACATACATATCCACTCTTTTTTAGATTCTTTTCCATATAGGCCATTACAGAGTATTGAGTAGAGTTCCCTGTGCTATACAATAGGTCCTTGTTAGTTATCCGGAAGTGATGATATATCAGTTCAGTTCAGTCGCTCAGTCATGTTCAACTCTTTGTGACCCCATGAAATGCAGCATGCCAGGCCTCCCTGTCCCTCACCAAATCCCAGAGTTCACTAAGACTCATGTCCATCGAGTCAGCCATCTCATCCTCTATCATCCCCTTCTCCTCCTGCCCCCAATCCCTCCCAATATCAGGGTCTTTCCCAATGAGTCAACTCTTCACATGAGGTGGCCAGTGTATTGGAGTTTCAGCTTCAGCATCATTCCTTCCAAAGAAATCCCAGGGCTGATCTCCCTCAGAATGGACTGGTTGGATCTCTTTGCAGTCCAAGGGACTCTCAAGAGTCTTCTCCAACACCACAGTTCAAAAGCATCAATTCTTCAGCACTCAGCTTTCTTCACAGTCCAACTCTCACATCCATACATGACCACTGGAAAAACCATAGCCTTGACTAGACGGAGTCTGTCCAAGTCTCCTAGTTTATCCCTCCTCTCCCTTACCCCCTGGTAACCATAAGTTTGTTTTCCACATCTGTGACTCTGTTTTGTAGATAAGTTCATTTGTATCATTTTTTAAGATTCCACATGTAACAAATATTGAATAATCTTTGTCTTTCTCTCTGACTTACTTCACTCAGTATGACAATCTCTAGTTCCACCCATGTTGCAAATGGCATTATTTTGATCTCTTTATGGCTGAGTAATATTCCGTTGTATATAGGTACCACATCCCTTTTATCCATCCCTCTAGAAGCTTGAAGAATCTTGTTCCTGAGGGCTGGGAGCCAGGCTCAGGGGTCATTGACTGCTTCCCATGAGTATCTCAGCATCACCGGATTTGCAGTGAAAGCCTTCCCTCTGTGTCTCCGTAACACACACACACACACACACACCCCTGCAGCAGTTGTACATTTACAGAACTTGCAAAAATGCAAATAGCTTCTAATAGCATTTCGATGCATTAACGGGTGCCATCACCAATGCTTGGAATGTTTTTCTTGTTTTTTCCTCCTTATTGCCTATCTCTAGATTCAGGGCTGAACCCAGAAGTGGAGCTGCCCAGAGCAGGCCTGTTAATTGATATCCTGTTACACTATTGTTCTTCAAATGTTTCTTTTAACATTTACATTTATGGAGAGGCTGATGGCTGCCTGGGGGAAGACCAGAGAAGAGAAATGCCAGGGGTGCCCCAGCCTCTTTTAACATCTTTAACAACAGCAATTCTGCTCTCCTCAAAAACCTAAGCTCATCTGGCCCTGCCTTCTCAGAAGGAAGTGAAGTGGTTATGTCTTGTTGTTTGGGGGCTTCCCAGGAGGTTTAAGTGGTAAGAACCTGCCTGCCAATGCAAGAAATGTAAGATGCTGGTTCAGTCCCTGAGTGGGGAAGATTCCCTAGAAGAAGGCATGGCAACCCACTCCAGTATTTTTGCCTGGAGACTCCCATGGACAGAGGAGCCTGGCAGGCTATAGTCCATGGGGTTGCAAAGAGTTGGACACGACTGAAGTGACTTAGCCTGTATGCAAACGAAAGTAGCCACAGATTGACCCTGAGTCTACTCCGTTTTACAGGGGCACCCTTGGGTAAATCTGTGTGCAGGCTGCTCAGCCTCCTCTCTGGGGATGCTCAGCTCTTGAGGAGCAGCTGCAGCCACAGCCCTGCGTTCACAGTTGAAAAACCTGCGGTGTGTTCTCAGGAAATCCACCTGTCAAACATGGGACAGACTTGGAAGTAACTAATATTTTCTGCAGTGGAATCTCCTGGTATTATTTGTAATCACTGTAATCATCTTTAAAATGTCTCTACTCTCTGCCTTTTCAAATCATACTAATCCTTTGAGCCACAACTAAAACCCACTTTAAATAAATATATTGAGCATCTGCTGTGTGTTAAGTACTGGCTGGACCCTGGGGAAAGGCAGCTCTTTTATAGAGCTGCCACCCCTGACCTCAGACATACAGATGGGGGGAGGGCCATAAATAAATACATAAGTAATTGGAATTCAAGGTTTTAGAATATAAGAATTACATATACAGGGTGACCTAATCTGGACATTTTTTTCTTTTTTCTGGCAACCCTGCAGGGTATAGGGATCTTAGTTCCTCCATCGGGGATCGAACCTGCACCTCCTGCAGGGGACTTGCTAAGTCTTAACCTCTGGACCACCAGGGAAGACCCAGTCTGGACATCTTTGAGAGCAAAAGGAGGGATCAATTAATATATAAGCAGGAAAAAAAATATATAAGCAGGAACATCAGGTATAAACTGGAACTGTGGGACTTCCCTGGCAGTCAAGTGGCTAGGACTCCCTGCTCCCAATGCAGGGAGCTCGGGTTTGGCCCCTGATCAGGGAACTAAGATCCCACATGGAAGGGTACAGCCTTGAATAAATAAATTAGGACCGTCTCCGGCAAACTGGAATATAGGATCATCCTATTAGTTAATAAAATGTTACAAGAAGTTGAAAAACAGCACAAACTCAGATTGAGAAGATGGTAGGAAGGCTAACTAGAGAATGCAACTTTTGAAATGAAATTTATTTCTTTAATATTTATTTATTTGACTGAACTGGGTCTTAGCTGTGGCATGTGGGATCTAGTTCCCTGACCAGGGATCACACCTGGGCCCCCTGCACTGAGAGCCTGGAGTCTTAGCCACTGGACCACAAAGGAAGTTCCTGAAGTGGAATTTAAATAAATATGCTCATGGTTGTCAGATGGAGCCCTCCCAGGAGAGAGAACCCTGCAGGGACATGCGTGGTGAATTCCAGGAATACATATAATGAATATTTCAGTGAGATCTGAATGCAGAGTGTAAGGTAGTGACAGATGAATCAGGAAGATTGGGTCAGGTTCTGATGATGTGATGTCTTAATGTTTTACTAAGATTGTTGTTCAGTCGCTCAGTCGTGTCCAACTCTTTGCAGCCCTGTGGACTATAGCACGCCAGGTTTCCCTGTCCTTCACCATCTCCCAGAGTTTGCTCAAACCCATGTCCATTGAATCAGTGATGCCATCCATCCATTCATCCTTGAGATGTTTGGGCTTTAAAGTGCTGGTGATAAGGATCCACCAAAGATTGTTGAGTATGGGAAGGAGCAGATAAATAAGGTGGAAGACAAATTAGTGATGTCAAAGGCTGGAGTTAGAGAAGCCAGTTAGAATATAGATCAATGGTCTAATGAGTATAAGGCCCGTGAGAGTGAAAAGAGAAGGCATTTTGACCTAGACTAGAAGTCTTGGTTCAGTTGAATATGAAGGAAAGTAGGAGAGGTCTCTGGACCAGCTGCCCGCTTAGTGCTGCCATTACTTGAATCAATGAACTCTAGAGGAACTTGTTGAACCTGGTGGAGGGATGAGCTGGTGAATTGTGCTTGATGCTTCTGTTCAGAGACTGAAGGTGAAAAACAGCCCAATTGTCTCCATGGAGTCTCCATGGGGGCCCTGATGGGAGCTGCCTATGGGTGGCATGCTAAGAGATTGCAGTACAGCCCAGTCCAGGACCTCGAAGTGGTTCCAGGAACCAGAGGCACGAGCCTGAATAGGACAGGATTCTCTGGAGAACAGACCTCATTGCTGGGAACTTCTGCCAGCTCTTGAGCACTGCAGCTAAAGACAGCTGCACATGGGAGAATGGAAGAACCACTGTAATGGGCCGCAGTTGACAAGGCTCCCTGAGAAATAGCCAACAGGGACTGCTAGGGACACATTATTCATCCACCTCATCTTGGCTTTCTCTGTCACTAGAGGACATTAAGGGTAGAAACAGTTGGATTTTTCACATGATCCACAATGACGAAGCAGTACATGTGGTGGATCAGAGGTCTAATTACTGTTGGCCCCTGAGCCAGGCCTGATAGCATAAAGATGCCCCCACTCTCCCTAGCTAGTCCCGACATTGACTGAAAGTGTTGTTGTTCAGTTGCTAAGTGGAGTCTGACTTGGCGACGCCATGGACTGCAGCACGCCAGTCTTCCCTGTCTTTCACTGTCTCCCGGAGTTTGCTCAAATTAGTCAATGATGCCATCCAACCATCTCATTCTCTGTCGTCCCCTTCTCCTGCTTCCTTCAATCTTTCCCAGCATCAGGGTCTTTTCCAGTGAGCTGGCTTTTCGCATCAGGTGGCCAAAGTATCAACACTTCAGATTTAGCATCAGTCTTTACAATGAATATTCAGTGTTGATTTCCTTTAGGACTGACTGGTTTGATCTTCTTGCAATCCAATGGACTCTCAAAAATCTTCTCCAGCACCACAATTCGAAAGCATCAATTCTTTAGCACTCAGCCTTCTTTGTGTTTCAACTCTCACATTCATACACGACTACTGGAAAAACCGTAGCTTTGACTATATGGACCTTTGTTGGCAAATTGATATCTCTGCTTATTATTATGTTGTCTAAGTTTGTCATAGCTTTCCTTCCAAAGAGCAAGTGTCTTTTCATTTCATGGCTATAGTCACCACCCACAGTGATTTGGATCCCAAGAAAATATACCTTCTTGCTATGTCCTCACGTGGCAGGGAGAGAGAGAAAAAAAAGAGAGAGCGGGCCTCAGAGTACTGGTCTCTCTGCTTCTTCTTTAAGAACATTTAGATAAGGTCATGCGGAGAAGGCAATGGCAGCCCTCTCCAGTGTTCTTGCCTGGAGAATCCCAGGGACGGGGGAGCCTGGTGAGCTGCCGTCTATGGGGTCGCACAGAGTTGGACACGACTGAAGTGACTTAGCAGCAGCAGCAGATAAGATCATGAGGAGGCCCCACCCTCATGACCTCATCTAAATTTAATTAGCTCCCAAAGTCCATCATATTGGAGGTTGTGTGAGTGATAGTCGCTCAGTTGTGTCCAACCCTTTGCGACCCCAAGGACTGTAGCCCGCCAGGCTCCTCTGTTCATGGAATTCTCCAGGCAAGAATACTTGAGTGGGTTGCCATCTCCTTAGGGCTTCAATATATGGATTTTTGGAGGACAAAAACATTTAGGCCATAGCACCTTGGAACTACTTTCAGCCTTATATCATCACTTGCTGGAGGGAGAGAGGCAGCAGGGGTGATGATACTGGGAGCATTATGGCTTCTGTGAAGAACTTCTCTTTTAAAAAGAGCTCTCAACCAAACCATCACAATTAATCCCTATCTTAAGTGTGTCTCTTAATTGCACCAAAACACACTTTAAAATGGGCAGGTCTTATTCCTGGAATGTACGCTTTGGATTAGGATCAATTTTAGACATGTCATTTCTTTAGCTAAAGTGAAGGGAAAACAAATTTTATTTGATCTTCCTTAAGATCTTTCCTCTCTTATTTCTTCTCCTGCCATCAAATTCTTACCTCAACTGAAAAGCCATGTTAAGTGCAAGGCAAATTCTTTATCTCTTTGCATAGAGATTAGAAATCTCTGGGTGATGGAAGTCTCAAGTGACTGACTGCTGCTAGTGTGAGATGTGTGACCTTATGAAGATGCTATGCTTTCTGGGTTTCAGTCCTTCATCTCTACAATTATAGGTTATCCTTGTTATTGAAAATTATGGGTACAAAACCTACATGAAATTGGGAACAAATGTCCAAATTAAAGAGTGACAGGGACTGTATCTTGAAGAATCAAACTAAAAATCTTAAAAATAAGTTTACTTTGTATATAAAATATATTTTTAAAATTTAAACTGTTGTATTGTTAGAATGAACCAAGAATGACGTAAATGGTCATTCCCTTTGGAAGTGTGTGGTTTTTCTGGCAAAACTGTCTGTTGGCATCATACAATGGCCTTCACTTCTTGATTGAGTTTAATCCCACAATTACAAAGAGGTTAATTTTGGGGAAAATATTCAGGAACTTCATTAATTTGTTCAAGGGCTTCTCTTAATTCAAAGTTACTCAGGTCGTTCTTTTTGGAAATAATTTTTATGTCACCCTCTTTACGATTTTCTCTTCTTGCATTAACCATTGTATTGCCCGCAGCTCTTCATTTATCAACTGTTTTGCATGTGATTGAGCAGTTCAACACCAATTTGATTCAGTAAGATTTTTTATTTTGTTTTTCAACCAGTTAGCATTGTGGTTGGTATTTATAATGATCAGGGAAAGAGTAGACAACAGAGGTGTTGACCCAAAGATTAAAGCTAAACACCAGCACTAAGCAAGGAGGGATGTTTGAGAGGGCACTCATTTTTAAGTGGAAAATCATTTGGTGAACATTTTCTGATTAAAACCACTTTTGCTTCCTTATATAGCTTGTAGCTTAGTCCCCGGGATGATTCATGTTGGGATAATAAGGATCCATTATAGGTTTTAGAGGGGCTTCCTACGTGATAAAGAACCCACCTGCCAATGCAGGAGACATAAAAGATATGGGTTTAATCCCTGGGTCAGGAAGACCCTCTGGAGAAGGGGGAAACAACCCATTCCAGTATTCTTGCCTACAGAATCCAATGGACAGAGGAGTCTGGCAGACTACCGTCCATAGGGTCATAAAGAGTCTGACACCACTGGGGAGATTTAGCACACACACACATAGGTTTTAAAATTTGAAACACATTATGGTCATTCCTCTTACATTTGACATGGTTAAGACAAAGTGGGAGTTGTATAAATAACGCATCTTGCTTGCTTTTTTAACCAAAAAAAGTACTAAATAATAAATGTCATGTGATATTTCTTATATGTGGAATCTAAAAAAGGGTACAGATGAACTTATCTATAAAACAGAAATTGGGAAACTGGGATTAACAGATACATGCTACTATACGTAAAACAGATAACTAATAAGGACCTATTATACAGCACAGGTAGCTCTATTAATACTCTATAAAAACCTATATGGAGAAAGAATCTAAAAGAAGAGCAGATATGTTTATACATATAACTGATTCACTTTGCTGTACAGCAGAAACTACCATAAGATTGTAAATCAATTGTACTCCAACAAAAATTTTTTAAAATAAATATTAAACATTTTTCTAAGACCTAACTAGGAGCAATCTGCACCTACATGAATGTAAACTCCCTGGGACATTTTCCCATCTTGATAAATCCAGAAGTAAGAACTCAAGTTCTTGACACAGGCAACATGCCCAACAAATGCTAGTTGACTACACTAAGGTGGAAGCATGAGAGGATTCTTTCACTAAATAGTTATGTTATCGTGATAATCTTTTATTTTCCCAAAATCTCAACTGCCAAATGAAGAAAAGGGACTGAAAAACCTCCAAAACTCATATACAGTTCTGAGATTTTTTTTGATGCAGACCATTTTTTTTTAAATTGAGCTGAGTTTTCATTGCTGCAGTGGGGCTTTTTCTGGTTGTGGTGAGTGGGGGCTATTCTTCGTTGTGGAGCACAGGCTTCAGTAATGCAGCACTTGGGCTCAGTAGTTGTGGTGCATGGACTCAGTTGCTCCAAGGCATGTGGAATCTTTCAAGACGAGGCATGTAACTCATATCGCCTGCATTGGCAGGCATATTCGTACCCACTGAACCACCAGGGAAGTCCTGATGTGGACCGTTTTAAAGTCTGCTGAACTTGTTACAACACTGCTTCTGTTTCATACTTTGGTTTTTAACTAGGAGGCATGTGGGATCTAAGCTCCCCAACCAGGGGTCAAACCCGTACCCCCTGCCTTGAGAAGACTTAACCACTGTACTGCCAGGGAAGTCCCAGGATTCTTAAGCTTAGAGTGAAAAGCAGCCCCTGTACCACTTCACAAAAAGAAAAAGCCACCTGGCATCGAGGTGGCAGCGCTTTTCACTGAGTGGGGAGATTTGATACACACCCTGCACAAATAAAGTGCACATTTTAAGAATTTCCCAACACAAACATGCGCAACTGCCTGCTCTTCTCAGGCTGTCGTTTGTCCTTGGAAAATGATGAGGACTTAACATCCTCAAGACTGGGGTGTGTTTTAGTATCTGCCCTAAGTTCAGGTCTAACCTAAAGTTTGCTTTGGCCATGACTCTATAGAGGTGTCAAGCCATTTCTAAGCAGGGGATAAATGGGAAGAAAGCTTTGTAAAACCTCTAATAACCCAGCTTGTTTGAAGGTTTGGTTGCATCACAACTGATGGGCTAACAATCCTTGTCTTCCACTTGGATCGCTGGATGTTATTGACACGGGGAACATTTCCTCAATGCTTGTCGTTTAACCAGCAGGTTGCTGGAATAGGGAGTTTTGCTTTTTAGACATTTTTGCCTACTTTGATTTTAGTATCTTGAAGTGAGTTTGGAGGGAAAGATTCTATAAGCTCTATTTTCTCTCCTTTGTAAAATGCTCCATTTGGCACTTGTTACACATGGTTTCTGGGCTTCCCAAGTGGAGCAGTAGTAAAGACTCTGCTTGCCAATGCAGGAGACGAAGGAGACGAGGTTTCAATCCCTGGGTTGGGAAGATCCCCTAGAGAAGGGCATGACAACCCTCTCCAGTATTATTGCCTGGAAAATCCCATGGAGAGAGGAACCTGGTGGGCTACAGTCCATGGGGTCACAAAGTGTGTATCTGTTAGTCGCTCAATCTTGTCCAACTCTGTGACCCCATGGACTGTAGCCCACCAGATTCCTTTGTCCATGGGATTTCCAAGGCAAGAATACTGGAATGTGTTGCCATTTCCTTCTCCAAGGGGTCTTCCCAAACCAAGGATTGAACCTGAACCTGAGTCTCTTATGTCTCCTGCATTGGCAGGCTCTTCTTTACCACTAACACCACCTGGGAAGCCCTTATTGAAGTATAAGTATAAGTGATTTACAATGTTGTGTTATTTCTACTGTGTAGCAAAGTGATTCAGTTACACATATATAGATCCCTAAAATCAACAATAATTTAGTGACTCTTAAAATGCACAAAACATTAACATCTTTCATTTGACACATCAGTTGAGCACCAGCTATGTGTCTGAATCTGGTTTGGGTTCTTCACCTAAACTACACTCGTGTGAAAGTGATGCCATCGATTTTACAATTCAGATAAAAGTGAGTGCATGAGAGGCAAAGAAGTATATGACTTGGCCTTCTCCTTAAGCAGCTTCAGTTTAGTTGAGAACACAACATTTGCACATATGAAACAATGGCTAAATAAAAAATAGCAAACATCAGCTTTCCAGAACTGTCAAAGGTTAACTCATCCTGGTAAAATAATCTAGTTTTCTGGGTATCTGAGAGATTGTCCCTTAAAACATAAGATGGTAGCATTAAAGAAAGTTAGTAATTACGCTTAGTTCCAAGACAATAGTTCTTTTAAGACCTACTGGAGTATGTGTATAGACAGCTTCTATGTTGGGATCACTTGTTATTTTATTGTACCTATTCTTGTAACTGGTTTGTCAATGTACTTTTTAATTTACTGATGACAAAGTAGCAATGTTTGAGAGCAAACTGACTGATTTTATTAGGTTTGATTGTAAAACAGGCAACAAGTTAACCCTAAGTAAGCCTATGGATTTCTTCCTTCAGGAAAACTCCCCAAACTTTGAATGGAATACTCAGAGACCCTCTCCTCCTTGTTTCAAAACTCCTTATCTGATCCTTGCTTTTATTCTGGAAAACTTAGAAACCAAGAAAACTGAGGTGCGAGATAAATGAGGTACATTGCATTTACTATACTGAATATGACTGAGCATTGACATGTGATGGACATGGTTATTGAAGTTATAAATAGAAAGTAGATGAACAATCTCAAGCAATGTAGTGAGAGAAAAGCAGTAATTGTGTAAATATCTTTCCTCTGGAAAGTAAGGAATCATATTTATTGGAAGCATCTTAGGCATTATCAATCCTCATTTTTTTGAAGGATAGTATTGAAGCCAAGAGAAGTTAAGTGACTTGTTCACTTCTGCAAGCTCGCACAGAACCAGTTGTAAAATCTGGTCATTTGATCTTAGGTCCAGGTTTGGATTAGTTTTTGTCACAATAAGTGAACACTTGTTTTTGACTTGAACCAAAGAAAGTATATCTGAGGGTCGGGCTCAGACATTTACTTCCATGACAGAAGGAAAGGAAGGTGAGAGCCCATGATGCAACCACAAACCCCTGCACCCCACCCCCACACACTTCTCCAAACCCACTAAGGAGCCTGGAAGTTTGAGCTCCACCTTCTTTTAGAGACTCTCCAGGAAAATCAGTGACCGACTCACATCGCTGGTGGTGGCAGGCCTGGACCTTTGAACCAACCTTCCAGAGCTGACACTGTACTAAGGAATCACTAGGCTAAAGAAAGAAGGGAAAGAGGAGGCTTAGAGAAACAGAGGGATTATGGAAGTTGCTTTCAAAAACAATTTTTAAAACTGCTTTATTAGAGTATAATATATATTAGATGAAATTCCCCTATTTTAAGTGTAGAGTTTGATAAATTTTGACAAATATCACATAACCAGTTCCACTATCAAGTAATGTAATATTTCTATTACACCCCAAAGTTTCCTCATGCTCCTTTGCAGTCCATCCCCTTTTTCCATCCCAGGTCCAAACAGTCACTGACCTTCTTGCCACTGTAGCTTTGCCTTTTCTAGAATTCCGCATGAATGGAACCGTGCAGGTCAGAGTCTTATGTCTGACTTCTTTCATTAAGGTGTTAATATGATGAAATATATGACTTGATTTTCAAATGCTAAACGAACATTGAATTCCTGGGATGAACTACAGTTGGTCATTGTGTATTTTTATCATTAAACTGATGGATTAAACTTGTTAATGCTTTGTAAAGGATTTTGTATCTATGTTCACGAGGATATGAGTATACAGTTTCCTTCTAAAGTAATGCCTTGTAATGTTCTTGTCTGGTTTTGATAACAAGGTAATGCTAGCTTCATGCATTTTGAATTAGGAAGTATTTTCTCCTCCTCTATTTTCCGGATAAATTTGTGTAGAATTGATATATGCATTACTGTGTATAAAAGAAATCACTAATGAGAATAGTATAGCACAGGAAACTCTACTCGGTGCTCTGTAGTGACTTAAATGTGAAGGAAGTCCAAGGAAGAGTGGATACATGTATATGTTTATGTGTAGCTGATTCACTTTGCTATACAGCAGAAACTAACACGACATTGTAGAGCAGCTATCAGTTCAGTTCAGTTCAGTCACTCAGTCGTGTCCGACTCTTTGCGACCCCGTGAATTGCAGCACGCCAGGCCTCCCTGTTCATCACCAGAGTTCACCAGAGTTCACTCAGACTCACGTCCATCGAGTCAGTGATGCCATCCAGCCATCTCATCCTCTGTCGTCCCCTTCTCCTCCTGCCCCCAATCCCTCCCAGCATCAGAGTCTTTTCCAATGAGTCAACTCTTCGCATGAGGTGGCCAAAGTACTGGAGTTTCAGCTTTAGCATCATACCCTCCAAAGAAATCCCAGGGCTGATCTCCTTCAGAGTGGACTGGTTGGATCTCCTTGCAGAGCAACTATAGTCCGATAAAAATACTAAGTCACTGAAAAAAGACAATTATTATATTAGGATGGTAGTGTTTTAAGGACTGGGTTTTATGAGTGGGTCTTCCCTTTATGGTTTCGGATATTATGTCAACACGGAATAAATAACAGTGTCTTGTGTGTGCTGTGCTAAGTATTTTCAGTCGTGTCCAATTCTTTACGACCCCATGGACTGTCATCCACCAGGCTCCTCTGTCCATGGGATTCTCCAGGCAAAAATACTGGAGTGGGTTGCTATGCCCTCCTCCAGGAGATCTTCCTGACTCAGGGATCGAACCCACATCTCTTATGTCTCCTGCATTGGCAGGCAAGTTCTTTATCACTAGGGCCACCTGGGAAGCCCAAGAGGACCTTATAAAGAGCCAAAACAAAGTGATTTTCAATATTTTCACTCCCAATGACCCATTTTACTTTTTCTCCCTTTTACAAAACAAGGTTTAAGAGATATCTTATGCATCAATTATTTTATTAATAAAAGTTAATCTGAGACATGCCACAGCCAATTAGAATTCCTGGTTAGCATAAACTATCTGGTTGGATTTTATATAATTTCACTAAAAGAAAAAGTCATAATAAGCACTTATCAAGAACTGATTGTGTGCAAGGCATTTTTCTAAGTGCCTTTCCTGCATCAAATCAGGTAAGCTTCACAAACAACCATCATGCTAAGTACACACTGTGGTCATCATTACTTTGCTAATGAGGAAACCGAAGTTGAAAGGGATGAGTGGATAGGACGAGGCTCCACAGCTAGTGAGTTGTGCTGCACTGAACTTAAGGAAGTCTGACTCCAGATTCTAAACTCTGAAACCTTTATAATGCAGAGTTGACACTTGAATTGGATCATGTGGTTACCTGAGTGTAAATAAATGAGTGATCATCCTTCAGTTGAGTCAGTTCAGTTCAGTCGCTCAGTCGTGTCCGACTCTTTGCAACCCCATGGATCACAGCACACCAGGCCTCCCTGTCCATTACCAACTCCTGGAGTTCACTCAGACTCACGTTCATTGAGGCAGTGATGCCATCCAGCCATCTCATCCTCTGTCATCCCCTTCTCCTCCTGCCCCCAATCCCTCCCAGCATCAGAGTCTTTTCCAATGAGTCAGCTCTTCACATGAGGTGGCCAAAGTACTGGAGTTTCAGCTTTAGCATCATTCCTTCCAAAGAAATCCCAGGGCTGATCTCCCTCAGAATGGACTGGTTGGATCTCCTTGCAGTCCAAGGGACTCTCAAGAGTCTTCTCCAACACCACAGTTCAAAAGCATCAATTCTTCGGTGCTCAGCCTTCTTCACAGTCCAACTCTCACATCCATACATGACCACAGGAAAAACCACAGCCTTGACTAGACGGACCTTAGTCAGCAAAGTAATGCCTCTGCTTTTGAATATGCTGTCTGGGTTGGTCATAACTTTTCTTCCAAGGAGTAAGCGTCTTTTAATTTCACAGCTGCAGTCACCATCTGCAGTGATTTTGGAGCCCCCCAAAATAAAGTCTTACACTGTTTCCACTGTTTCCCCATCTATTTTCCATGAAGTGATGGGACCAGATGCCGTGATCTTCATTTTCTGAATGTTGAGCTTTATCCTTAGGCTTCCTGAAATAATGAAAATATCACACAGACATCTATTACTGCTTTGGGGTCACCTAAGCAGAAGTCTCTGCTTTAAAATTTAGATACCAATTAGTATCCTGAGCTCTGCTTGGGATGACTGGGTGCACACTCCACAGCATCTTTAAGGAACTCAAAGAACACTAAGAGACAACCCTGATGTGGTAACTGGTAAGAAACAGAAATGGGGCAAACTTCCCCAGTGTTCTCATAACCTAACCAGAATTTTGTTTGAAAATGACTGGCCTTATTTTCTAGATTCTACATGTATGTGTTAATATATGATATTTGTTTTTCTGACTTCTCTCTGTTTGACAGTCTCTAGCTCCATCCACGTCTCTACAAACGACCTAATTTTGTTACTTTTTATGGCTGAGTAATATTCCCTTGTATTTATGTATCACATCTTCTTTATTCATTCTTCTGTTGATGGTCTGATTTGCAAAACAGAAACGGAGACATAGGCATAGAGAATAAATATATGGATACCAAGAGGAAAGGGGAGGTGGGAGCAATTGGAAGATTGGGATTAACACATTTACACTATTGACACTTTGTATAAAATAGATAACTAATGAGAACCTACTGTATAGCACAGGGAATTCTACTTAATGCACTGTGGTGACCTGAATGAGAAGGAAGTCCAAAAGGGAAGGGATATATGCATGTGTGTGCTAAATTGCTTCAGTTGTGTCTGACTCTTTGCGACCATGTAGACTGTAGCCCACCAGGCTCCTCTGTCCGTGGGGATTCTCCAGGCAAGAATGCTGGAATGGGTTGTCAATCTCACCCCCAGGGGATCTTCCTGACTCGGATCAAAGCTGCATCTCTCATGTTTTCTGCATTGGCAGATGGGTTCTTTACCACTAGCGCCACCTGGGAAGCCCAGATATATGTCTGCTGCTGCTGCTGCTAAGTCACTTCAGTCGTGTCCGACTCTGTGCGACCCCATAGACGGCAGCCCACCAGGCTCCCCCATCCCTGGGATTCTCCAGGCAAGAACACTGGAGTGGGTTGCCATTTCCTTCTCCAATGCATGAAAGTGAAAAGTGAAAGGGAAGTCGCTCAGCCGTGTCCGACTCTTAGCGACCCCACGGACAGCAGCCTGCCAGGCTCCTCCATCCACAGGATTTTCCAGGCAAGAGTACTGGAGTGGGGTGCCAGTGCCTTCTCCAGGGAGAACAGTATGAAGATTCCTTAAAAAACTAAAGGTAAAGTTATCATATGATCCAGCAATCCCACTCCTGGGCATATATCCAAAACTGATGAACATTCTAATTTAAAAAGATACATGCATCCCAGTGTTTATGGTGGCACTATTTACAATAGCCAAGATGTGTAAAGAACCTAAATAACCACCAGATAAATGGATAAAGAAGATGTGGTATATAAATATAATGGAATATTACTGTCATAAAAAAGAATGAAATAATGCCATTTGCTGTGACATAAATAGACCTAGAGATTATCATACTAATGAAGTAAATCAGACAGACATATATAATCACTTATGTCTACGTATGGCCAATCCATTTTGCTGTACAGTAGAATCTAATACAACATTGTAAAGCAACTATACTCCAATAAAAATTAATTTAAAAAAAGAACTGGGCTTGCTTAAAAGAGAAACACCTCACCCAATGGTCTATTAACCTGCAAATATGTATTTAGGGACATTTGAAGTTGTTCTATTTACCTAATCATTACTAATGGCTACTTTGGATCTATGACAGCTCAACGTGTAAATATGGCTCTTAGACATTTCTCAAGGTATGATACCGGCCCAGTCGACCAGAACAGCTTCTTAAGAGAACAGGATTTCCTTGAAGCAAAATCTGAATATCAAACAGAGCTCAGAAGGCTTTAGGAATTTCTCAGTGGGTCATTTTGAACTGCTTCTCCTCAAGCTAAATGCCAAAATTTACCAGGAAATTTGGGTCCCACTAAGAAGAGTTGACTTATTGGAAAAGACTCTGATGCTGGAAGGGATTGGGGGCAGGAGGAGAAGGGGACAACAGAGGATGAGATGGCTGGATGGCATCACCGACTCAATGGACGTGAGTCTGAGTGAACTCCGGGAGATGGTGATGGACAGGGAGGCCTGGCGTGCTGCGATTCATGGGGTCACAAAGAGTCGGACACGACTGAGCGACTGAATTGAACTGAAGATCTGAACATTGACAAACATGAAAGTCAGACACTGATTTTTAGAAAATGAGAACAGGGTCAGCACAATTCTTCATGGGCAATAAATAGATAATAAGCAAAGAGACATAATTCAAAAACAGTCTGTGCAGCCAAACCCAATAGACTAGGTAGCAAAGCTGTGATAGGATCGATTACTAAACAGTACACTAGAAATTGCTGATATCGTTCAGAGGGAACACAAATGTTATTTCAATATATTATAGTGTATTCAGAAATGATTAGCTTGTCTGGTGATGCTCACCGCTGACATTTCTGGGGATCCTAACATCTTCCAGAGAATCGCCTGCCCTTCTCTGCTGTGCCAATGAGGCATAGTTTCCATGGCCCTGCTCAGATCCCATGCTAGTTGGACCAGATTCAACAAAGTGGAGATTCCCAAGTGGTGCAGTGGTAAAGAATCCGCCTGCCAACGCAGGAAATGCAAGAGATGCAGGTTCAATCTCTGGGTCAGGAAGACCCCCTGGAGAAGGAAATGGCAACCTACTCCAGTATTCTTGCCTGGGAAATCCCATGGACAGAGGAGCCTGGCAGACTACAGTCCATGAGGTCTCAAAGAGTTGGACGCAACCTAGCATGCATGTGCGCAAAGTGCTACAAACTGGGGACCTTAAAACAACAGAATTTTTTTTCTGTTATGTTCTGGAGGCCGTAAGTGTGAAAACAACGAGCAGGGCTGTGCTCCTTCTGAAATCTGCAGGGGAGGAGGTTTCCCTAACTCTTCTAGCTCCTTGTGTTGCTGACAGTCCTTGGGCATCCTTGGATTCCGAGGCATCTCTCCAGTCTCTGCCTCTGTCATCTCATGGCCTTCTCTCCTCATGTGCGTGTGTATGGGTATGTATGAGTGTGTGTATGAGTGTGTGTATGTGTGTGTATATGGGTGTGCGTGTGTGTATGGGTATGTGTGTGTGTATGGGTGTGTGTGTATGGGTGTGTGTGTATGTGTGTGTGTGTGTGTATATGGGTGTGCGTGTGTGTATGGGTATGTGTGTGTGTATGGGTGTGTGTGTATGGGTGTGTGTATATGGGTGTGTGTGTGTGTATATGGGTGTGTGTGTATGTGTGTATGGGTGTGTGTGTATATGGGTGTGTGTGTGTGTGTGTGTGTGTGTGTGTGTGATTACATGGTCTTCCCTGCCTGAATCTCCCTCTGCCCTTCTTATGAGGACACCAGTCATGTTGTATTAAGGATCCACCCTAATCCAGTATATCCTTAATGAATTACATCCTCAAAGCCCCTGTTTCCACTTGTCCCTGTACCTCTCATCTATTCCTCCCCATATATTCTCTTCTATTATTGGCTGGTACTATTCTCTGTATGTCTTGTGTCCCTAATTTTACTGTATCTCTTTGACTGGTAAATAATTTTTACTCAAACTCCACAAAGCACTGGAAATAGTGACATGATATCAGTGGCACCTTCTAATCTTAGAGCAACTTTATACTATTCAAAATTCTTTCCTATACATCATCAAACATGATTCTGTCAATATCTCTGTGGATAGCTGGCATTATCCTAGTTTTACGTCCACAGGAATTAAGATGCACAGAGGGGTAGCGAGACATGTGGCTTGGGCTCAGCCAAAGTGCCTTTTGTTGAAAAATGTCTCTTCCCTCCCCCTCATTCCCTATAAATTGATTTTTAATGAGTCAAGAGTCTCTTTAGGGGGGTGGAACCCTCTCCTTGGACGTTGCAAAGCAACCGAACCCATGTTCCACAGCTACTGAGCCTGTGCTCTAGAGGCAGGGAGCTGCAACCACTGAGTCCATGTCCCACAGCTACTGAGGCCCAAGTGCTCAAGAGCCTGTGGTCTACAAGAAGGGAAGTCACCACGATGAGAAGTTCATGCACCGCAGCTAGAGAGTAGCCCTGGCTCGCCGCACTTAGAGAAAAGTCCTGGCAGCAACAAAGACCCAGCACAGCCAAAAATGAAATAAATAGAATTATATATATAATTCTCCATACTCTGAAGGCAAAGTGAGAAAGAAAGTGAGATATGTATAAACCCTAGGTCTCCCTGTTCCACTGGCACAGCAGTTGGAAGAAAGTCGCAAAGCCACCCAACCCTCCTGTTTTCTTGGGCACCTCCCACCCTTTCCCTCCAGCATAACAATGGAAAACCTCAACTTTTCTTAGACTTCTAACCCCATCCCCTACCCTCTCAGTCTAAGAAGTAGCTGCTCCTCCTCTGTTTTTTGTCTTAATAATAAGTATCAAAATAGGAAAAGGAATACGTCAAGACTGTATATTGTCACCCCGCTTATTTAACTTCTATGCAGAGTACATCATGAGAAACGCTGGGATGGAGGAAGCACAAGCTGGAATCAAGATTGCCAGGAGAAATATCAATAACTTCAGATATGCAGATGACACCACCCTTGTGGCAGAAAGTGAAGAAGAACTAAAGAGCCTCTTGATGAAAGTGAAAGAGGAGAGTGAAAAAGTTGACTTAAAGCTCAACATTCAGAAAACAAAGATCATGGCATCTGGTCCCATCACTTCATGGCAAATAGATGGGGAAACAGTGGAAACAGGGAAAAACTTTCTTTGGGAGCTCCAAAATCACTGCAGATGGTGACTGCAGCCATGAAATTAAAAGACACTTACTCCTTGGAAGGAAAGTTATGACCAACCTAGACAGCATATTCAAAAGCAGAGACATTACTTTGCCAACAAAGGTCCATCTAGTCAAGACTTGTTTTTCCTCTGGTCATGTATGGATGTGAGAGTTGGACTGTGAAGAAAGCTGAGTGCCAAAGAATTGATGATTTGAACTGCGGTTCTAGAGAAGACTCGAGAGTCCTTTGGACTGCAAGATCCACCCAGTCCATCCTAAAGGAGATCAGTCCTGGGTGTTCATTGGAAGGACTGATGTTGAAGCTGAAACTCCAATATTTTGGTCACCAGATGTGAAGAGCTGACTCATTGGAAAAGACCCTGATGCTGGGAAAGATTGAGAGCAGGAGGAGAAGGGAATGACAGAGGATGAGATGGCTGGATGGCATCACCGACTTGATGGACATGGGTTTGGGTAAACTCCGGGGGTTGGTGATGGACAGGGAGGCCTGGTGTGCTGCGGTTCATGGGGTCGCAAAGAGTCGGACACGACTGAGCAACTGAACTGAACTGAATAAGTATCCAGTGGGAACTCCTTCAGCATCCTCCACCTACCCTGCAAATGGCTAGAGGTGAGGACTGTAGAAGAAAGGAGGTGGGTGTGAGCAGAAACAGTAGTCAGTGGCCTCCTGAGCGTGCACAAGTACTAGATACAGGTCCCCAGTCTCCAGACTCAGGGGTGCACGGGACGGAGGCCGTCCTGCTCTGAGCTGTAGGAGGGCAGACGGAGGAGCCCTGGCTCAGGAAGAGGCTCTCCTACTGCGAAAGCCTGCTGTGGCCACCTGCTGCCATTGTCTTTCTCTCTTTCCTGGGACTCACAAAGGAGAGCTTGAAAAATTATAATCAGCTTAGAGAAGACAAAAGGGGTCCTTCTCTGGTGGCTCAGATGGTAAGGAATCTGCCTGTAATGCAGGAGACCCGGATTCAATACCTGGGTTGGGAAGATTCCCTGGAGAAGGGAATGGCAACCCACTCCAGTATTCTTGACTGGAGAATTCCAGGGACAGAGGAGCCTGGTGGGCTACAGTCCATGGTGTTGCGAAGAGTCAGAGATAACTGAGTGCCTAACACTTTCTTTTCATTTTCTGGTGGGTTGGGGAGAAGTGGAGGGAGGAAGAGGAGAGACAGAGACAGAAAAAAAATAAAGGAAAGAGATAATAAGAAAATTCTAAGTAGAAAAACTTAACAGATTTTTCCAGTGGTAAGCTCAAATGTGAGATGCTCTATTACTTCAAATGGATGCATAGTAACCAGGCTTTTTGACTCTAAATTCTCACTTTGATTCTTTTGCCTCATGATTTTCTATTCTCATCGCTGGGCATCATCAGGCAGTGAGCAGTAAGAAAGGTGATTTAAAAGAGAGAGAGAAGTTGTATCAACAATGGAACAATTAAAGTTGAAAGGCTCTCCAAGTTTAGAAGGACAATCTGTTTGCACAGGTGAAGAGTGCAAAGAAAATTGGGGGAGCAGGCTAAGACGGTGGCTGAGGCCCTTAGAGGGAGCTTAAAACTCTAAATAAAAAGTTAAGTGGAAGAGTAAGATTTCAGGCAGTGAGATTCTGTCTGCCCTGCATGCCCACTCTCTGCGGATGCCTGTGCTCTGGGACATCCACAGGTAAACACACACGCACTCAAAGCTTCTCCAGCATTCCTAGACCTAGGGTCTAGCTGGAGTCCAAGGACTGGAGCTCTGAGTAGGATCAAGCAGGGGCAACTTCACTGCTGGGGGTCGCATGAAATCCCAGGATCCTCATTCAGAAGTGAACACAAAATCTTTAAAAATGTGCCACAAGTCTTGAGGATTCTAGAAGCCTTAAAACTCTAAAATTAATGAGGGATTCAGGCCATGGGTTCTTGTGCTGTGCTACTATGATAAAATAGACCAGAGATAATAAAATTTATGAGTCTGAGACTTCCCTGCCTGTCTAGTAATTTAAGACTTCACCTTCCAATTCAGGAGATGCAGGTTCAATCCCTGGTTGGGAGTGAAGATCCCATATTTCTTGGGGCCAAAAGACCAAAATATAGAAAACAGAAGCAATATTGTAAAAAATCAGACAACGACTTTTATAATGATCCACATCAAATCATCTTAAAGAAATAAAAGGTTATTAGCCTGGAAAAGCCAGTAAAGGGCTGGAATCTAGAGAACTGAAGTGCCACCCATACCTTTTCCCTGAATAAAGTGCTGTCCTGAGCATCTCCTTCTCCTGAAAGTGTTTCTAGGCTTCCAGACTCCAAGGTGCATACAGATTACTTGGGATACTGATAACAGAAAGATTCTGATTGAGTAGTTCAAAGGCAGACCTTGAGATCTTGCTTTCATAGAAAGCAAGTAGTCTACACAATACCTTTGCATGAATTAGAAAGATGTACCATTTTCTGAGCAGCCTGCAAGGGCTTTTGCGAAAAGAATCCTTCTCCCATGTGAACTGGCTAGTGATAAGTAGTTTGGATTTCAGCCCCTGCACTCTTTTGAACAGTACCTTTGAACAGTACACAAGCTGCCCAACTGTACAGGGCCGTCCTGAAACCTCATACGCAGCTGTCTCCTAGACTACCGCTAAGACAGCCCTGCTCATGGTGCATCGGGGATAGTCTGCTACTCCCTCTCCTTAATGGCACTACTCAGCGAGTTCACCAAGTCATACCTTCTAGCTCTTATTCTTGCATAGGAGACTGCCAGAATGACACGTGGGAGTGAACTGATTCCTTCTCCTACTTAAGCAGAGTTTGGCCCTTTAAGGGTTCCTCACTCTCCAATGCTCGCTTACTCAGCCTAGAGCCCTAAGCAGGGGCCATATCGTTGTTCCCCATTCACTGCTTCTGCTGGAGTCCTTGCATTTGAAGTTTTATACCTGATGGCATGTATTAATCCAGGATCTAAACAATCAAACTCCTGTGCCTATTTTCATATGTGATTATTATCTGGTTTGCTCAAGTCTTTTGTTTCTCATCAGCTATAACTCTTTCTTTATAGGGGATTGGACATAAAAGCAGAGAGCCACGGACCTGAAATTTCACTAAGCCGTCTGTTTACCTTGGATGGCCGGATCCAGCGCAGTGCCGGACTCGGAAAAGTTGTCCTAGTCACGCCTCTGCCCACGTTGCCTTGTCCTGTCCTAATTATTGGGGAGAAGTCAAAAATATTTGTCTACCAGTGTGGCCAAATTCTTTTCTTTATAGGCTCTTAAGGTCAGGTGAGGAGAAACAAGGAACCAGTTAGGAGAGGTACCCTAGCGAAAATAATCTCAGTTGCCCTGGGCTTTATTCAAAGCGTTTGGCACTGGCTATTCACATATCTGGCTTCCCTGAAGGCTTAGCGGCAAAGAATCTGCCTGCAATGCAAGAGATGCAGGAGACACAAGTTTGATTCCTGGGTAGGGAAGATCCCCTGGAGGAGGGGATGGCAACCCACTCTAATATTCTTGCCTGGAGAATCCCATGGACAGAGGAGCCTGGGGGCTACAGACTACAGGGGTGCAAAGAGCTGGACGCGACTGAAGTCACTGCGCATGCACATACCCATTCACACATCTCCGGAAAGGAAACTTTCCGCCAAGGACAGAAAATTCTAGTTTCTCTAAGTAGCAGATAAAAGAAGCAACAAAGTAGGATACAAAGATTTCCAGGCTAGCAATTTGAAGGTTTCTATTCTATTCTTTGATTTTTCTCGGTTAAATCTATGTGTGTGTGTTAGTCTTCCCCGATAGCTCAGTTGGTAAAGAATCCGCCTGCGATGTAGGAGACCCCCATTCGATTCCTAGGTCAGGAAGATCTGTTGGAGAAAGGATAGGCTCCGCACTCCAGTATTCTGGCCAGGAGAATTCCATGGACTGTACAGTCTATGGGGTCGTAAAGAGTCAGACAGGAGTGAGTGACTTTCACTGGCACGAGTTAGTTGCTCAGTCGTGCCTGACTCTTTGCAACCCCATGGACTGTAGCCCACCAGGCTCCTCTATCCATTGGATCCTCCAGACAAGAATACTGAAATGGGTTGCCACTGCATACTCCAGGGGATCTTCAGTGAAGCAACAGAACTACATAACGTGGATGATTACTTTTAGTTTTTAAATTGTAAGAATCTATGAAGTTTGGTGGCTTTTGCTTTTTTTTTCCTGTTAAATTTATGAACTTAGAAAAAAAGTATTGCATATTAAAAGACAGTGGAATGAATGTGTAATATGTTGAGGTGCAGCTTTCCTAGGGCCCTCTCTGCCAGGTGGCCTCATCCCTTTACCAAAGCTTCGCTCTGTTGGAGAGCTTCTCCATCTAGCTCCCTCAGCTTCCTGTACTTGCTCCCTCCATGTCCTTTTTAGACTTCTCCTTGGAGAGAGCCACCCCAAGCTACTTCTACTCCTTTACTAACCTTCAAAATTACCCATTCTGAGAGTTCCACTGGCTTCCTGCCGGGATCATGACTTATATAGACCCCATTTGTAAAAAAGTCACTGAGAGCTGCCAACTTCTGCGGTGGTAGAGGTTTAGTCGCTAAGTCATGTCTGACTCTTTGCGACCCCATGTCCTCCCTTCGCCCCTTTTCCCCTACAAGTAGGTGTGTGCTTAGTTGCTAAGTCGTGTCCAACTCTTTTGTAGCCCCATGGACTGCAGCTCCCCAGGCTTCTCTGTCCATGGGATTTCCCAGGCAAGAATACTGGAGTGGGTTGCCGTTTCCTTCTCCAGGGTTTCTTCTCGACCCAGGGATCAAACCCCAGTCTCCTGCACTGGCAGGTGGAATCTTTACCGTTGAGCCACCTGGGAAGCCCCTTTGACTCAAACCCCCCACATAATCTGTAGCCATTATTTACACCTCACCCCCATCCTGACTGCCATCCAGTATCCCCCTGATCACTGTGCTCTGCTGTTTTCCCTCTTTGTCACTTTAAGTCAGCCACAGAAGCCTCCTAGTTGTTCCACAGACTGCTAGACATTTTCCTGCTTAAAGCCTCATTTGGTTCTTTCTCTTATCTGGATCACTCTTCTCCAAGATGGTTTCTTGGCAAAACTGCCCATCAAAACCCAACGTTCTCATTTATCTTGCTCAACAGTCTCTCTCTCTCTTTTTTTTTTCATAGTGACAACTATCTTTGAATATGCTGTATGGTTTACTTATATATAGTGCTTATTGTTTACTGTTTGTACCATCGCCATTGCCCTGTCCAAGGCTAGTAGACTTTGTTTATTCACTGATGTATCTTAAACATCTAGAACACGTCTGAGACATCTTAGTGACTCACTATATATTTGTTAATTGAATTCACCTTTATTTTTAAAATTTCTGTAATTGAGCAAAAAGTAGATGCAAAATAATAGGTATCATGAATACATGTGTATACATTACTCAGCTCAATTTAAAAAATGACATAACCTTTACCTTTGAAATCTTTCTGTGCACCTCCCTGCACCGTTTCCTGTCTTCTTACCACTCAGAGGGGAATCCTGACATTTTCACCTTATCATTCCTTTGCTTGCCTTCATAGTTTCACCAAATATGTTAGCATCTATAAACAACATTTTGTTCAGATTTGTATTTATTTGGTGTATATATATTATATATACTTATTATTGATGGCTCAGATGGTAAAGAATCTGCCTGCAATGCAGGACACCCAGGTTTGATCCCTGGGTCAGGAAGATCCCCTGGAGAAGGAAATGGCAACCCACTCCAGTATTCTTGCCTGGAGAATTCCATGGACAAAGGAGCCTGGCAGGCTAGGGTCCAAGGGGTCGAAAAGAGTCAGACATGTCTGAGCAACTAACACTTTCACTTTTTTATTCATATCATTACAAACTGCCATAGGCCTTCTTTTTTTTTTTTTTTACTTTTCTCATTAATGTTAATTTCTCTATTTTCTAAAATTATGGTAAGAACACTGACATGAAACCTAGTCTCTTAACAGATTTTAAATATGAGATACAATATGATTAACCACAAGCAAAGGTTGCACAGCAGATCTCTAGAACTCATCCATCTTGTATAACTGAAATTTACTTGCTTTTCTTGGTTAACATTATGTTCTTAAAGTTCAACTTTGTTTTGGCATATAACTGTACTTCACTCCCTTCTCTGCTACAAAGTACTTCACTATAAGACAATGCCATAATGTTTTAATAATAATACTGTTGATGAAGACTTGTGAGCTTTCCACTGTTTTTTTCTTGCTATTGCAGAAATGCTACTCTGTCTTTCTTTCATCTGTGTCCCCAGAGCTTGTGTGCAAGAGTTTCTCTAGCATAACAGACCTAGGAGTAAAATTGCTGAGTCATATGGTTTGTACATCTTTAGCATTACTGAGAATGTCAGATTGATTTTCAAAGTAACTGTACCAATTTGCCCAGCTCCCAGTGTTCTGGTTGCTCACATCTTTGTAGAAACTTGATGTTGAAAGAATTTAAAATTTTTGCTAGTCTAGTAAGTGAGAAATCTCTTATCACAGTTTAAATTTTCATTTCTCACTGATTATTTTCTCATGTTTATTGGCTACTTGGCTTTTCTCTTCTATGACATGTCTGTTTGAATCTTTTGCCCATTTTTGGGATGATTTATGTTTTCCATAGTATGTAGAAATTCTTTAACTATTCTTTATATATATGTACTATATATAATATCTTTTCTCAATTTGTAATTTTAATGATATCCTTTAATTAATTTAAGCTCTTAATTTTACTGTAGTCTTTTCTAGTTTGTAGCTTTGTTTCTTGTTTAAGAAATCCTTTCCTATCCCTACATCATAAATATACTTTCTTACATAGGTCTCTGAAAGTGTTATAGTTTTGTCCTTCACATTCAAGTCTTGAACCTACATGGAATTGATTTTTGTGAATTGTGTGAGATAGAGGTCGAATTTCAATTTTTCCTTATGGTATCTAATTTCCCCAGCAGACTCATTGGAAAAGACCCTGATGCTGGAAAAGATTGAGGCCAGGAGGAGAAGGGGGTAACAGAGGGGGAGATAGTTGGATGGCATCACTCACTCAGTGGACCTGAATCTGAGCAAACTCCTGCAGATAGTGAAGAACAGGGAAGCTTGACATGCTGCAGTCCGTGGGGTCACAAAGAGTTGGACACAACTGAGTGATTGAAAAAGAGAAGGGAGCCCAAAGCTAAGTTTGCCCCTTCACTATTTCGATTCTGGGTCATAATAGGTTTGCAAAGACTAATTCTTTTTTTTTAATTGAAGTTTAGTTGATTCACAATGTTTTCATTGAATAGAGAAGTGATTCAGTTATATACATATACACACATATTCATATTCTTTTTCAAATTCTTTTACATTATTGGTTATTACAGTATTTTGAATATAGTTTCCTGTGTATACAGTACATCCTTGTTGTTTATCTATTTTATTATAATGGTGTACATCTGTTAACCCCAGTTCCTATATTTATCCCCCTCCCCTTTTCCCTTGGGCTTTCCACGTGGCACCAGTGGTAAAAGAATCTGCCTGCCAAAGCAAGAGGCACAGGAGACAAAGGTTCAATCCTTGGGTCGGGAAGATCCCCTGGAGTAGGAGATGACAACTCGCTCCAGTGTTCTTGCCTGGGAAATTCCATGGTCAGAGAAGCCTGACGGGCTACAGTCCACGGGGCCGCAGAGAGTCAGATGTGACCAAGCACACAGCTTTTCCCTTGGGTAACCGTAAGTTTGTTTTCTATGTGCATAGACTAATTTCTTGATTGTCAATGAAGATTTTATTGCCCTCTTTCTGATTCACGTGAAAAGAGCAGGACCCTGCATGGTGAGGGAAGTGAACTCTGAACTCTGATGATCTAGGTCTTCTGGGCCAGAGCACTTCCCACTTTCTGAGGCTGACTGTCTTTAATCTGATACGCCCGCCAGAGTGCGCCCCAAGTGATGGCAGAACCAGAGACATAAAGGTCTGAACTGATTTTGACCCCAAGGAGACAGCAACCAAAACGTTCTCTGGGAGCAGCTGCTTTAGTGAGCTAGTTCATTTAGAGATTCATGCATGGCTGACCTGAACACCTGTACTCTAGTGTGTTAGAAGAAAGTAAAGGGACGGCAGTGGTTTATGCATATCAGTGCTTCCACTGGCAAAAGCCTGCTGGGTAGCTTGACCTAACTTTACCAGAGGAAGGTAGGACTTTCTCTGATGATCAGCCTCTCTGGTAGGGCTTCCTGGGTCCCCTCCTCATCTTCTCTTATTGGAAATGCAGCTCTGGGAAGGAGGTGTCTCTAAGGAAATAATCAGAGCAGTTGTTATGCAGCTTATAGGTTCCAACTCATGGTTTTAAACAAAAGCGTACTATTCCTAGTAATTTCTCTGTTTGGGCTTGTCTTCATTCTTGTTAAAGTCTTCCTTTCCCGTGTTCCTTTGAAAAAGGGTTTGTATGTACCGTGGCTTATGCTTTCAATGTCCCAGGTCTGCCGGGCAAATAAGACACTCTATCTCAATACATTCCCTTGGAGAAAGATTTTATTAGGCAAATACAGTATTAAGTCACCTTTTCATCAGAACGCATACAAAGATGTTTGGCCTTTTGTCCTTTTTCGTCCTTTGCCAAAGGAAATGATCCACTCACCTCCCTGAATTGTTCTTCGTGCGGGTTCACAGGAGGCAGATATCCTTAGGGGGAGGAGATGGGTCATCTGCTCAGAAGAAACTTTCAGGGTAGAGGCTTCTGGTTTTAATATTGTTGGCTGGAGCAGGCAGCATTTCTTTGGCTGTAAAACTGGGTACATTTAGAGACATAAACCTGGGGAAAAATTGAATCAGTGCCCTCGTGCTTGATACACAGAGTTTGCTTCTGAAGTGAGATAGTCACCGTAAGAAAGTGAAGAGCCTAAGCTATTCCATCTTGTAAAAGAACTCCATTTTGTAAAGGTTCCGGGCAAACAGACTTAGACTTTGGATATTGCCTAAACTTGCCCCACTGTGCGCGAGCCAGTCAGCCCTTAGGTTAAACCTCCTGACTTTAAGTTCAAGAATTTGTGATTTACCTTGGAAATAATGAGTTACATTAGTGATTTACCTTGGAAGTAATGAGTTACATTTGTGATTTACCTTGGAAGTAATGATTTACCGTGGAAATAAGAAAACCAATCAGAACCCACACCTAACCCTTCCACAGAAGGTAACCAATTTGACGTCTCCCAACTCGGAAACTCCCGTTTTTTGAATTTTTCGCACGAGAATACCCTATATAAGCAATGTAACCCAAAGTTCGGGGCTCTTCTCCTTAGCCTCTGTGTCGGTAACGAGCTTGGTAATAACTCTCTTGCTTTTGCATCGGATATTGGCTCCCTGGTGGTCATTGGGAGATTTCTCGACTTGGGCATAACAAAAGAAAGAAAGAAAAAATCTCAGATTCCAGTGTAGGTAATGAATGGGCAACCACATGAATATATCAAAGAGGTAAAGTTATTGCTCAGTCTTCTCTCAGTCTTTTCCAGAGACTCAGGCTGTGTGTTTTGATTATTTTTCCCCTTTAAATTTCTCTGGAAGTTTATTTAACATGATTTCCCTTAAATAAGATTATCATGGAAGCAAAGAATCAGAGAGCAACATGACACAACTTTCTTCTGACTTTTGAAGCCTCTTGGGGCAGGCTCAGGCCCTGGCGACTCAGGTCAAGGTGGAATGGGGTTAAGAGGAAAGAAAGCAAGTTCTGGCTCTTGCTGCTTGTACATGGAGACAGCAGAGCAGATGGGGAAAGACAGAGTCCCTTCTGAAGGTATGAGCTGATCCAGAAGACCTGTATGAAGTCTTGTGGCTTGTTGTGTTTCCGAAGTGCTCTCAGAGCCAAGAGAACAGTGGTCTGAAAGAAAAGGAGAGTGGTTAGGAACTGTGTGCCTAAGAGGGACCACGTTAACTTCTGTGGTCCTTCTTCCCACCCAGGGAACACAAACACCTTTTGCCTTGGGTAACCACAAGTTTGTATTCTATGTGTAGTTGGCTGCCCCATCTGGTGGACTTTGCAGTAGGCAGTGGGGAGAAAGTTTTGTTAATGGAATTCAGCTTAAAGCCTGACCACTGTTTCTCCCAAGGGTAAAAGAACTCTCAAGAACACCCATAAGTTCCAATAGGCAAGCCCTCAGCACATTCATTTTGTTAAATTGGTTGCTTTTCTCACTAAATGTTGCACCGTTGTTATTTTTTCAAAAGGGCAACCATGAATAATCCTTGCCTCCTTGAACCCAGCAAAGGGATGGTATTATTGAGAGCAGGTGATTGTTTAGACAGGAATCAGCAGAGTTCTCTCTGGAATGGACTGGACAGTAAATATTTTGGGTTTTCTGAGCATATGGTGTCTTGCAACTCATCAAATAACTCAATTTGAAGAGAGAAAGCAGTCAATGTGGCTTTGTTCCAGTAAAACCTTAATATTTGAACTTCGCGTACATTTTATATGTAATTATACTGTGTTCTTCTTTTGCTGTTTTTCAGCTATCTAAAACTGGTTAAACCATTCTTAGCATAAAGATCATGTACATATAGATGGCAGGCTAGATTTGCCCCATGGTCCATGTACGTTGTCGACTCCTGGTCTAAAATAATGAAAATCAATATTGTGGAGTAAAAAAAAAATGCTTTATTTACTTTTTAAATTTACTCAGTTGCATTTTATTAATTATCTATTTTTGACTGTGCTGGATTTTCATCACTCTACATGGTATTTCTCTAGTTTCGCAAGCAGGTGCTACTCTTCATTGCAATGGGCAGACTTTTCATTGCAGTGGCTTCTCTTGTGGAGAATGGGCTCTAGGCATGCAGGCTTTAGAGCAGAGGCTCAATAGTTAAGGTATATAGTTAAGGTTTAGTTAATCTTTGACACATGGAATCTTTTTGGACCAGGGATCAAACTTGTGTCCCCTACATTGGCAGGTGGATTCCTATTAACTGTGCAAGCTGTTCAAATGGTCAACTGTATTGAATTATACTTTGTATACAATAAGAAGTATCCATTAAAAATTTTAGTAGACTAGTTTTCAGAGCAGTTTTAAGTTCACAGCAAAATTGCGTGCGAAGTACACAGATTTTTTATATACCCCATGTCCATACTTATGCACAGCCTCTTCCACTGTGAACATCCCCCACCACACTGTGCATCTGTTACAATCAATGAACCTCTATTGACATATCACTGTTACTCAATGTCCATACTTTACGTTAGGTTCAACTCTTGGTAAGGGTTTCCCTGGTGGCTCAGAAAGTAAAGTGTCTGCCTGTAATGTGGGAGACCTGGGTTTGATCCTTGGGTCGGGAAGATCCCCTGGAGAAGGAAATGTCAACCCACTCCAGTACTCTTGCCTGGAAAATCCCATGGACAGAGGAGCCTGGTAGGCTACAGTCCATAGGGTCGCAAAGAGCTGGACACAACTCAGTGACTTCTCTTTCTCTTTTCTTTCTTGGTGATGGACGTTCTATTGGTTTGGGCAAATGTATAATGACATGTATCTACCATTATAGCAGCATACAGAGTAGCTTCATTGGCCTAAAAATCTTCTGGCTCCACTTATTCATCCATCCCTCCCCATTAAATGTACCAATTTAAAATTTACAGTTCAGTGATGCATCTTCGCTCAGTCACGTCCAATTCTTCGTGACCCCATGAACTGTAGCCCACCAGGTTCTTCTGTCTATAGAATTCTCCAGGTAAGAATACTAGAGTGGGTAGCCATTTCCTTCTCCAGGGGATATTCCCAAGCCAAGGATTGAACCTGGGTCTCCTGCAGTTCAGTGAGTATTGACAATTAATCCACTCATGTAACCAGACTGCTACAATATAGACCTTTCTAAAGCCTCATGAAGTTCCCGTGTGCTCCTTCCTAGCCACTCGACCATCACCTCTAGCCTCAGACAAGAAATGGTCTGATTTTTGTCATTTAATGGTTTAGACTTACCTTTTCTAGAAGTTGATATATAGCAAGTACTCTTTTGTGTCTGATTTCTTTTGCTTGGTGTGATGCTTTTGAGATTCATCCATGTTGTTACATGAAGCAACAGTAATTCTTTCCTGTCTAAGGCTGAGTACTCTCCATTGTGTGGCTGTACCACATTTTGTTTATCCATTTTTCTATTTTTGGACTTCTGGGTTTTTCTTCTTTATTTCCTATTATGAATAAAGCTGCTATGAACTTTGATGTACAAGTCTTTGGGTTAAACATATATTTTCATGTATTTTGTCTAGATACCTAAGAGTGGAATTGCTGTATTATGATAAGTGAGTGAAGTCGCTCAGTCGTGTCCGACTCTTTGCGACCCCGTGGACTATAGCCCATCAGGCTCCTCCATCCATGGGATTCTCCAGGCAAGAATACTGGAGTGGGTTGCCATTTCCTTCTCCAGAGGATCTTCCCGATCCAGGGACTGAACCCAGGTCTCCCACTTTGCAGGCAGATGCTTTAACCTCTGAGCAACCAGGGAAGCCCACTTTATAAGAAACCACCCAATTTTCCACAGTAATTGTACCATTTTACATTCTCACCAAGAGAATTCTTGTTACTCCACATCCTCACCAACACTAGTGGGGTTGCAGAGGTTTCAATTTGCATTTATCTGATGACAACAAGTAATGTTGAGCATCTTTTCATGAGTTTGTTGGCCATTTGCTTAACATCTTTGTGAACTGTCTGTTCACATTTTTGCCTATTTTAAATTGAGTTGCCTTCTGATGTAAGTTGTGAAGTCTATATATTTTAGGTATGTGGCCTTTGTGAGATATATGTATTGCAAATATTGTCTGCCAGTGTGTAGCTTGTCTTTTCATTTCTTGATAAAGTCTTTTGATCAGCAGATGTTTTAAATGTGATAAAGTTATATTTATCAAGTATTTTATGACTTGTTAGGGAAAAATGCCCTTTCAATATTTAAAAATTCCATGGATGGATCCTCATATGATGATGGGTATATTTTAAAATCTATCAATTGAGAAAACACATAAAACAAAGGCTACTCAAGTTTGTTTCTTTTTTAACAGCTTTACTGAGACATAATTCACACACTATATGATTTGCCAATTTAAAGTATAAAATTTAGGGACTTTCCTGGTGGTCCAGTGGTTAAGACTTCACTTTCCAATGCAGAGCATGTGGGTTCCAGGCCTGGTTGGGGAGTTGCTGCTGCTGCTGCTAAGTTGCTTCAGTCGTGTCCGACTCTGTGCGACCCCATAGACGGCAGCCCACCAGGCTCTCCTGTCCCTGGGATTCTCCAGGCAAGAACACTGGAGTGGGTTGCCATTTCCTTCTCCAATGCATGAAAGTGGAAAGTGAAAGTGAAGTCACTCAGTCTTGTCCAACTCTTAGCGACCCCATGGACTGCAGCCCACCAGGCTCCTCTGTCCATGGGATTTTCCAGGCAAGAGTACTGGAGTGGGGTGCCATTGCCTTCTCCAGGTTGGGGAGCTAAGATCCCACAAACCTCATGGTCAAAAAAACAAAACATAAAAAAACAGATGCAATATGGTAAAAAAATTCAATAAAGACTTTTAAAAAGGTCCATATCAAAAAAAATCTTAAAAAAAAATTCAGTGTCTTTTTATTATATTCACAGATATGTGTAACTGTAACCACAGTCAACTTTAGAACATTTTCATCACCTCAAAAAGAAATCCCATACCCTTTAGTCATCACCCTTTCATCTCCCCATTGTTTTCCCCAGGCCTGGGCAACCACTAACCTATTTTTTGTCTCTATAGGTTTTCCTGTTCTCAATATTTCATGTGAGTAGAATAATATAACAGATAGTTTGTGATTGGTTTCTTTCAATTAACATAATGTCTTTAATATTCATCCATGTTATAGCATATATCAGTACTTCCTTTCCTTTTTATGGTTGTATAATGATGGCCCATTGATGGACATGTCACACTTTGTTTTTACTTCCATCAGCTGATTGACATTTGGGTTGTTTCCATATTTTGTCTATTATTAACAATACTTCTCTAAACGTTTGTGACAGTTTTTGTTTGGACATTTGCTTTCATTTCTCTTGGGTATACAGCTAGGAATAGAATTGTTGGATCATATGGTAATGTTGCGTTTAATCATTTGAGGAACTGTCAGATCAATATATTAAGTGTCTGCACCATTTTAGTTTCCCACCAGCAGTGAGTGAGGGTTCTGGTTTCTCCACATTTTGGTCAACATTTATTATTATCTGAGGGCCTCCCAGGTAGCTCAGTGGTAAAGACTCCACCTGCAAATGCAGGAGACGCAGGAGATGCAGGCTGACCCCTGGGTTGGGAAGATTCCCTGGAGGAGGAAACGGTGATCCACTTCAGTATTCTTGCCTGGGAAATCCCATGGACAGAGGCGCCTGGGGGGTTATAGTCCATGGGAGCACAAAGAGTTGGACAAGACTGAGCAACTAACTAACATACACAGAGGGGATATGAAGAGATTCCATTGTAGTTTCGTTTTATATTCTCCTGATGACTAAGGAGGTCATTTATTGTCTGTTTTTTTACCTTCCATTGACAAGTCTATTTGTTAATAGATCTTTTGCTACTTAAAAAATTAGGGTTTCATCTTTTTATTGCTGAATCATAAGAATTCTTTAATCATCTGGATAAGTCTTTTATATATGATTTTCACATATTTCTTCCTATCGAGTGAATTGCCTTTCACCTTCTTGATGTTGTCCTGTGAAGCACAAAAGCTTTTATTTGTGATGAGGCCCAATGTATCTTCCTTTTTCTTTGTTGCTTGTTTTTCGTGTGCCATATCTAAGGACTCCATGCTAAATGCAAGGTCATGAAGACTTCCCCTTATGTTTTCTTTTAAGAATTTATAGTTTTAGTTCTTACATTATATTTTTGCTCCATTTTGTGTTATTTATGTTTATGATGAAGGGTCTGATTTCATTCTTTTGCATGCAGCTATTCAGTTGTCCAGCACCAATTGTTGAAAAGACTGTTCTTTGCTCATTGAATGGTCTTGGCACCCTTGTCAAAAATCAGTGGAGCAGAGATGTATGGAATGATTTCTGGACTCTCAATTCCGTTCTATTGGTCTGTGTGGCTATTTTCATGCCAGTACCATATTGTCTTGATTACATTGCTTTGTAGTGAGTTTTGAAATTGAAAAGTGTGAGTCTTCCTACTTTGTTCTTTTTTTCAAGACTGTTTTGGCTCTTGATGGTCCCTCGCAATTCCATATGAATTTTGGAATCAGCCTGCCATTTTCTGCAAAGAGTCAGATAGGATTCTTATAGGGATTGCATTAAATCTGTAGATTAATTTGGGAAGCATTGCCATCCTAACAATGTTAAATCTTCTAATCTGTGAACACAGGATGTTTCTCTATTTATTTGAATTTCCTTTAATTTCTTTCAACAATGTTTTAAAGTTTTCAGAGTATAAATTTGCACTTCCTTTGTCAAATTTATTCCTTAGTATTTTAATTCTTTTTGATGTTATTGTAATGGAATTGTCTCTGAAATTTTATTTTTTGGATTGTTCATTGTAAGTATATAGAAATACAATTGATTTTTATATATTGATTTTGTTTCCTGCAACATTGTTGAATTTATTAGTTTTAATACTTTTTAGTATATCCCTTAGACTTTTCTATATATAAGATAATATTATTCACAATAGAGATAGTTATATTAATATTTATTTTCCAAACTGGACAATTTTTATTTCTTTTTTTTAACCTTGTTGTCCTGTGTGGGACCCCCAATGCAATGTTGAATAGAAGTAGTGAGAACAGATATCATTGTCTTATTCTTGATCTTAATGGAAAAGCATTCACTCTTTCACCATAAGTGTGGTCTTAGCTCTGTGTTTTTTGCTCATGCCTCTTATCAGGTTGAGAAGTTCCCTTCTATTCCTAGTTGTTCAGTGTTTTTATCATGAAACGGTGTTGATTTTTTAAAAATGCCTTTTCTGCATTTATTAAGATGTTCATGTGATTTTTTGTTTTTCACTCAAATTTTTAATAAATTTGTATTATTAATAACAATGATATCTACATGATCAAGAAAAATTATTTCTTCAGTGTACAGACTGATTGGTTCACAGTGTAGCCTGACAAGCTCCTCAGTCCATGGAATTCTCCAGGTAAGAATACTGGAGTGAATCGCCCATTCCCTTCTCTGGGGGATTTTCCCCACCCAGGGATCAAACCCAAGTCTCTTGCATTGCAGGCAAATTCTTTATCTTCTGAACCACCAGGGAAGCCCAGTAATAGCAATGGCATCCACACAGTCAGGAAACATTATTTCTTCAGTGTACAGACGGGTTGGTGCACAACAGTGGATTCTTGGTTGTTTTGAAATGCTGCTGTATATCTCAAATCCTGTAACCACAAATTCAGAAGAAGTGAAGTGAAGTCGTTCAGTTGTGTCCGACTCTTTGAGATCCCATGGACTGTAGTCTACCAGGTTTCTCTGTCCATGGGATTTTCCAGGCAAGAGTACTGGAGTGGGTTGCCATTTCCTTCTCCAGGGGATCTTCCTGACCCAGGGATCGAACCCAGGTCTCCTGCATTGCAGGCAGACGCTTTATCCTCTGAGCCGAAACAAATTCAGAACCACTTCTCAAATAACCAGATGTATTCCTAATAATGGGGAGTGCTCAGTGTTCTACTCTGTGCTGCTTGTCAGTTTACATGGTGTTGCAGAGTCCTATAGTTAGAAGCGACCTAATTGCTTAAGCTGTATTCTGTCCAGTGCAGGAATCTCCTGTACAGCATCCCTAACACATGGTCATCAGCTTGGAATATACTTAGTTAAGAAAGCAGATATTTTGGAAAAGGAGCAAAGGTCATTCTGTTATAAAGCTTTGGTATCATTTTCACAAAGGCACAGGGTGGGTTTTCTGGATATAGTTCCTTGATATACTCAGAGTCAGAAACTCAGAATTTCAGGCTTGGCCTCAACCTTGATTTGCTGTGTAATTCTAGTCAAGTCTCAGCTCCACTAAGCCTCAGTTTCTTTCTCTGTTAAATAGTAATAAGAATGATAATAATGATGATGATAATAACATCTCATTAAGTATATGCATGCATGCTCAGTTGCTTCAGTTGTGTCTGACTCTTTGCAAGCCCATGGACCATAGCCCACCAGGCTCCTCTGTCCATGGGATTCTCCAGGGAAGAATACTGGAGTGGGTTGTCATTTCCTCCTCCAGGGGATCTTCCTGACCTAGGGATCAAACCTTCATCTGTTATAAGTCTTGCATTGCCAGGCAGGTTCTTTACCACTAGCTCCACGTGGGAAGTGACTTTTTCATAGAAACTGGGAGGCTGAAAAGAGTAATTTATATGAAGACAAATAATATAAAATGATATTCTAAATTCTAATTATTAGTATCAGGCTACTTTGGGATTAATGTCTTTAAAAGCTAGGTACTCAGTATTCACATCAATTCTTTAAAATTTCAGAAGAGCAGAGCCCAAGAATTTGTTTTCTGTTGGTGTAGATGAAAAGTTCCATAGGTACTTGGGTTGGAGTTAAAACCTACGTAAGGGGAAAGGGTGTTGGCTGAAGAACTTAATGATAAGGGAGTATAAGTAGTTCAAGCTGGTTTTAGAAAAGGCAGAGGAACCAGAGATCAAATTGCCAACATCTGCTGGATCATTGAAGAAGCAAGAGAGTTCCAGAAAAACATCTATTTCTGCTTTATTGACTATGCCAAAGCCTTTGACTGTGTGGATCACAATAAACTGTGGACAATTCTGAAAGAGATGGGAATACAGACCACCTGACCTGCCTCTTGAGAAACCTATATGCAGGTCAGGAAGCAACAGTTAGAACTGGACATGGAACAACAGACTGGTTCCAAATAGGAAAAGGAGTATGTCAAGGCTGTATATTGTCACCCTCCTTATTTAACTTCTATGCAGAGTACATCATGAAAAATGCTGGGCTGGAAGAAACACAAGCTGGAATCAAGATTTCCAGGACAAATATCAATAACCTCAGATATGCAGATGACACCACCCTTATGGCAGAAAGTGAAGAGGAACTAAAAAGTCTCTCGATGAAAGTGAAAGAGGAGAGTGAAAATATTGGCTTAAAGCTCAACATTCAGAAAACTAAGATCATGGCATCTGGTCCCATCACTTCATGGCAAACAGATGGGGAAACAGTGGAAACAGTGTCAGACTTTATTTTTGGGGGCTCCAAAATCACTGCAGATGGTGACTGCAGCCATGAAATTAAAAGACACTTACTCCTTGAAAGGAAAGTTATGACCAACCTAGATAGTATATTAAAAAGCAGAGATATTACTTTGCCAATAAAAGTCCGTCTAGCCAAGGCTATGATTTTTCCAGTGGTCATGTATGGATGTGAGAGTTGGACTGTGAAGAAAGCTGAGCACCGAAGAATTGATGCTTTTGAACTGTGGTGTTGGAGAAGACTCTTGAGAGTCCCTTGGACTGCAAGTCCATCTCTTTAGGATGGACCACCCAGTCCATCCTAAAGGAGATCAGCCCTGAGTGTTCATTGGAAGGACTGATGCTGAAGCTGAAACTCCAATACTTTGGCCACCTCATGCGAAGAGTTGACTCATTGGAAAAGACTCTGATGTTGGGAGGGATTGGGGGCAGGAGGAGGAGGGGATGACAGAGGATGAGATGGCTGGATGGCATCACCGACTTGATGGACATGAGTTTGAGTGAACTCCGGGAGCTGGTGATGGACAGGGAGGCTTGGCGTGCTATGATTCATGGGGTTACAGAGTCGGACACGATTGAGAGACTGAACTGAACTGAACTGATGGAGCCGGATGGAACACCCCAGACTCCACTCCAGGACAGAGTTCTTCTATGAAACTCCTATGGGGCCTCCTCCACTCTTAGTATGTGGCAATATTACTACAAAGAAACCATCCCCACAAAGCACTCACAGTGGCAACATTGCTTTGGCTGGTGCATTTCAAGTCTGGAAGGAAGATTATAAATAACATTCTGATACTAACAGAGAGTTAGTTTGGAAGACCAGTTTTATAGACTGTTACCTTATATTCAATAGCTGATTTCTCCTTGTACTGACCTTACCAAGAAGAAGTTGACAAAGAGTGGAGGAGTCAACCCTTTCCTCCTAGAGCATGTAGCTTTGTTTTCCTGGTTCTTCTGCATCTGAGGACTTCATGTTGGCATTTGCTCTGAAGGGAAAGTAAGAGCTCTCAGAATATTTGTATTTCCCCAAGCAAACCATAAACCTCCAAATCTGTTTCTCAAGTCTCCCTTTCCTGTGTATATATATACATATATAAACCTCAAATCTAAGTACCCATGGTTGTTTTTATTCAGTCGCTCAGTCATATCTGACCCTTTCTGACCGCATGGACTGCAGCACACCAGGCCTCCCTGTCCTTTGCCATCTCCTGGAGTTTGCTCAAATTCAGGCCCATTGAGTCAGTGATGTCATTCAACCATCTCATCCTCTACTCTCCTCTTTTCCTTTTAGACATGGGCTCCTATTCAATTTAGACCTTGGGCATGTAGCGCCATGAAAATATTTGAGGTAAAATCTCCCAGACAGGATCAGCATCACTTGGTTTCCCCTTTCAGATGCTGTGTTCTGAAAGCAAGAGCAGAGGAAATCAGATGCGAACTATGGAGAGAGTCCATCATGCTTCTTTCCCAGTGCCCAGGGGAGGTTCCCTGTCCTGGGAAATTACTTTTTAGGGGGAGAAGAGGGCAGCAAAGAGCCCTTCTGCTTGACCATCTGCAGCAGGAGCTGGCTTGAAAACAGCAGAACAGTAGCAGTTGCTGGATTGATCTGTCAGCTGGAACCCTTGCTGCCCTGAAGAGCTGAGGTTAGCAGCTGTGTTTGTTACTCTGTTGCTGTCCCATCCAGCTGGAGAACAGTCCAGCATTAAAAGGATCTGGGTACGTGGGAGCTTAGAGCTCTTAACAGGCGCTGCACTTTTTCAAAGGAGGCACAAGTGTGTTGAAAGTGGAGCACAGCCCTGCCAAGGTCCTTTGCCAGGGATGACAGATTGCATTGTCTGTTCTTTGCTACTTTGCTCTGATGAGGTAGTGGGCATCTCTGAGTCTGTGGGAGGTGCTGGGGCCTTATAACTGTAACATTTCCTGGGAGCCCATGGCTCCTACCTTTTTTTGCTGTTTTTTCTTGGTTTAAGGACCAAACCAGAGATGATTGCTTGGTTTTCTTTCCCAAACACCCAGAGTGCTGTAAGAACCCTCCAAAGACTGTATATAGCTGAAGTACTTCCAGCTGGGTCTGCCTGGCTGGCACAGCTGGTTGGAATCACAGTAACAAGGGCAAAGTGCGGGTCCTTTTCCTTGTGCTCCACTTAGATTTGTGCTGTTTCATGGCCGTGGGCTACACCTGCTGCCTCAAACCTGGTAAAATGTCATGGATGAATGAATGCAGATTAAATGTCTAACACAGCACCCAACCAGTAGAAGATATTTAATCTATGCTTGCTCAATGAATGAAAGCAAATCCATTAGAGAATCTTAGAATGACAACAATAAAATTGATATTTGGGTTTCCCTGGTGGCTCAGTGGTAAAGAATCTCCCTGCCAATGGTGAAGACACAGGTTTGATCCCTGATCTGGGAAGATCTCACATGCTGTGGAGCAACTAGGCCCAGGTGCCAAAACTACTGAACCTGAGTCCCCAGCTCTAGAGCCTGGGAACCACGACTACTGAAGGCTGAGTGCCTAGAGTCCATGCTCTGCAACAAGAGAAGCCACTGCAATGAGAAGCCCATGGCCCACAGCAAAGAGTAGCCCCCATCCAATGCCCTAGAGAAAAGCCCACACAATGAAAAAAGAACCCAGCATGGCCAAAAAATAAATTATAAAGATAAAGAAAATAAAGCAAAGGAATCATTCTTAGAAAAATAAAATAAAATCTCATTGCAAACCCAAGGTCACATAGTTTTTCTCCTATGTTTCTTTGGAAGTTGTTAGTATCGCATTTTATATTTAGGTCTATGATCAATTTTGAGTTAATTTTTTGTGAAAAGTCTAAGTCTGTGCCTAGATGCTCTCATTTTGTTTTGCATATGGATGTCTAATTGTTGCAGCATCATTATTGAAAGACTATTCTTTCTGCACTGAATTTCCTCTGATGCTTCTTTGTCAAAGATTAGTTGGTTATATTTGTGGGGGTCTATTGCGAGGCTTCCCTGGCGGTTCAGCGGTAAAGAATCCATCTGCAGTGCAGAAGATGCAAAAGTCTCAGGTTCCTTCTGTGTATTGAGAGGATCCCCTGGAGAAGGAAGTGGCAACCCACTCCATTATTCTTGCCTGGGAAATCTCATGGACAGTGGAGCCTGGCAGGCTGTAGTCCATGGGGTCAAAAGAGCTGGACATTACTTAAGGACTACATCATCACCACCAGTAAGTCTTGAGGTCAAGTAGAGTCAATCCTTCAACTTTGTTCTTGATCAGTATCGTGTCGGCTGTTCTGGGTATTTTGCCTTCCTGTTGTGTTTCAAACCTCTTTGACTCTTTGCATCCTAGCTCAGAGCCTTAAATAATCACAAGTTCTAAGTCAATCGTTCACTATTTGTCTACCCCAGGGTACAGCTAAAGCCACTCTAATATTGCTTGAAAAGATTCTTTGTTTTTTTAAGTTGTCTTAAATTTTCCTTCTGAGACTTTCTCAACACTATAAATTTTGTATGTAATGCAAATGAATTATTATTAGTACAAGGCACAAGAATTATTCTTAGAGAAAAATGTGCGTTGTTTGGGAAAATATATGAAGGCATGAGACAACAGAAGTGGTGACAATGTTCTGAGATTGAAACAGGGAGAGAACTCTCTCTGTTCTCAGGGAGACGGTCCAGAAAGAGGGAAAGAGAAAGGAAAAAGGAATTAGCAGCTTAAAGGAGGTGCACAGTCGATGAAACAAGTAGTAGAAATTCCACAATTTAAGATTAGGGACTTTCAGTGTTAAATTGGGCTTCCCTGTAGCTCAGCTGGCAAAGAACCCATTTGCAATGCAGGAGACCCTGATTCAATTCCCGGGAAGGGAAGATCTGCTGAAGAAGGGCTATGCTACCCACTCTAGTATTCTTGAGCTTCCCTGGTGGCTCAGCTGGTAAAAAATCCACCTGCAATGCAGGAGACCTGGGTTTGATCCCTGGGTTGGGAAGAACCCCTGGAGAAGGGAATGGCTACCCATTCCAGTATATTGGCCTGGAGAATTCTATGGACTGTGTAGTCCATGGGGTAATTTGAAAATCTTCATGTTGCTATGGTGTAACACCTATGTTTGTCTCTCATCACCTCATTTTTAGTGAAGTTGACCACACTTATGAATACTTTGAGTGAAAAGCTCTATTTTGTTTTAGGAATTCAAAAATTTAAGTTTTGCTTCTGCAGTGAGGAACAGAGATAGCAAATGTAGAAATTGAAAATAAGATGAATCCACCTAGAAATTGGTAACCATCTTACTGAATGTTAGGATTTTGATGGGACAGGAATGGAAGTTTAAGCTAAGCTTATAAGGCAATGGTACCCCACTCCAGTACTCTTGCCTGGAATATCCCATGGACGGAGGAGCCTGGTGGGCTGCAGTCCATGGGGTCGCTAAGAGTCGGACACGACTGAGTGACTTCACTTTCAATTTTCACTTTCATGCATTGGAGAAGGAAATGGCGACCCACTCCAGTGTTCTAGCCTGGAGAATCCCAGGGACGGAGGAGCCTGGTGGGCTGCCGTCTATGGGGTAGCACAGAGTCGGACACAACTGAAGCGACTTAGCAGTAGCAGCAGCATGCGGCTCTCAAGGGGCCAGGAGACCCCAGCTAAGCTAGCATCAGCATTATACATATTACAGTAAGGCTCCTTTATAATTCTCAAACTACTCTAATAGTATTTTTTCTTTGACTCCATCAACAATCATGTAAAGGGAATCTTTTCTTTGGATTGTATAAATTTAACTCAACCTACATTAAACTGGACATTGTGACGAATTACTGAGAATCTGCTTGTATGACATCTTATGAAAGTTAAACATGAAAGTGTTAGTGGCTCAGTCGTGTCTGACTCTGAACTACAGGTCCCTGAACTATAGGCCCAGTCTGCCACACTCCTCTGTCCATGGAATTCTCTGGGCAAGAATACTGCAGTGGGTTGCCATTCCCTTCTCCAGGGGATCTTCCTGACCCAGGGATCAAACCCAGGTCTCCTGCATTGCAGGCAGATTCCTCACCATTTGAGCCACCAGAGAAGTCCATGACACGTTATGTGCAAGCTTAATTTTTACATTTTAATGCATTCAAACATACGGTAGTAGGAAAGGCCTAAGAGCTTCAAAAATGGAAGAGAAGTCACTGAATGTAGACTGACGGAGCTGGAAGAAAAGTTAGGGGCTATCTTACCAGATGAAGAAGTTAAGGTAGAGGGAATGGCTAGTTTTCCCACAGTCACACAACTTTTGAGCGGTAGGTTTACTGGATCAATTTGAAGAGAAAGTCTTTTTTTCTCTGCTACAGGAATTTCTACAGTGGACCACCTACCCATAGTACTTAAAGATCCTAACTTTGTCTTGGAAGAGAACGTGACCAAATCAAGAATGTTTATGTCTTTAGATTCTTGCCTCTATTTCATAAAATAATATTGGAGGATGGGAAGGGAGGGAAGGCTCAAGAGAGAAGGGATATACATACATATATATATGATTATGACTGATTTGCATTGATGTATCACAGAGATCACCACAACATTGTAAAGCAATTATCTGCCAATAAAAAAGTACATAAATAAAATAGTACTGGAGAAAAAAATGATCTACATGATCATAAAACACTGAACTTTTTTTTTTCAGAAGTACGCCCCTCTCTGAGTCCAGATTTTGGAGGACATTGGTGAATGAGATGCCGGCAGACAGTGAAGTAGTTAGGTAGGGTTTTTCCCACTTACTGTGTCTCCCAGGACTGAAGATAGTCAACTGAAAACCAATCAATATATGTTTCACTTTTGTTTTCTGTATAAATAGTTGTCTTATCTGAAATGACCTTTTCCAAGAGCTAATAGCCATAAATTTTTGCAGCTGGATATGTTTAGAAATGCCTCTTAGCTATTTTTGTTGATTTATTTTCTTTGTCTGTATTTGTGCAGTCCAGCTTTGGACATGGAAGCAAGCAGCCCTGGGCACTAGACCTTCACCTCGAATGATGTAAACTCAGGGAACATAGTCTCTCTCCTGTGGGAAAGACCCCATTTGGAATCCCATAGAGTTACAGCTCAGCCCAGGAGAAATTACTACATGTTGGAGAATCATCTTCAGTTCCCTTCGTGGTAACTTTGGTCTGCTTCTCCCCATGCCTGTTTTGAAATCTTATCTGCCTATCTGCATATCTATCTATCTTTCAATCTCTCTACCTATAACTCCAATGTCCAATAATACAGTGCTTATACATTGAAGTGAAAGTCACTCAGTCGTGTCTGACTCCATGGACTCCACGGGCCCCATGGACTATAGCCTGCCAGGCTTCTCTGTCCATGGGATTCTCCAGACAAAAATATTGGAGTGGGTAGCTGTTCCCTTCTCCTGTGGATCTTCTCAACCCAGGGATCAAACCCAGGTCTCCTGCATTACAGGTGGATTCTTTACCATCTGAGCCACCGCCTGCCAGTGCAGGGGACACATGTTTGATCCCCGATCTGGAAAGATCCCACATGTCATGGAGAAACTAAGCCCATGTGCTCCCTAACAAGAGAAACCACTGCAAGGAGAAGCCTGTGCACTGTAGCTAGAGAAAGCCTGAGCAGCAATGAAGACCCAGCACAGCCAAAAATAAAGTAAATAAATTTTAAAAATTATTTTTTTAAAGGGCCACAAAAATGAAAAGGCAGATAGTATTTGCTGTGTCACTTCCTGGAAAAGCATATGTAAGATATGTTAAGTGACCATTGCATATAATTATAGTATGCAGATTTTATTTATACATTTGATTAAAATTTGGACAATTTTCTCAAAAGAAGAAAGTGGCTGACAAATCTATTTTTAGTCTTTATTGAATTTGTTATAATATCTTTTCTGTTTTATATTTTAGTTTTTTGGGGCATGTGGGATTTTAATTTCCCAAGGGTTTGAACTCACATCCCTGAACTGGAAGGCAAAGTCTTAACCACAAGACCACCAGGGAAGTCCCTGAGCTAACAATTCTTGATGACCTAATATATGCTGAGTTATCTCATCTAATGCTTAGAATAACCCTGTAAAAAGGCATTGTTGCCCCCATTTAAAGATGAAGAATCTGAGTCTCAACAAGGTCAAATAACTTGCCAAAGGTGAGATAGCTAATATAAAGGTACAACCAGTGTTCCAGGTCAGTCCTAAAGCTAAAATCCATGTTGTTTTTACTATGCTATGCTGCACTGAGAGAAACCCAATCAATTATTGATTTAGGTAAAGAGCTTAGAATTATGACATTTTTTGGTTAAAAATTAAAATAAAAATAAATACAAAGATATTTTTGCTCTCTGTGTTCGCTGAGTAACTGATTTCTGAGTGAGGGAAGGAAACAAGAGTGGTACCATGGAGGGAAATCATCATCCCTCTGTCGTTTTACTGTTACCCCTTTCTAGACATCCATTTCCCAGGCAACAATATACAGGCTCTGAGGTCTAAAGTCAAAAGGCTTCTATGAAAAGAATGCAATCATTTAAGCCCTAAACATAAGACAGAGCAATAAAGCAATCAGTATGGTCAGGACTAAACTTAGATGCAATTTAGAAATAGAATTTTTTTTTTCTTTTTAAACCTTCAGCATTCTTTCCCCTCTCTTTTATAGTGATCCATTTTCAGTATCACAAGCTGTCTCTATTGAAATGAATAAACTTATTCCAGACTTCTGAGTGGTTCCCTGAAGATAATTTGGTTTTAGAAGCTGCTATAGATCCCACCGGGCTTCCCAGGTAACAGTAGTGATAAAGAACCCACCTGCCAATGCAGGAGACATGAGATATGTGGGCTTTGATCCCTGGGTCAGGAAGATCCCCTGGAGGAGGGCACGACAACCCACTCCAGCATTCTTGCCTGGAGAATCCCCATGGACAGAGGAACCTGGCAGGCTACACTCCTTAGGGTCACAAAGAGACAGACACGACTGAATCAACTTAGCATGCATGCACATAGATCCCACCAGCTACCCTAATGAGTGAGGGGCATGCATTGTAAGTTTTGAATAATAGGTTGACTCTAGGAAGAGTGAAGAAGGTTCTAGAGCTACGTTTTGGGTTCTTTAAGTTTGGCTTGGTATTAAATTTGAATTATTAAACAAGTCAGTGTATTTTAAAAAATAAACATTAATATCAGGGAATAAATGATTGAAGTTTAATTCACTTCTTTTCCTAAGATTATTTATGTTTTAGCTGGAGATGGAACTCTTAGGGTTCAAGAATGAATCTCTTAAGGATGAGATTTCAGATATTAATCAGCAGGTATCAATTGATCATCAGGCCTCCATTGCTCCTGAAATTACAAACTTGTTGGTTTCCCTTATAAATCAGATATGGGACCTGGAAAGCTGAATTGATTCAGTTCACCACCATAAGGGTTAATTGATCCACTTGACAAAGGAATAGCTGAAACTCTGAAGAGATGTGGAAATTTCCCTGCATCTCACAGTTTGTAGATGATTAATGGGTTAGAACCCAATACCTCTTCCTATGGGGCTTCCCAGTTGGCACTAGTGGTAAAGAATCTATCAGCCAATGCAGGAGACTTAAGAGACACGAGTTAAATCCCTGATTGGGAAAATCCCCTGGAGGAGGGCATGGCAACCCACTCCAGCATTCTTGCCTAGAGAATCCCATGGACAGAGGAGCCTGGCAGGCTACAGTCCGTGGGGTCGCAAAGAGTCAGACATGACTGGATCAACTTAGCACGTATGCACACCTCTCCCTAGAATTATAGAACCAGAGGGCTGGCAAAGATTTCAAGTTGCAACATGCATGCCTATCCTCCTTAAGACCTCCTCACCAAATAGTTGTCACCTCCCCCAGCGACAGGGAACCTCCATCAGCCCAATGATTTTTCAGACGTTGCTGTTCTGAGTACTATGTCACCTTGATGACTCCACTAGGACAACACAGGAAAAGTCTAAAATGTCTCTTCTCTTCTCTGACCCCTCTGTTTCAAATCCTTGCCTTATCCCAAGTGTTCTTCTCTGAATTTGCTACAGTTTACCTCAAAATATGGTGCTCAGAACCAAACCTAATGCTGCAGGTGAGGTCTGGGCTCATCCATTCAGACCTTCATTCAACAGACATCTGTTTGATCAGTGCTTAACTTCATTCAACTCAGCACAGAGTAAAGAAGGATGCTTCACCCCATTATTCAGGGCAGGATATGGTTTTGGTTGCTATCCAAGATCAAATTCATTCTGGTTTTAAGGGTTTATGGTCAGCTAGCTCTCCTAGGTTCTTTCCCATGGCCTCCTGTTGCAGTGTGTGCCTCAGTCTCTACCACTCTGTTCCTCTGTGTGGGAAACTTCCCCTATTTGTACGAAAGCCCAGTCTGCAACTCTGGGGAGTGTGCCTACACAGGCTTTTATAAAACCCATTTGGATTGTAATGAAAACACCTTTCTTCAGATCCCAGTCCAGCTCTTTTTCCTTCCTGATGCCAAAGTTGACATATCCCCAATCTATCTCTGTAATAAAACCTAATTGCCAGGACCGGGAGCCATCTCTGCATTTGGGGGTCAGTTAGGAGCCGTGTTTACATTTACACGGAGATGCTTCTGCAGGCTGTGGAAAACTACCCACCCAGTCCCTTTCCCATGGCCTCCCACTCTGTTATCCCTCCTTCCCTGCCACTGCTTGACACATGCGCTTGAACTGATTCGGAGCAAAAATAGGCAATAGCCCAGTAACAGGGCACATGATTTAAGTCCAGGTCTAAATAGCATTTCTGGAGCCAGGATTCTGGAAGCAGGAGGCTGCAGAACTTGGTCATCTGTACTATCCTACCTTGCTTGTGTATTTCCTCACTTACACCATCCCTCCTCGCCCTGCAATTTTTCCCTTTCTCTATTGAAAGAGCTCCTTTCAATGGAATCTCTTGATGCTATTTCCACATTTATGGAGGGTCTTGTCTACCCATTAATCAGATAAGCAAGATTTAAATTCCAGAGAAATAGATCATTTGACCCCATGAACTGCTTTTAATGGTCATGCCCTTCCACTTCCTACCTGTTGCAAGAGGAATAACAAGCTTCTCCTATCTTTATGACAGGAGGCAGTTCTGCAGCTTAGAAGGAGGTTCTTACCCAGCAACACACACTTGGAGATAGGGGTGCTGGACCCTTTCTACTTCCGTTTCAAAGAGATGGCTACCAGGTTCTTGACAAAGACATTCCTGAGTCATAATATTGACAAAAGGCCTGTCTAATCTTCAAAAGGATTTATATATATTTCGAAGAAATGTTGTTAATAGCTATTTTTAGCATCATCGACTCAACGGATATGAGTTTGAGCAAACTCCTAGAGCTGGTGAAGGACGGGGAGCCTGGCGTGCTGCAGCCCATGAGGTCGCAAAGAGTCGAAAACAATTTAGCAGCTGCACAACAATGCCAAGGACCCTGGGACTGTTGTCCTAAGCTTCCATCATGAATTCACTCTTTCAGTTTGTACATTTCATGAAGGGAAAGAGCTTCTCAAGAAAAAAGCCTGCACCCTCCAGAGGAACCTCCCTTCTTCAATTCAGAAGCTTCTCACTCTTGTATCTTTGTTTTGTCAGTTCTTGTCGCAGGAAGGAGACGTGACCTTCTAACTGAGTCTCTGCTAAAGCTAAATCAGCATCTCCTCGTGTGCATGTGCTGTGGCAAGCCTCCCAGTACCCATTCCTCACCTCACTGTGCCAGGCATGGGACCAGCATGTATTCACCTCTGATGAGTCAGATCTTCCTTGAAGGGCAAGGAGGTTGTCAAGAATCTCAGTATCAACAAGCTCTCAGCATGGATTGAGGGAGAGATTCCAAACTTTTCCGTGAGAGAGAGACATTTCTTCCCCATCCTCCAAGTTCGTGCTGTGACTATTCCCCACATTATTTTCCATAAAAGAACTCAGCAGAGCCAAATTGTTTCTATCACTTTTGTTTTCAGTTGTCATTTAGATCAAGTTTAAGCTTTTCTAGTTTTGAGTTGGAGTTCCGACGCCAAGTCTTTGCAACTAACAAAGACCTATGGTATAGCTCAGGGAACTCTCTGCTCAATACTATGTAACAACCTAAATTGGAAAAGATTTTGAAAAAGAATAGATATAGGGATGGGCTTCCCAGGTGGCTCAGTGGCAAAGAATCCGCCTGCCAATGCAGGAGATGCAGTTTGATCCCTAAGCTGGGAAGATCCCCTGGAGAAGGGAAATGGCAACCTACTCCAGTATTCTTGCCTGGGAAATCCCTTGGACAGAGGAGCCTGGGGGTCTACAGTCCATGGGATCACAAAGAGTCCAACAAAACTGAGCAAATAAACAAACAACAATGTGTATATGTGTAACTGATCCTCTTTGCTGCACACCTGAAACGAACACGTGTTAATCAACTGTGCTGTGCTCAGTCACTCAGTTGCGACTTATCTGTGTCACTTAGTTGTGTCTGACTCTTTGTGGCCCCATGAACTGTAGTCCGCCAGGCTCCTCTATCCATGGGGATTCTCCAAGCAGGATTACTGAGGTGGGTTGTCATGCCCTCCTCCAGGGCATCTTCCCAACCCAGGGGTTGAACCCAGGCCTCCCGCACTGCAGGCAGATTCCTTACCGTCTGAACCATCAGGGAAGCCCAAGAATACTGGAGTGGGTAGCCTATCCCTTCTCCAGGGGAACTTCCCAACCCGGGAATCGAACTGGGGTCTCCTGAATTGCAGGTGAATTCTTTACCAGCTGAGCTACCAGAGAAGCTCACTAATCAACTATAATCCAATATAAAAAGTTCTTTTTAATTGCGCTGTCACAAGGCATCGTGCCTTCCTCACCCTGTGAATCTTATCCACCTTATCCATCTCTGCACACACACACTTTTGTTAAAAGTTTAATGTTACTGATTTGGCAGGAGGAGGTGTAAAAATTATGTCAGTGTTAAGACAGGGCTTAGTCCTGAAAAATGTGTTCTCACGGAAGCATGACAGTAACTGACAGATGTTAAATGACACCCACTGTTCCCGGTGGTGCACAAACTAGGTATTTCCAGGTGAAAGCTACTCCACAGGAGTGGGGGGAAGAGTAGTCTTTCCTGTCTTCCAGGCTGGTCAGAGTGTGTTGTCAGTCTCTTCTGAGTTGGAGAGGGGGTAATAAATGCTTCTGGATTACCAGGTTAGCCAAACATCCAGAAAATTTGAGTCCTTTCAGGATTTTCTACAGTTGACTTTGGCTGCCCTGTGTCTCCATTGCTGTGTGGATTTTCTCTAGCTGTGGCGAGCTGAGGCTACTCTCTAGTGGGAGTGTGTAGGCTCCTCACTGCAGTGGCTTCTCTCGCTGTGGAGCACAGGCTCCGGGGCATGTGGGCTCAGTAGTTGCGGCTCGTGGGTTCTAGAGCTCGGGATCAGTAGTTGCGGTGCATGGGTTTTGTTGCTCTATGGCATGTGGGATCTTCTTGGTGAGGGCTTGAACCCATGTCCCCTGCACTGGCAGGCAAATTCTTAACCACTGGACCCCTAGAGAAGTCCTGGATCCTTTCAGTTTTGGGCAAGGGATTAAATAGGATGATCTGGGTTGTCCTGGATTACTGTAAGTCCCGTATATATGAATCTTCAAGTTGTAAAATTTCAAAGATGCAAACACACACATCAGCATGTCCAGTCACCTAAGTTAGTTCGAGTGTCTGCTGTACACTGTCACGTGTAGACAAGTGACTGTGCTTTTGTGTATTTCGTACTTACAATACGATGTAGAGTATAGGCATATAGTGTCTTTATTTCAAGCCCAGGATATCTGGAAGCAAGTGTAAAAGCAGTGGTGGCATATCTGGTATTACTGTAGTTTTCAAGGTATAGTGCTGTATGATTAACTGCGTTTTCTTTATTTTGTGTGTATGTTTTAATGCATTATTTGTTTGAAAAGTATTATGAAAATCTATTACAGTACTGTACTATAGAGCCCATTGTGTTCATTGGGTACCTAAGCTAACTTTGTTGGACTTAGAAATAAATTGGATTCACAAACTTGGTCTCAGAATGGAACTTGTTCATATGTAGGGGTCTTAACTCTCTCAAGGGTTTTTTTTCTTTCTTTTTGGCTGCACTGTGGGGCACATGGAACTTGCCCAGTCGAGGATCGAACATGTGCCCCCTGCAGTGAAAGCTCAGAGTCTTAACTACTGAATTACCAGGGAAGTCCCCAGAGAGCCTTGTGAAGATGTCAGAAGTTTTAAGAGGAGGAGGCTTGAGAAGAGTGTAAGAAAAATGGAACATCTGTTCTCTGTAAAAAGCATAAGCAAACAAAACAAAACCGATCAAGCCCCACCCCTAACTCCTCCCTTCCTGGCTGGCTTCTCCAGGTAGCTCTCTCTTGTCCTGGCACCTGTGAGACTCAAAAGTGCTGCAATGAACATTGGGGCACATGTGTCTTTTTCAACTATGATTTCCTCAGGGCACATGCCCAGTACTGGAGTGGTTGTGTCATAGGGTCATTTTAGCCCTAGGTTTTAAAGGAATCTCTACACTGTTCTCCATAGCGACTGTGCCAGTTTGCATTCCCGCCGACAGTGCAAGGGAGTTCCCTTTTCTCCACACCCTCTCCAGCATTTGTTGTTTACAGGGACAGGGGAGCCTGGTGGGCTGCCATCTATGGGGTCGCACAGAGTCGGACACGACTGAAGCGACTTAGCAGCAGCAGCAGCAACAGCAACATGGATTTTTAGGCTTAAAACAATCCATGACTATCCTTTGATCGCTCCAAGGAGAAAATAGAACTTTCCTCTGGCTGTCACCCCTTCCTCTCTGCCCCAACCCCTCCGTGTCAAGGACTGTGCCCATCACTGAATTGGCTGGAAACAGGTGAAGATGGTCCAGTTAGAAGGGGCTGCACAGGGCTCCCAACCCAGATCTGTATCCTGGATCTCACCTAAACCTTGCATCAGGCTCCAAGTAAGCTCAGGAAATAAGTCCAGGCTGTGTCTGGAGCCTTTGTACAGGTCAGAGAAGGACACACAATGGGAGACCAGGGTTTTGCTTTCCCTTGCTGACTTTTGACAAGCTAGACTGTCTGGGAAAGTTTGCATGAAGGCCAAGTCTATGGCTAAACTCGGAGCTCCTCACGTTCCAGGACTGTCATTCCTGACCCTTTTCTTGGACAGTAAATAACTCTTGGCTTTGACAAACCAGCCCTGGTGACACATTGGTGATGGCTGTGGGTGGGGCAGAGTCTGGGTGTCTCCAAGCAGAGCCTGGTGCTCTGAGCCTAGTCTCACCCTCTCGACTCCTATTTCCTCACTGCAAAGATGGTAGTAACTGTGGCTCTGAGAGTGACTAAGGCCTGGGTCAGATGTCTTACAGTGAATCCTGTGGTGCTCCAGGCTGCAATACAGGGGAGACGCTTCCCAACAGCTGCCAGGAATATCAGTGGTGATGACCCACAGCTTATTCCTCAGGGGCCAGCACCTCACCCGGAAAGGCACTGGATTGCCCAAGGTTACTGCCACTTTCAGGAGGTGGCTGATGCTGGGATATGAGAGCCCATCCTTTTCTTCACCTGGGACACGCGGGAATTGGGGCTTCTTAAAGCATCAGGTGAGGACTCAGTCATAACCTGCCTTAGGGGTCAGCTTCTCTGACTCCTCAACCATGTCATACTCACTTCCTCACAGGCAGGAGAATTTCCTGCGCTTGCCTCAATAAAACTACTGCCTGCAGCTCTCCCACCCAGGGCACTCAAACTAAGTGACTTTCTCTCCATGGCCACCATTCCCTCGGAGGTCAGCTTTAGGAGGTGTGGTATTGCTTACATGTGTAAAGTCGATCGCTAGTGGAAGCTGCTGTATAGCACATGGAGCTCAGCTTGGTGCTCTGTGACGACCTAGAGGGGTGGGAAGGAGGCTTCAGAGGGAGGGGTTATACGTATATATGTAGCTGATTCCTGTTGTACAGAAGAAACCAACACAACATCATAAAGCAATTATTCTCCAATTAAGAAATTTTAAAAGGTACTAAAAAAAGACACATGGTATTAACATCACCCCAGAAAAATGACTTGTTTTGTAGTTAGAAGGAAAAAAATTTTTAGATGTATATCTTTGATATCTTTCCCTTTCTGGAAGCTATAGGGCTTCCCAGGTGGCTGAGTGGTAATCTGCCTTCCAATGCAGGAGATGCAAGAGATGTGGGTTCGACTCCTGGGTCGGGAAGATCCCCTGGAGGAGGGCATGGCAACCCTCTCCAGAATTCTTGCCTGGAGAATCCCATGGACAGGGGAGCCTGGCGGGCTATAGTCCGTGGAATCGAAAAGAGTCGGACACAAATGAAGGACTGAGCACGCACGCACTGGAGGCGATGGCTTTCCTACGGAGGCCTGGGGAGGACCAGTGGGACCTCCAGTGACAAAGTTCCAGTGACTCTAAAAATCTGTACATAAAATACTTGAGAGACAGATTGAAAAGGATTTCCAAATTCCACAGACTCGCTAAGGTGAGATGCTGGAAGATGGGTGCAGGGTTAGCAGAGTTTTGAAGGAAAGTTAGGAAAGTGACAAGCAAGGGGAGGTGGGGAACTTTAGAGGGGAGAGATTTTTCTCTAATTTCCTGGATTACTTTTAATGGTTAAAATATAATCCATATCTGTTCATTTACTGCAAGAGTTCTTGTAATTTGAGAGCCTTTCAGGAGAGGGGAGGATGGCTGTGGATTTATACAGAGAGTTAAATCTCATGATATGAACAGGCAATGGGAGGCCCCACCTGTGTGTACAATGTACTTAAAGGATTAGAGCAAACTTTGGAATTATAATATGTTTTGCCTGGAGCAGGCACCTTACTCTTTAAGCTGTTATTTCCTTGAAGGAGGTGGGAGGAAAGAATTCTCTCAGGTACTCAGGTGCATAAGACTCTCTGCTTGTGGGACTTAATGAAGATTTAAGTGCAGGTGGATAAAAGATGCATTATTGATATATTTTATTTTAAACCTATTTTCAATACTTGTGATTCCAGTTCCAAGATGTTGCCTGCCTGTGCCCTGAATGAAAATGACATTTTCAGGGAGATACAGAGGCCAAGGGGCCAGGGAAGCAGTCAGTCTAAGGGGCTAGTGAGTGTAGAAAGGGGAAGTTTTATTTTTCTGTCTTGGGTTAAAACTCCATGTGTTCATTTTTATGTGAAATTTAAAACATTTTCTTTAAACTGGAATATAGTTGGTTTAAAATGTTGTGTTAGGGACTTCCCTGGTGGCTTGGTGGTAAAAAAAAATCCCCTTTAGGAGACACTGGTTCGATCCCTGATGTGGGAAGATCCCACAGGCTGCGGAGCAACTAAGCCCGTGCACCGCAACTACTGAACCCGTGTACTCTACAACCCGGGAGCCACAACTGCTGAGCCCATGTGCTGCAACTGCTGAAGCCTGCTTGCCTGAGAGCCCGTGCTCTGCAACAAGAGAAACCAGCACACTGAGAGCCTCAAGCACCGTAACTAGAGAGCAGCCCTTACTTGCTGCAACTAGAGAAAAGCCTGAGGACCAACAAAGACCCAGCACAGCCCCCACCCCCAAAAAATGTTGGGTTAGTTTCAGGTGTACAGCAAAGTGACCCAGATATACGTATACACACATCCCCTCCTTTCTGGATTTCCATTTAGGTCACCAGAGCACTGAGTAGAGTGCCCTGTGCTATACAGTAGGTTCTCACTAGTTAACTACTTTATACATTTGCTGCTGTTTGTCCAGTCACTTAGTCTCGTTCAGCTTTTTGCGACCCCATGGACTGCAGCATGCCAGGCTTCCCTGTCCTTTACTGTTTCCCCAAGTGTGCTGAACTCATGTCCATTGAATCGGTGAGGCTGATCAGATACATACGGAGCATATATACGCCAATGAGTTTCAAAAGAAGTGTTGCTTCTTTGGAAGTGGTTCCCATGTTCCCTTCAGGGTCTTCAAGAAATAAAAGTAAATACTCAACATTCTCAATGTTTCCAAATGTATCCCTGGGCTAAAGGAGGTGATTATTAAAATCACACAGACATTTCTTTCCCCTCCAGGTGATTAACCAATAACAGAGTGTTGTTGTTGTTGCTGTTTAGCTGCTTAACTGTGTCCAACTCTTTTGCGACCCCATGAACTGTAGCCCCCCAGGCTCCTCTGTCCATGGGATTTCCCAGGCAAGAATACTGGAGTGGGTTGCCATTTCCTCCTCCAGAGGATCCTCCCAACCCAGGGATCAAACCTGCATCTCCTGCATTGGCAGGTGGATTCTTTGCCAGTGAGCCATCAGGAAAGCCCGTAACAGAGGGCAGAACATTTATAAAAGAACGATCATCCTCTGCTATTCACTAAGCTACTAATTTCCATTAGTTTCTCTCCATAGATTAGTCAGGCAGGCAGAGGATGGGAGAACTTGGTAACCAGAAAAACTCAGTAGCATGCAGTCTTTAGGAAGCAGAAAATCACAGAGATATGTCTAAAAATGACACAGTACTTTATTTTAAAAACACTCAGGTGTTACAAAAAATACATAGAAAAATAAAGTTTGATTGGGGTATTTGGCTAAAGTTCGACTCACAGATTTGTGTATTAAGATTGGAGCAGAGCTCGTTATACACATGGAAAACCTAAACCGATTTATTAAATAGGATAGACACAGGTCTGGGTCTGGGGTGCACCCTCCAGTGTACTCATCAGGAATGGATACATTAGCTCTTCAAATGTTGTTCTACCAGTTTGGCTACGGCTGAGTGACTACCAGGGGGTGGGGTGGGGGGGGGGGGGGGGGAACAAGACGGATTCACCAAACCAAACCATTTTAAACAAAGACTTTTTTTTTTTCTTTTTGCAACACAATGTACATCACAGTAAAATGTTTAACACTTGCAGGTTTGGGGGCTGAAATAATTCAATGCAGAGGGAGGCAGAGAAAGGGTCCTGACCAGACAGTGAGCACTGAACGTTTAAGACATGTAAGTAGGAGAAAGCCCTGCCTCTGTGCCTCCATTTCTGTGCAGGCAACACGTGGCATTGGACAGTACTTCAATGTGGAGCTCAAAAGACAGAAAGTGGGGTGAAATGAGCCAACCTTCCATCAACTTTGGTAGTTTTGCCACAAACAGTAAATTGGACTTTTTTAATAGGAGGAAACTGAAAGGTTTCTCCCTGAACAGAATTAAGTAGCGGGATCAAGAGATTTCCAGGGCTTGGGGTACCTCATTAGTAACTGGCTTTTTTTTTTCATGCTGATGTCTCCCCTCTCCCAGGTCACCTGAGATAACAGAATAAAAACAGAAGCATGGCCAGAATTTTCCTGTGCCCTCTTCTCATTCTCTCCGAGGTCACCAGGTAACTCACTTGGGGGGAACCTCCACTTTTTTGATAAGCATTAAACACAGTTCCTGAAACATCTGGACAGTTTCATTGGCTTGGTGATGGAAGCCACTATAATGTGTTCTGAAAATGGTTTCCTTTTTCTCTTAGCCTCTTCCAGCAAAGTGCCATTAGCCCCATCAGCTTGCTCAAGGGCGGGGCTTCCTAAGGCCCACGCCCCCTACCTGCACACCCCTCCCCTCAGCCCTGGATTCCCACCAGACAGCTCCATGGCACCTGACCCTTCACTCTGCTGTGTTCCTCCTTACGTGTGAAAGCTCAATACCTTTTACTTCCTTTGCCTGCAGGGATCCGAGGGTTTTGACTTTGAACTGTAACAACAGAGCCACCAGAAAGTCCTATAAAAGCAGCAGTGACCTTCTGGAGCTGTCACGTCTTTAAATAGATTTGAGATTTAATGCTGTATATTTTTAAAGAAAAGACATAAGAATTGTTAGGGTTTAAAAAAAAAATGCATGTCTTTTAGCCAATTCAGAATCTGCTCCACCACTTTTCTTTTTTAAACCCAGGAAGAGATAAAGCTTTGGTTGCGGGGGGGGGGGGGGGGGGGAGACCTGATCTCAAGGCTAAATAAGGAAGGTGTATGTTAGGTGCAGTCATAAAAGTTGGGACTGAAAAGAAGTGCTTCAGTGGGTGACTGCCATGGAAAAGGAACAAAAAATAAAAGCAGGAGGGAAGGAAGGAACTTAAAGAATTATGTGATCTGTCACACTGTAGTATGAATTACAGCCCGAAAACTCCAGGAACCTTCTTATTCTAAATTCTCAGGCCCAGAGCAAAAGGTCCAGAAGAGGAATTTTTTTTTTTTTTTACCTTTTGCTAAGGACTCTTCCTTAGACCACTGTCTTGGATATGCAGAGATTCTCCTGGCCTGGGCTCACCTCCTGCAATAGAGGTTGGTTTATGCAGCTTGTCTTAAGGCCACAGTGAGTGCTTCTTGTTCTGCATGGGACACTCTGTAAATACTTAAGCTGGCATATTATTTTAAAAGGAATTATCAGAAGCTTCTATTTTCATCTCCTCCTCCCCATCTCCATATCCTGTGCCAACTTGTGCTGGGCACGAAAAGTTTCTCTGTGAGGTCCTCTGTTTCCATCTGTCCCAGAGACAAAGAGAAACCTTGGTTGTAGTCCAAGGCCAGTGAGAGGCTTTTGACCTTCAGTTTATTTCAGTAGGTGACCTCCTGAGCTGTCCTCCCCCTCCCCCTTCAGGTGGGCTCTTTCCGAGTGGATGCTCAGTTACCCAAGAGGATGGAGTTGGAGGAACAGAATCCTCAGAAGTGATGTGGACAGACCCTGAAAAGTCACCCCAAGTACTAGAAAGAACACTTGGCTCTAGCCCTCCCCACTTCAAGCAGGGGTCTAAAAGCAAAAATGATCCCCTCTTCTGTGTTGGGGGAACAGTTTGGATATGAAATCATTCCCTGTCCCAGATCTTTCATTGGCCCACCAGTGAAGAATCTGGGATTTCCACACAAACCTCCATGTGTTCTGGTCTGTCTGTCTCTCACTGCCCAGTCCTTCCTGACCCCGGGGCCCTTCCGCCTTTCAGAGGGGCCACCTAGAGAAGACAGTTCTTAATCTAGCATGGATGTCAGAGCTGGTATTACCAGAAAGCTGGGCTCCAGCCACCCAGGCAGTAAATGTAGGGGTAGTAAGGGTAGGTATTGTGCACGGAGATGAGGGAGCCCTGTGAGAAGCCCTCCTCTTTGAGAGCTGGCAAGGAAGAGTGCTTCTCCAGGGTGCCCAGGTCCGAGGTGAGCTGCTTCCGCTTGGTCTTATAGCGTCTGTTCTGGAACCATATTTTCACTTGGGTCTCCGTGAGCTTGAGGTTCTTGGCCAGGTGAGCCCTTTCGGGGGCCGACAGATACTTCTGATGGCTGAATTTCCTCTCCAACTCAATGACCTGAGTGTGAGAGAAGGCAGCCCGGGAGCGCTTCTGAGGCTGTTTGGTGGCTGGGGGTAGGCTCTGTAAGGCGCTGGGAGGGTTTTCACAGTCCAGCAGATAAGTCTCTAAGTGCCCATCTGGAAAGGAGAGGGGAGACAGGGAGGGGAAGGAAAATGTTACATGGTAGCAGCAAAGAGAACAGAATTCTATCTACCCTCATCTCTTCTGAGTGAACAAACAGCCCACTGTCAGTTTGGATACATTGCACTAAGGAACTCCTTAGTTCTTATGACCAACCTAGACAGCATATTAAAAAGCAGGGACATTACTTGGTCAACAAAGATCCGTCTAGTCAAGGCTATGGTTTTTCCAGTAATCACGTATGGATGTGAGAGTGGGACTATAAAGAAAACTGAGCACCGAAGAACTGATGCTTTTGAACTGTGGTGTTGGAGAAGACTCTTGAGAGTCCCTTGGACTGCAAGGAGATCCAACCAGTCCATCCTAAAGGAAATCAGTCCTGGGTGTTCATTGGAAGGACTGCTGTTGAAGCTGAAACTCCAATATTTGGCCACCTGATGCAAAGAGCTGACTCATTTGAAAAGACCTTGATGTTGGGAAAGATTGAAGGCAGGAGAAGGGGACGACAGAGGATGAGATGGTTGGATGGCATCACCAACTCAATGGACATGAGTTTGGGTAAACTCCAGGAGTTGGTGATGGACAGGGAGGCCTGGCGTGCTGCGGTTCATGGTGTCACAAAGAGTCGGACACGACTTGAGCAACTGAACTGAACTGAAGAGTTCTAACTCCTAAGAACTGCTTAAGAGTAAGGAACTCCCTGAGTGGGGCTGCCGGCCAGTCATGTAGATTACGTGTTAGTTTCTTAATAGTCACCAAGTCTCCAAAGTAGGAGAGGCTAATGCTAGAACTTCCTGCCCTATTGCCCTGTAGAATTAAATAGGGATTCTGTATCTGTCTGGAGGAATGGGAGACGGGAAGCAAGAAAGACTGAGAAATAAGAATCCAATAAAGTGGGGCTCCCAAGGCATCAGAGGGGCATCCAGAGTTAACATTTGGGTGACATGAGAGGGCTAGTGTGGTAGGAGAGTTCATTCTCTGGCTTTAATCCCCTTTTGCTTCCCTTGCCATTTGAAGGCAATGGCATCCCACTCCAGTACTCTTGCCTGGAAAATCCCATGGACAGAGGAGCCTGGAAGGCTGCAGTCCATGGAGTCGCTGAGGGTCGGACAAGACTGAGCGACTTCACTTTCACTTTTCACTTTCATGCATTGGAGAAGGAAATGGCAACCCACTCCAGTGTTCTTGCCTGGAGAATCCCAGGGTCGGGGGAGCCTGGTGGGCTGCCGTCTATGGGGCTGCAACGGAGTCAGACACGACTGAAGTGACTTAGCAGTAGCAGCAGCAGTTGCTTCCCTTGTGGTTCAGCTAGTAAAGACTCCACCTGCAATGTGGGAGACCTGGGTTCAATCCCTGGGTTGGGAAGATCCCCTGGAGAAGGGAAAGGCTATCCACTCCAGTATTCTGGCCTGGAGAATTCCATGGACTGTATAGTCCATGGGGTCACAAAGAGTCGGACACGACTGATTGACTTTCACTTCACTTTCCCTCAATAAACTGTTTCTCTCTTGCCCCGCACAGTCATGTCTGAACTCTTTGCAACCCCGCAGACTGTAGTCAGGCTCCTCTGTCCAGTGGGATTTTCAGTGAGCCACTGCCATACCTCATAGGAAGGGTGCCTATTGTATGGTGAGGGTGGATACCTAGACTTATTGTGGTGATTACCTTGTAGGGTATACAAAGATCAAATTATTATGTTGTACATCTGAAACTAATAATATATTATGTACCAATTTTACCTCAATTTAAAAAACTGATAGAAAAAGAATAGGTCTACTCTAAATGTTCCCATGAGATTATATATATAGCTCCTGGAGACCAGAGAGGCTCCTTGACTTACTAGTCTGTGTTTTTTTCTTGGCGGAGGGAGGGGGCTTATTTGGACCATTTTTGAAGTCTTCATTGGAATTGTTACAATAGTGTTTCTGTTTTATGTTTTGACTGTGATCTTAGCCCCTCTACCAGGGATGGAACCTGTACCCCCTGTGTTGGAAGGTGAAGTCTTAACTGGACCCCCAGGGAAGTCCCCAAGACTTATTGTGTTTTGTTGCCCATGGGACTGGGAAGCAAAGGGCATCTTAACTTATAATAACCCTGACTTATTAATATTAATATATTATTTACCAATAACTCGTTATATGTTAGTTATTGTGATTGCCGAGAGGTAACTGGGGGTGGAGAGGATCAAGGGTCGAGAGGTGGTTTCGAGGTGTCGGGGTTTCCATCTGGGACTGGAGCGTGGTGGGAGCTGTGTGCCTGCTCGCCCTTGAGCTCTGGGCACCAAGAACCCGCTGCGCAGGGCACCTTGCGGGGCGAATCAAGTCCATGTCTAAATCCTGCGCAGCCCTGATGCCGGGGCTCAGGGTTAAGCTCCGAGGCTCGCCCGAGGCGGAGGCCGTGAAGTCCCCTTCGTCTGTCGCCGCGGGGCCCCGCAACCCTGCCGCCGGAGCTCCGGGAGGTCCGCCTAGCACCCGCCCTCACGCGGTTGCAGCCGGTGGGCCTGCCCATTCTTCCTGGGGGACCCAACCCGGCCCAGCCCGGCCTCTCCAGCCTCGCCGGCTTACCTGGCTCGGTCTCCGCCGGTTTCTCGGCCTCCTCGCTCCCGGCGCGGGGCTGGTCGCTCTGCTGGCCCTCCGGCGCCCGGGCGCCGCCTCTTCCTCCCTCGGGCTCCGGCTTCGGGTCTCTCCTCGGGTAGAGGCGAGAAGGCTGACGCGAAGGCTGCGGCTGTGGACTGCCCGCGTGACCTCCGCGCCGGTCAGCGCCGTCCCAAAGGATGTCCTGGATGAAGAAGGAGGTGAGCGGCTTGGTCTGGGTGGGCGGCACAGCATGGGGACTGCAGCCTACGGCCCCCGCGTTCCCGGGCCGTGGCTCCGGAGTCCGGAGCATCCCAGCGTCTTGGCCCCGCCGCCCGCCCTCAGGCCCCAGACGCAGGGTCCGAGCTGCGCCCGCTGCTCCCGCACCACTTTCACTTTCCGCGGCCCGGCGCACTTATAGCCCTCGGGGCGCGCCGCGCCGCCTTCCCATTGGCCGCGCGCCCGAACCGCGCAGCTGATTGGCCACCCGGCGCTCCAGGTGAACGAAAAGGGAAGTCCCTCGCAGAGTCTCGGTCTAGTCTTTACCAAAACGGATTTCTTTCACAAGTTCCTTCTTCAGGATCCTGGCTCGTTTTTACCAGGCTGGGAGAGAAAAGCAAAGCGGATCTCCTTTGCTCCAACCCACAATATGTTTAGCTGCTTCTGGGGAATCGTGATGCAGAAGAGAAATACTCTGTTTAGCTCTTAGAGATTGGTAAAGTGCCTTTGCGTGCGTGCATAGTGGTGCAGTCGTGTCCGACTCTTTGTGATCCCAGGGACTGCAGCCCCCCAGGCTCCTCTGTCCACGGGGCTTCTCCAGGGAAGAATGCTGGAGTGGGTTGCCATGCCCTCTTCCAGGGAATCTTCCCAACCCAGGGATGCAGCCCAGGTCTCCCGCATTGCAGGCGGATTCTTTACCATCTGAGCCACCAGGGAAGCCCACGAATACTGGAGTGAGTAGCCTATCCCTTTTCCAGGGAATCTTCCCCACCTAGGAATCAAACCGGAGTCTCTTGCATTGCAGGCGGATTCTTCAGCTGAGCTACCAGGGAAGTCCAAAGGGTAAAGTGCTTCTTGACTCACAAAGAAGTAGATGGGGCAGTTTCCTTCTCCCCACCTTACAGATGAGAACTCTGGGTGCCTGTCGACAAGGAGACATCTACTAATCTAAGGCTGTCAAAGAGACATGACAGCTAAGTGCAGGACCTGACCCCTGGCTGGATTCTCTCTTGAACTTTATTGGGACAGTTGATGAAAGTGGTAATAAGACCAATGGCTTAAAGTGCTGAATCCGTGTTACATTTACTGAAGTTACTAACAGTACTGTGATTCCATACGAGAATATTCCTGGGAAATAATCACTAATGTATGTAGGGGCAAAGACCCATAATGTATGTACCTTACCATCAATTGGTTCGGAACCAATGATATAGATAAATTCTATATGATAAAGTGAATGGTTTAAACTATTAATTGGTGAATCCAGAGAAAGGATATATTGATGTTCTTTTGAATTATTTTTATATAAGCAGCTTTTCTGTGGGTCCTAGTCTAAGACACCTTTCATTCAACTGAAAACTTTTCAAGAAAATCATATCTTGTGTGTCTGGGAAGGAGGGAAAGGACGCAGGTTATCATGGATAAAGCAATTGCTAAAGAGAACCACACTCTACAATGGGAAGGTCTTTGGCAAAGATAGTTTCCTTCTCTCATTTTTTCATTTAAAAATTGTTATGTTTTCTTTTGAAATAGTTATAAATTCCCAGGAAGCTTCAAAATCAGCACTCCTAACTTGGTGACATATTATAAAACTGTAGTATAATATTAAAAACCGGGAAATTGACATTGATACGCACCATTAACTAGACTACAGACCTTATTTTATTTTTACCATTTAAAAAGCCTGCATTCATGTGTGTGTGTTTCTGCTTCTGTGTGTAGCGCTATGCAATTTTATCACATGAATAGATCTTGTAAAGCCACAATTAAGATACAAATTGTCTTTTTCCAAAAGAACACCACCACACACACACAGAAAGCCACTGAGATTTAGAATTTTACCAACATTATTACTTGTACATCCCCTTTTACATTAAATATTCACTTTGTCTTTTTCTGTATCATATTCAAAATTCTATTTTGACTTTATTATCCGCATTTCAGCGTTTTAAATGGTGTTTGTCTTTAATTATATGATAAAAGTAAAAAAAAGGATATGGAATTGTTCCATCCCCACAGAAGTACTCCCTGTGCTCTCTTTGTTTTCGTGTACCCAAATCCTTTCTCTCCATCAGGCACCTCTCGTAACACTAATCTATTCTGTATAATTTACTACCAGGAGAATATTCTATAAGTGGAATCAAACGTCATACAGCATGTGACCTTGTGGAATTGGGGATTTTTAGCTGAGGATGATGCCTCTAGGCCACTCAGACTGTTGCATGTATTAATAGTGAATGCTTTTTAAAATTGCTAAATAGTATCCTACTGTATGGATCTGCCAGTTTGTTAATCATCCACTCACTGAAAGACAAGTGATTTGTGTCCAGGGATTTTTTGTTTTGCTCTGTTTTGCTATTTTGAATGAAAGTGTTGTAGACATTCCTGTACAGATTTTTGTATGAACATGATTTTTCATTTCTCTCAGATGAATGTTCAGGGATGCAATTGCTGGGCCATATGGTAATTACATGTTTAGTTCCATAAAAACTGCCAAACTGTCTTCTGGAGTGGTTGTACCATTTTTAGATTTCCACCGGCGATGTATGAGAGTTCCGCTTTCTCCACATCCTCATCAGCAGCATTTGGTGTTAGTGTTATTTCTTATTTTAGCCATTCTAATAAAAAAGAAAGCTGAGCACTGAAGAACTGATGCTTTTGAACTGTGGTGTTGGAGAAGACTGAGAATCCTTTGGACTGCAAGGAGATCAAACCAGTCAATGCTAAAGGAAATCAGTACTGACTATTCACTGGAAGGACTGATGCTGAAGCTGAAACTCCAATACTTTAGCCACTTGATCCTAAGAACGGACTTATTAGAAAAGAATCTGATGCTGGGAAATATTGAAGGCAGGAGGAGAAGGGAATGACAGAGGATGAGGTGGTTTGATGGCATCACTGACTCAATGGACATGAGTGTGAATAATCTCTGGGGTTGGTGATAGACAGGGAGGCCTGGCGTGCTGCAGTCCATGGGGTCACAGAGTGGGACATGACTGAGCGACTGAACTGAACTGAATAAGTGTATAGCAACATTCAGAAAACTAAGATCATGGCATCTGATCCCATCACTTCATGGGAAATAGATGGGGAAACAGGGGAAACAGTGGAAACAGTGTCAGACTTTATTTTGGGGGGCTCCAAAATCACTGCATATGGTGATTGCAGCCATGAAATTAAAAGACACTTACTCCTTGGAAGGAAAGTTATGACCGACCTAGATAGCATATTAAAAAGCAGAGACATGGGGAGGGAGGTGGGAGGGGTGTTCATGTTTGGGATCGCATGTACACTCGTGGTGGATTCATGTCAATGTATGGCAAAACCAATACAGTATTGTAAAGTAAAATAAAGTAAAAATAAAAATTTAAAAAAATAAAATAAAATAAAAAGCAGAGACATTACTTTGCCAACAAAGGTGTGTCTAGTCAAGGCTATGGTTTTTCCCGTGGTCATGTGTGGATGTGAGAGTTGGACTGTGAAGAAAGCTGAGAGCCAAAAAATTGATGCTTGTGAACTGTGGTGTTGGAGAAGACTCTTGAGAGTCCTTTGGACTGCAAGGAGATCCAACCAGTTCATTCTAAAGGAGATCAGTCCTGGGTATCCATTGGAAGGAATGATGGTAAAGCTGAAACTCCAATACTTTGGCTACCTCATGGGAAGAGCTGACTCATTGGAAAAGACCCTGATGCTGGGAGGGATTGGGGGCAGGAGGAGAAGGGGATGACAGAGGATGAGTTGGCTGACAGAGGATGAGTTGGCTGGATGGCATCACTGACTTGATAGACATGAGTTTGAGTGAACTCTGGGAGTTGGTGATGGACAGGGAAGCCTGGCATGCTGTGATTCATGGGGTCACAAAGAGGTGGACACAAATGAACTGAACTGAACTGAACTGAACTGAAGAGCCCATTGGGCTATTATACAAATTAATTTTTAACTTGTGTTTACCAAATGGCTAGTGATGTTGAAAATCTTTTCATATACTGTGCCTTGCATATCTCCTCTTTGGTGAGATATCCGTTCAACTCTTTACACATGTTATAATTAAATTTGGGGGGAGTTGTTGAATTTTGATAGTTTTTTTTCTACATATTGTATATATGCCTTTGTTGAATATGTGATTGCAATTATTTTTTCCTAGTCTATAGCTTGTCTTTCCATCTTTTTAACAGGATATTTCACAGAACAAAATTCTTTATTTTGGCGAATTTTTATTTTACAAATTTTGTTATTGTAAGCCTAAGGACTTTTATTGTAAGTCTAAGAACAAAGCCTAAGAACTCCTTGCTTATTCCTAAGTCTAAAGATGCACTCCTGTGTTACCGTCTAAAAGTTTTAGGTTTTACTTTTAAATTCATGATCCATTTGACTTATTTTTTGCATATGATATGATATTTAGGTAGAGTGGCCTCTTCTCATTTTTAAAATTTAGAGTGAAGTGGCATTTCAAATCAGTGTGGGGAAATGTAAGTTATTTAATAATCAGTACTGCCACTTGGAAAAAATAAAGTTCTATTCTTATAACAAAATAAACCCCAGATGGCTCAAAGATTTAAAACATAAACAGGCACAGGAAAAAAAAAAAGTTTAACCACACTCATCATTTTGGAAATACAACTCAAAACCACGTTTAGATACCTTCTTTCCACCTATCAGATCAATAGAGATTAGAAAGACGGATGATGTCTAGTGTTTGTGGGTGTATGAGGAAGAGTTGCTCCCATACTGTTGGAGAGTAAGTCAGTTTTGCATATTTGGATGCCAGCTTGACAAAATCTGTCAGAATTAAAACTGGGTGTATCCTTGACACAGATAGTCCATTCTTTGAGATTTACCCTGTGCTGTGCTGTGCTGTGCTTAGTCACTCAGTCGTGTCCAGCTCTTTGCAACCCCACAGACTGTAGCCCAGCAGGCTCCTCTGTCCATGAGGATTCTCCAGGCAAGGACACTGAAGTGGGTTGCCATGCTCTCCTCCAGGGGATCTTCCCAATACAGGGATGGATCCCAGGTCTCCTGCACTGCAGCCGGATTCTTTACCATCTGAGCTGCCAGGAAAGCCCAAGATTTACCCTAAAAAAAATCTACAAATACACAACATACCGACTTGGGAATGTGTCTTTAATTTGGTCGGAGTGAGATTCAACTTGAAAAAATGTTATAAAATGAACTCATTGTGTAAAAAAAAAAAAAAAAAGGTAGTCACCAATCATCTATAGAATATTTTACATTTGAGCATTTTAAAATACAGAAAATTCTGGAAGCATATAAATTTTCAATAGAGCAGTTTCCTCTGGTCAGTGAGATGGAGATAGCAGATTGGGAGAAGAGGATCAGGACAGAGTGCATTTCCTTTACTGATTATAATTTTTAAAATTAAAAAACTGAGAGCCAGAACTGAGCTTGGACTCCTTTCTTCCATCACCTCTTCCTCAGATATCAGGTGTCCCTTCAGGATGCGGACACAGCCCCAGCCCTTTCCCTTACATCACTTCACATGTGTTCCTTTGGTGTTTAGTATTTCAGATGTTTTCCTTTTTTGTTTAGTGATGAGTATCCCTACCTGTCATGCAGGAGCCTGGGGATCAATTCCCCAAGAAGGAGCCAGGAACTTCCCTAGTGGTGCAGTGGTAAAGAATCTGCCTGCCAATGCAGGAGACGTGGGTTCAGTCCCTGGGTCAGGCAAATCCCCTGGAGAAGGAAATGGCTACCCACTCCAGTATTCTTGCCTGGGAAAGCCCCTTCTTGCTATGTCAGTGCAGCTTAAACTGAGTGAAAATGATAGGCATAGGAAGGCGCAAGGGGCTGTCGCAGGCTTCTTTCGATGGAACAGAGTTCTGGAGAAGACTAAGCACCCCACTTCCAAGACACCTTGACTGCAACACCTGCAAATGGCAAGGGCGAGTTAAGCTGCAGATAGAATTCTGGTTGCTAACCATCTGACCTTGAGATGGGAAGATTATCCTGGATTATCTGTGATCCTGTGATCACAGGGCTTTTATAAGTGAATGAAGGAGGCAAGAGAGTCAGAATCAGGAGGAGAGGTGACACTGAAGTAAGGTTAGAGAGATGGGAAGTGAGAAAAACCCAACTGGCCTTTGCTTGGCTTTGAAACGGAAGGCGGGGGTGGGGGGAGAGGGGTGTGAGCTAAGGGATGTGGGTAGCCTCTAGGAGCTGAAAAAGGCCAGAAGTTTGTTTCCCCACCTTCATGTCCTCCCTTCAGTAAAACCAGATTTTCTAGCTAGCCTATGTGGGAAAAGCATTATTTGGAAGCAGCTTCAGGTAATTCAGTGTGTCTTAGAACCCTAAGCCCTCTGGGAGGTGAGAGGCAGAGTTGCTTTTTTTGAAAAGAGGACAGTGGCTAGTAAAGTAGCTCTGGAGGTGCGACCTGGGGCACGTTACTTAGCCTTTCTGAGCATGCCTCAGTTTCCTCATGCAAAATGGGTGCAAAACCAATTGTCTTCCCTGGTGGCTCAAACAGTAAAGAAGCTGCCTTCAACACAGGAGACCCAGGTTTGATCGCTGGATTGAAAAGATCCCCTGGAGGAAGAAATACAGCCCTCTCCAGTATTCTTGTCTGGGAAATCCCATGGACAGAGGAGCCTGGCTCCAGTCCATGGGGTCACAAAGAGTTGGACATGATTGACAGATAAACACTTTCCCAAGGATTATTGAAAGGAAAGGTGAGGCCTTTCACAATAAAGAATCTCAGCAGCTGGCATGTAGAGAGTGCCCAGAAATGGGTCGTTTCTATTAGTAGGGTTAGGTTCTAGACCCACCTGCACAGTAAACCATTTTTTTAAGCTTTTATTTTGTTTATTCACTTATGTGTTTATTTGGCTATGCCAATCAGGTCTCAGTTGCAGCATATGGGCTCTTCCTTGTGTCATGTAGGATCTTTCCTTGTGGCTCCATGTAGGCTCCAGAGTGCATGGACTCAGTAGCTACAGCGCATAGGCTTAGCTGCTCTGCAGCATATGGGCTCTCAGTTCCCTGACCAGGGACCAAAGCGTCTTCTGCATCTCAAGGGCGGATTCTTAACCACTGGATCACCAGGAAAGTCCCCACAGTAAATCAAATTTGCTTTTTCTAGGCACACTGCACACTTGCCAAACAAAAAGGAGTTCTGAATCTAGATATGTCTGTGTTAGTCGATCACTCGATCAGATAGTCGGTCACTCTTTGTGACCCCATGGACTGTAGCCCTCCAGGCTCCTCCATCCATGGAATTCTCCAGGCAAGTGTACTAGAGTGGGTGGCCATTTCCTTCTCCAGGGGATCTTTCCAACCCAGGAATCAAACCTGGGTCTCCTGCATTGCAGGCAGATTCTTTACCATCTGAGCCACCAGGGAAGCCCCTAGTAAAACTGGGGAGGAGAGTGTGATGAATAAACAAACATTCTTGAGGTGTCTATATCATAAAAACCCAGTATTCCCGGACTCCCCTTGTCCCGGAATAAGACTCCACATTCCTAATGCAGGTCAGGGTTCGATCCCTGGTTGGGGAACTGGACCCCACATGCCACAACAAAAGATCCCTCATGCCACAACTAAGTCCAGGTGCAGCCAAATAAACTTTTTTAAAAAAAAAATAGGTAAATAAAATTGTTTAAAACAAACTGATCCAATCAAATGGAGCAAAACTTCAGAAGTTTTGTTAAAAAAACTGTGGCTGATTCATGCTGATGTATGGCAGAAACCAACACAATATTGTAAAACAATTATCCATCAATTAAAAAACAAAACAAAAAATGACCAAAACAAAACCCAATATCCCAACTCTTCATCTCGGTTTTTCAAGGCCTCCCATGCACAGGCCTCAGCCTCCATGCCTTCTTTCCCCCTTGCCTTCCTCGCCAGCATGGTCCCCTGCCTTGAATGACTCTTCTGTCATGGGTGAACTGCCCAGTCCTATCTCCAGGCTTCTGTGCCTGCTGTGTGTGCATTTACAGTCTCTTGTTCATCTTCACCAGTTCTGTTTCTACCCAGAGACTTTGGAGGCTTCTCCAGACTCCATTGCTGGCTCTGCTGCTCATTGGAGCATTTGATCCTCTACGGCCTTGGAAGATTTCAACATTTTCTGCTTCTCCCTTGTGTGGTTGGCCTTCTTGAAGGTCAGGGCTGTGTGTCAGCTCTGCTTGTCCTGCTCCCTGCAAGGAGAGGTGAGAGAATTCACACGTTTTGAGTGCCTACACTGAACTGGCTCACTATGGACATTTCATTTCCACTGCAACCCACTGAGGATCACTTTTGACTGATAAGTAGATAGAAGCTGAGAGAATGAAGATAACACACTCAGGTTCTCACAGCTAACCCAGGTTGTGCAGGTTCCAAAGCCAGTGTCTTCCTCATAAGCCATACACTGGGCACAAAGCAGAGCTTCCCAGGTGGCGCTAGTGGAAAAGAATTTGCCTGCTATTGCAAGAGACATAATAAACGTGGGTTTGATCCCTGGGTCAGGAAGATCCACTGGAAGAGGAAGTATTACCCCATTCCAGTATTCTTGCTGAGAGAATCCCATGGATAGAGGAGCTTGGAGGGCTACACCATGGGGTTGCAAAGAGTCGGACGTGACTTAGCAAGAGGCACATAGCACAATCCATAGACATCTATGGGCAGGTTGCGGTGATGTCTTCCATGGCTTCTTACAGAGTCCCTGGCTTTGTCTGCCCTGTTTCCTTGCTTCTCTCTCTCTTCTCCCAGGGGAGCATGATAGTGCCACCAAAAAGATGGACAAGAGGATGAATTAAACCACCCCGCTAAGAGTCGGACACGACTGAGCGACTTCACTTTCACTTTTCACTTTGCCTTAGAGAAGGAAATGGCACCCACTCCAGTGTTCTTGCCTGGAGAATCCCAGGGATGGAGGAGCCTGGTGGGCTGCTGTCTATGAGGTTGCACAGGGTCGGACACGACTGAAGCGACTTAGCAGCAGCAGCAGCAGCCGCATAGTGGACTTCCCTGGTGGCTCAGATGGTAAAGTGTCTGCCTACAATGTGGAAGACCTGGGATCAATCCCTGGATCAGGAAGGTCTCCTGGAGAAGGAAATCGCAACCCACTCCAGTATTCTTGCCTGGAAAATCCCATGGACAGACGAGCGTGGTAGGCTACAGTCCATGGGGTCGCAAAGATTCGGATACGACTGAGTGACTTCACTTTCTTTTCTTTCCACATAGTTAGCTTGGATCAGAGGCACTGCCCCACTGCGGTTCAAAGGCATTTCCTACCCCATGGATATCACTCCAGTAGTACATTTTTTCCCTATGGAATTTAGGTTACAATGATTTTCCTGGGGATGTTGCTGGTGATTAAGCATCCTTCTACCAATGCAGGAGACACTGATTCAATCCCTGGTTTTGGAAGATCCCACATACCACAGAGAGACTAAGCCTGTGGGACACAACTACTGAGCTTGCATGCCTAGAGCTGGTGCTCTGCAACAAGAGATGCCACCCAAATGAGAAAACTGTGCATCGCAATTAAGAGGAGCCCTCTGCTCACTGCAACTAGAGAAGGCTGGTGCACAGCAACAAAGACCCAGCACGGCCCAATAAACAAACTAAAGAGAGAGATGATTCTTATGTATAAATATGAAGATGCTCTGTGAGTCCGATGACAGTTTAAGCTACCCTCAGTTACCCAAAGGCATGATTTAATCAGACTTTTATTTTCCACTTGTTGGTTGGCAGAGTGCATAACTGCAGGATATGAAAGAGGTAGCATGAGAACAAAGGGCAAGGAGGCCAGTCCAGGGCCCAGGAAAACTAGCCTTGGAGGCGGTGTGGGGTGTGGATAGTACCCCTGAGATGCTGGACCTGTGCTTCTCAAACTTTGAGGATGTAGAGAGATTATACAGGTATCTTGTTCAAAGGCAGACTCTGCTTTAGGTCTGGGTGGACCCTGAGAGTCTGATTTCTAACAGCTCTAACAAGTGGTGCACCTGCTTCCAGTCCAAGAACCTGCCTCCTGCCCACCACCGCCAGCAGTGAGGGCCTGAGGGCTCTGGGAGCAGTATGGGGAGTAGAGGGCACTGCGCAGAGGGCATGGAGGCTGCTGGAGCCCCACATAATCGACTCCACTTCTTTTGCAGGAACTGCTGACCTTACACGTGCCTGTGCCCGGTCTCTCCACTTTGAAGCCCTTTCATGTCTCAGACGCCACCCTTGCCAAAAGACCTCTCTCTCCCTCCATCCCAAGACCCTTTGAAAAGGTCTATTGGTACTTCCTGATGGTCCAGTGGTTAAGAATCTGCCTTCCAAGGCAGGGGACGTGGGTTTGATCCCTGGCCAGGGAACTAAAATCCCACATGCCATGGGGCAAATAAGACTCGACAAAGCCAGCCAAATTTAGGGGGAAAATTAAAGATCTGTTCTTCCAACTCTGTACCTATTTCTGCCAGTTTTCTATGCAGACTTCTCTGTATGGCAAAAGGGATTTGGGTCTGAGGGAAAGTTCGGTAACAGAGAGTGACTCAGCTTTGCTCTGCTCCCGTGAGTGCTGATCAACCAAGAAAAGCCATTAGGGAGGATTTATTGGGCAATAGGAACCCAAGAGTATTTTGCTAACTGTGCCCCTGGTCACCTGCTCCCTGCCCCCTCCATGGCTGCTTGCTTCTGGGGAGCCCAAGGCTGAGGAGGGGGGTCTGCAGAAGTTTCCATGGGCTCTAACTGGGTGGCCGTCATCCCTCTGCACTTGGTCTGCTGGACAGCTTAACGAAGGCCCCCACAGGGACATGCGCTGGGGGCTGTTTGTCTAGGGAAGGAGGCTGTGACCTTCTCACAGCACTCTGGCTGCCAGAAGAAATTTGAGACTGACTCTCTCCCACTCCCAGCTCTCAGCACCCCCTTCCCCATAAAACTGGGCAGGCCATCGTAGATGGTGCATCAGAATGATGGTATCCAAGGGGGATGCAGTGGTAAAGAATCCACCAGCCAATGCAGGAGATGCAGGAGAGCTGGGTTTGATCCCTGGGTCAGAAAGATTCCCTGGAGAAGGAAATGACAACCTGCTCCAGCATTCTTGCCTGGAGAATCCCATGGACAGTGAAACCTGGTGGGCTACAGTCCGTGGGGCTGCAAAAGAGTCAGACTCGACTTCATATGCATGTATGCACACATCATCTGAGAAGGGGCAGAACCAGTTTCTGAGGATGGGGTGGGTGCACATCCCTCTAGAGTGAGGGGCTGGGGGCTAAGACTGTGCTTGGCTCTCCAGAGGGCTCTACTGATTCCCTTGACTGCACAGGGACTGGGGACACGAGAGACTATCCCACAACAAAAACTCTCATCTTCCAGAACTACCAAATGGGGCGTCTCTGACAGACATTTTTCTGAAAATCATTCAGGACAACACAGCCGGAGATCCACTGATCAAGAAAAAAGTCACTCAGCCAGAGGTTCATATTTGGCCTGAGACAAGTCTTGCCCAATACAAGCAAGACGGTCATGCTGTTTTCACAGTTCATAAGGGAAATGACCACCCAGGCATAGAGGGAAGGATGGGGAAGTACTTCTAGACCACCCGGCAGTGCCCTGATGCTGGAAATGCTTTAGGCATCGGCAAAGGCTTTCATCCCATTCATATATTTATCCAAGTTTCCATTTCCTCTGAAGGGGCTTAGGGAGGGGAAAGAGAGGAGATAGAAAATGAGCTGGAAGGTATGGAGGCGGGACGTGCTAGAGAGGGAAATGTTCAGGACCAGGAGGCATCTGGCATTCCTATCTATTTATTTTTGATTGGAGGATAATTGCTTTACAGTGTTGTGTTAGTTTCTGCTGTACAACAACGTGAATCAGCTGTCAGTATACATACGTCCCCTCCCTCTTAAGCCTCCCTTCCACACCCCCCTCCCACCCTTCTAGGTCATCACAGAGCCCTGAGCTGAGCTCCCTGTGCCAGACTGAAGCTTACCACTAGCTATTTTACGCGTGGTAACATATAGATGCCAGTGCTGAATTCCTATTTAAAATTCACAGAATTGAGTGTTGACAGACACAGGGAGTCATTTTAGAAGTGTGGAAACTGAGGTTCGAAGAATCAGAATGACTCATGCAAAATCATACGTTAGTGACCAAGTCAGGAAACTTTAACCCATGTCTCTCAATCTTAGGTCAGTTTTATTTCTATCTGTTAAAACATGTAATTTCTATTATAAGGTGTTTTAATGGCTCAAAACATGCAGAGATAATTGCGATCATGTAACTTATGGCAGATTTTTATTTTATTTTATTTTTTTTGAGAAATAAAATGTTACAGGCACAGCCAAAGTGTCCTTGCCAGGATTTTACTTCTATGACATACCAACGGATGATAAGGCCTTTAAAAAAAAAAGAAAAACTGTTCATGGATCCTCTCGGCAGTGCCAGCAGGTAGCTGATTGATAAGTAGAAAAACTGATGGGTCAATTCAAGCATGACATTGCTTCTCGCTGGAGATTCTGGATGGAATCCACCTGGGTAGAAGAGGCAGGGGGGTGGCTAGGGTGGGGGAGTAGGTTAGCAGGAGAAGTCCAGGCTAACCAGGTGGTCTAAGAGATGAGGCTGGGGGTGGAGGCTGCTGACCTCTTGTTGCTGAGCTTGGCTCAAGGCCCCTCAGAAACTAACCCCTGTAGGCATGGTGGGCCGAGTGCATTCCTGATGGCTCTCTCCCTCAAACACAGATAGAAGCCACTGGTGCCATCTGTGTTCCAAGAAGGAGAAAAAGTGTGGAGAGAGTGGCTGGGGATGGGGAAGAAGGCCGGGTAAGATGCTTATCTTGATAAACAGACTTACCCACCTCCTCCTATGAGGGCTCAGCACTGAATGGGGAAACTGGCCCATCCAATGTCTAGCCGTGTTAGGACCACCCAGCATTTCATGTGGATGGCATGAAAGATCTTTCTAAACCAGTGAGATTCAATGATACAGAAATCATTGACCTGGCACTAAAACAATAGTAGCTGAAAGTTACCTGACATTTAAAATGTACTGTTCCAAGTACTGTGCATGCATGCTAAGTGGCTTCAGTCGTGTCTGACCCTTCGCCACCCTATGGATTGTAGCCCGCCAGGCTCCTTTGTCCATGGAATCCTCCAGGCAAGAATACTGCAGTGGGTTGCCATGCCCTCCACCAGGGGATGTTCCCAACCCAGGGCCTGAACCCTCATCTCTTATGTCTCCTGCATGGAGCAGGCTCTCTACCACTAGTACCACCTGGGAAGCCCTCCAAGTATTGTATTTTCCTTATATTAACTTAGTCCTCACAACAATCCTCTGAATAGACACTATTTTATTCAAAATATTTACTTATTTGTTCCTGGGTGTCTTGGGTCTTAGCTACAGCACTCTGGACCTTTCACTGTGGCTTGGAGTTCTCTAGTTGTGATGCACAGGCTCAAGTCCTCTGAGGCACCTGGGATCTTCGTTCCCAGACCAAGAGCCCAACCCGTGTCCTCTGCATTGGACGGCAGATTCTTGGCCACTGGACCACCAGGAAGTCCCTGAATAGATACTCTTCTGCCTCCACTTTACAGAGGAGAAAACAAGGCACAGGGAGGTTGACTAACTTGTCTGCAGTCACTCAGCTGACAGGTGCCCAAACAAGAAGCACACCAAGCAGACTGGCCCTAGATCCTGGCAGCAGGATCATTCTCAGATGAAATTTTGCTTGGATGCCAAATATATGACAGATAAAGGCAAACCTGGAGCCGCTGAGCAGAGGCAAGGGCCAGTGACCCCTCCCCTCCAAACACACTCAGATCCATCTGTCTGTCCCAGTGCTGTCCGGGGAACCCTTGTGGTGTTTCAGAAGCTACTTGGAAAACCACTCAATAAGGGGCCTATTCAACTGACTCTCAAAGACTGGCAGCTTCAGGATGGAAGGCTTCATGGAGGAGGCGGGCCTTTTAAGGAGCAGGCACATCAAGAAGAGTGGAGTTAAGTAGAGCACAGGAGGAAGGGCCTGCTTGGGAAGGGTAGCAACCTCGACCACCACACAGAGTTTATACCCACAGGCCGCTTGAGGGCCCTGGAGAGTTTGGAGCAGAGAGAAGTGACGCTGTCAAATTTGTGTTTTAGTAGATTTCTGTGGGTGTGGGGGATGGAGCAAGTCCTGGTCTGTGTGTTCCCTTACCACCACTTGTACAAAATCAATACTAAGACAGTCAGCAGATGACACTGAAGACACAGAGGCTGGTGTGGATGCCTCAGGATGTGTCCAGCCACCCTGGGGACAGTGGGTGTGTGCTCACACTATAGCCAGTAAGTTATGGCTGAAGCTGGTAAGATATGCTGGTGTTCATGCATATCAGCCTCGGACAGTTTTGATCCTCTGGGGGGAGCCATGTTCTTCTGATCCTCTCATGGTCCCTCTACATCACTGCCTTATTGCTACTGCCTGCAGCCTAGGAGCAAGCTTATAGCAGCATCACAGCCTGGCCCACCCTGGAGCCTTGGGCCTGCTCTGTAGTTAGGCTAGTTTTATATCAGGAGGATCTTACACTATTAGGAGCGTATGAAGGGCCCAAGCATTGTATTGCCTCATTTCTTCACCTCTCAGATAAGAGATGCTGCTATTAAAGGGTTGTGATTAACGGGATTCCATGAGAGGATGGCAGGTTACAAGACCCATGGATGGGGAAGATGCTGATAAGAGACAAAATCCACTTCTCCCAGAGCGATGGAGGAGCATAAAGGTGGCATTAGTGGCAGGTCTTTGGCCACGACGATGTTTTCACTGTCCCCTGTTTTCTATTTGTTGCTTCACGGATGATATTGTGAACCCCAGAGACAGACTGAAAGGATGCAAAATCATTCACATCATTCTGAGAGTCTGGATCACTCTCTTTGGATTTATGGAACATCTCTTAGGCAGCAAGAAGATCAAACCAGTCAATCCTAAAGGAAATCAATCCTGAATATTCACTGGAAGGACAGATGCTGAAACTGAAGCTCCAATACTTTGGCCACCTGATGTGAAGAGCCCATTCATTGGAAAATGCTGGGAAAGATTGAGGTTAGGAGGAGAAGGGAGCAACAGAGGATGAGATGGTTGGATGGCATCATCGATTCAATAGACATGAGTCTGAGCAAACTCTGGGAGATGGTGAAGGACAGGGAAGCCTGGTGTGCTGCAGTTCATGTGGTCACAATGAATCGGATACGACTTAGGGATGGAAAAACAACAGACACAGGGAAGCACCTCCTTACACCAAGGCTGAGGCCCAGGGTGGGGGTTAACCCAACCCAACCCAACCCAACAAAATATACTGCACTGCCATTCATCCCCTTCCCCTGTAAGATCTGCTCTCACAAGGAACCATCAAAATGATGGTTATAGGCAAGTGAATTGCCCTGGGGCAGGATAACCCTCAAGAAGAAGGGATTCTGCTGCTGAGGCAGACCTCCCAATGCCCTCCTATATTTGTTATCTTGTGTGGTACTATGTCCTGTGATGAAGAGAAGCTGGCTTGGTCTCTCAACCTGGAGTTGGAAAGAAAATGCCATTTTGGCTCTGACTGTGCAGCTGTAAGGATGTGATTCTGAGCTGCCACAGACTGTGTACTTGGCCATAATTTCAGCAGGTCCAAGATAAAGAAATTGACCAGGTAGAGAGAAACGGAAATGACAAGTGGCTGGGGAAAGACTGGATGAACTCCAATCCCTGCTTTTAGCCAGTTTCACCGTAAGCCTTCCTGCTACTCAGCTCTGGGGGTCAAGAAATTGCCTTGCATTTTTTTTTGCTAAGGCTGGTATGAGTTGGGTTCTTATCACTTACAACTCAGAGAGTCACAGATCACCACCGGTTTAACTAACTCCATTTCACCCAAGATGAAGTCGAAGCTGGAAGAGATCAAGTAACCAAGTAATTTGCCTTCCCTGAAGGAATGGGTCAATGGCAAAGCCAAGACAGAGCCAGTATATTTAATACATGAATGCTCAAAGCAGTCATCAACTCAGGGAGTCAGGAAACTCTGCTGTGAGTCAAGAACAGTTCAGTGTATATATGTATCCGTTCTACCCCAGCACCGCTCTCCCATTCAGGCTGGCATGTAACATCGAGCAGAGTTCCCTGTGCTACACAGTAGGACTTTGTTAGATGTATATGAATGCCTCAGTTCCTTTGCTGCTCACTACCACAACGTTGTTAATGAGCTATACCCCAATACAAAATGTTTTTGGTGTTTAAAAACAAACAAACAAAAAAAAACAGTTCAATGTGAAAAGAGCCAATCAGATTAGTTTCCTCCCAGGGTGTTTGGAGCCTGGGGAAAAAAGTAAAAAGGAAGACAAGGTTGCAGGCTAATCTAGTGATATTTGCTTTATCAGCCCTTCAGAGCTAGTATTCCACACCCAGACAGTTGTATTTTATTATAGATACCCAAGTTCGCTGGGCAGTTGTAAATAGAATCAGTCGGTTTATATTCAGACTCAAATTACAAACTCTATGACCTTGGGTAATTCCCTCACTTTCCCTGGTTTCCTTTGTGTGAGAATAATACTTCCGCATATGACTAATAAATGAGGCCGTTTATACGGAGGATATCTGAGCCCTGGAAAGCACCCCACAGATCTTGTAGCCACAAGTATCATAATGCTATCATAATGTTATGCATCTTTGTTACGTTGAAACCACGGCCAACAGCTGGTGTCTATGGAGCCCTTAATCTTTGATTCACTGTCTCCTTCTGTCCACTCGCAACTGTTAACATCCAAACCGGAAGACAAGGGGGTTGACCTGAAAAAGAAATCTGAAACGCTGCCTTGGAAGCAAAAGCCTTGGGTGGAGGCCCAAGGAATTTGGGGAATTCCCTTCCCCTCCCCAGCCCCCCATAGCGGGGAAACTGGAGGCAATAGTGTCCCCTAGTGGGCAGTTTAAGTGCTGCCATCACAGGCAGAGGGTTACTTCATGGGTGCTATTGTGTGCTGTGCTTAGTCGCTCAGTTCAGTTCAGTTCAGTTCAGTCCCTCAGTCATGTCCGACTCTTTGTGACCCCATGAACAGCAGCATGACAGGCTTCCCTGTCCATCACCAATTCCCAGAGCATACTCAAACTCATGTCCATCGAGTCAGTGATGCCATCCTATCATCTCATCTTCTGTCGTCCCCTTCTCCCGCCTTCAATCTTTCCCAGCATCAGGGTCTTTTCCAATGAGGCAGTTCTTCACATCAGATGGCCAAAGTATTGGAGTTTCAGTTTCAACATCAGTCCTTCCAATGAATATTCAGGACTGATTTCCTTTAGGAGGGACTGGTTGGATTTCCTTGCAGTCCAAGGGGCTCTCAAAAGTCTTCTTCAACACCACAGTTCAAAAGCTTCAGTTTTTTGGAGCTCAGCTTTCTTTATAGTCCAAATCTCACATCCATATATGACTACTGGAAAAACCATAGCTTTGACTAGACGGACCTTTGTTGGCAAAGTATTGTCTCTGCTTTTCAATATGCTGTCTAGGTTGGTCGTAGCTTTTCTTCCAAGGAGCAAGCGTCTTTTTTTTCATGGCTGCAGTCACCATCTGCAGTAATTTTGGAGCGCAAGAAAATAAAGTCTGTCACTGTTTCCTTTGTTTCTCCATCTCACTCAGTTGTGTCCAACTCTTTGCGACTCTATGGACTATAGCCTGGCAGGCTCCTCTATCCATGGGGATTCTTCAGGCAAGAATGCTGGAGTGAATCACCATGCCCTCTTGCAAGGGATCTTCCCAACACAGGGATCGAACCCAGGTCTCCTGCATTGCAGGCAGATTCTTTACTGTCTGAGCCACCAAGGAAGCCAATTTATGCTGTTACCTCCTACACTAATGTTCTTGGATTTTTGTTGTTGTTCAGTCACTATGTTGCATCCAACTCTTTGTGACCCCATGGATTGCAGTGTGCCAGGGTTCCCTGTCCTTCACTTGGGTTACATGTAATGTTTTATGTAATATGTCTATAGGATTGATTCTAAATGCAGATGTCCCTAGCAGACAGCAGGATGCCATGGGAATATCTCACTAAGCGTGACAGGCTTCCCTGTTCATCACCAATTCCCAGAGCTTACTCAAACTCATGTCCATCGAGTTACATCCCACACATCTGAATGGGCTTCTCAGGCCAGACCTTTTCCCTCTTAGCACATCTCTGAGGCTGGGATGCAATATGAGGATTAGAAAGAAGCACAGCAGCCCGGGTAGGAGAGGAATTTGAGGGAGAATGGACACATGTGTATGTATGGTTGAGCCCCTGAAACCATCACAACATTGTTAATTGGCTATACCCCAAAACAAAATAAAAATTTTAAGATTAAAAAAAAAGAATCACAGCCAGAAAGCATGTGTTGGATGCTCAATTGCTAGCAAACATAGCTGTATGTTTAGCTAGTTGAATAACAGTAAGCAGTCTGTAATGTGTATGAAATAGTCTAGTGGCTTTCCCCACTTTCTTCAACTTAAGTCTGAATTTGGCAATAAGGAGTTCATGATCTGAGCCACAATCAGCTCCCAGTCTTGTTTTTGCTGACTGTATAGAGCTTCTCCATCTTTGGCTGCAAAGAATATAATCAATCTGATTTCGGTGTTGGCCATCTGGTGATGTCCATGTGTAGAGTCTTCTCTTGTGTTGTTGAAAGAGGGTGTTTGCTATGACCAGTGCATTCTCTTGGCAAAATTCTGTTAGCCTTTGTCCTGATTGATTCTGTACTCCATGGCCAAATTTGCCTGTTACTCCAGGTGTTTCTTGACTTTCTATTTTAGCATTCCAGTCCCCTATAATGAAAAGGACATATTTTGGGGGTGTTAGTTCTAAAAGGTCTTGTAGGTCTTCATAGAACTGTTCAGCTTCAGCTTCTTCAGTGTTACTGGTCGGGGTATTGGTTTGGATTACCATGATACTGAATGCTTTGCCTTGGGAACAAACGGAGATCATTCTGTCGTTTTTGAGACTGGATCCAAGTACTGCATTTTGGACTCTTTTGTTGACTATGATGGCTACTCCATTTCTTCTAAGGGATTCCTGCCCGCAGTAGTAAATATAATGGTCATCGGAGTTAAATTCACCAATTCCAGTCCATTTTAGTTTGCTGATTCCTAGAATGTCAATGTTCACTCTTGCCACCTCCTGTTTGACCACTTCCAATTTGCCTTGATTCATGGACCTGACATTCCAGGTTCCTATGCAATATTGCTCTTTACAGCATCAGACCTTGCTTCCATCACCAGTCACATCCACAGCTGGGTATTGTTTTTGCTTTGGTTCCATTCCTTCATTCTTTCTGGAGTTATTTCTCCACTGATCTCCAGTAGCATATTGGACACCTACTGACCTGGGGAGTTCATCTTTCAGTGTCCTATCTTTTGCTTTTTCATACTGTTCATGGGGATCTCAAGGCAAGAATACTGACGCGGTTTGTCATTCCCTTCTCCAGTGGACCACATTCTGTCAGACCTCTCCACCATAACCCATCTGTCTTGGGTGGCCCCACATGGCATGGCTTAGTTTCACTGAGTTAGACAAGACGGTAAAAATTGACTTAAAATTCAGGCTTAAATTGAAGAAAGTGGGAAAACCACTAGACCATTCAGGTATGACCTAAATCAAATCCCTTATGATTATACAGTGAAAGTGAGAAATAGATTTAAGGGACTAGATCTGATAGACAGAGTACCTGATGAGCTATGGATGGAGGTTCGTGACATTGTACGGGAGACAGAAATCAAGACCATCCCCAAGAAAAAGAAATGCAAAAAAGCAAAATGGCTGTCTGAGGAGGCCTTACAAATAGCTGTGAGAAGAAGAGAAGTGAAAAGTAAAGGAAAAAAGGAAAGATATACCCATTTGAATGCAGAGTTCCAAAGAAAAGCAAGGAGAGAAAAGAAAGCCTTCCTCAGAGATCAATGCAAAGAAATGGAGGGAAACAATAGAATGGAAAGAGTAGAGATCTCTTCAAGAAAATTAGAGATACCAAGGGAACATTTCCTGTAAAGATGGGCTCAATAAAGGACAAAAATGGTATGGACCTAACAGAAGCAGAAGATATTAAGAAGAGGTGGCAACAATACACAGAAGAACTATACGAGAAAGATCTTCACGTCCCAGATAATCAGGATGGTGTGATCACTCACCTAGAGCCAGACATCCTGGAATGTGAAGTCCAGTGGGCTTTAGAAAGCATCACTACAAACAAAGCTAGTGGAGGCGATGGAATTCCAGTTGAGCTGTTTCAAATCCTGAAAGATGATGCTGTGAAAGTGCTGTACTCAATATGCCAGCAAAGTTGGAAAACTCAGCAGTGGCCACAGGACAGGAAAAGGTCAGTTTTCATTCCAGTCCCAAAGAAAGGCAATGCCAAAGAATGTTTAAACTACAGCAGAATTGCACTCATCTCACACGCTACTTAAGTAATGCTCAAAATTCTCCAAGCCAGGCTTCAGCAATATGTGAACCATGAACTTCCAGATGTTCAAGCTGGTTTTAGAAAAGGCAGAGGAACCAGAGATCAAATTGCCAACATCCGCTGGATCATCGAAAAAGCAAGAGAGTTCCAGAAAAACATCTATTTCTGCTTTATTGACTATGCCAAAGCCTTTGACTGTGTGGATCACAATAAACTGTGGAAAATTCTGAAAGAGATGGGAATACAGACCACCTGACCTGCCTCTTGAGAAATCTGTATGCAGGTCAGGAAGCAACAGTTAGAACTGGACATGGAACAACAGACTGGTTCCAAATAGGAAAAGGAGTGTGTCAAGGCTGCACATTGTCACCCTGCTTATTTAACTTCTATGCAGAGTACATCATGAGAAACGCTGGGCTGGAAGAAGCACAAGCTGAAATCATGATTGCCGGGAGAAATATCAATAATCTCAGATATGCAGATGATATCACCCTTTTGGCAGAGAGTGAAGAAGAACTAAAGAGCCTCTTGATGAAAGTGAAACAGGAGAGTGAACAAGTTGGCTTATAGCTCAACATTCAGAAAACTAAGATCATGACATCCAGTCCCTTCACTTCATGGGAAATAGATGGGGAAACAGTAGAAACAGTGGCTGACTTTATTTTTCTGGGCTCCAAAATCACTGCAGATGGTGACTGCAGCCATGAAGTTAAAAGACGCTTACTCCTTGGAAGGAAAGTTATGACCAACCTAGACAACATATTAAAAAGCAGAGGCATTACTTTGTCAACAAACATCCATCTAGTCAAGGCTATGGTTTTTCTAGTAGTCATGTATGGATGTGAGAGTTGGACTATAAAGAAAGCTGAGCACAGAAGAATTGATGCTTTTCAATTGTGGTGTTGGAGAAGACTCTTGAGAGTCCCTTGGACTGCATGGAGAGCCAACCAGTCCATTCTAAAGGAGATCAGTCCTGGGTGTTCATTGGAAGGACTAATGTTGAAGCTGAAACTCCAATACTTTGGCCACCTGATGCAAAGAGCTGACTCATTTGAAAAGACCCTGATGCTGGGAGGGATTGAGGGCAGGAAGAAAAGGAATGACAAAGGATGAGGTGGTTGGATGGCATCATCGACTTAATGGACATGGGTTTGGGTAAACTCCGGGAGTTGGTGATGGACAGGGAGGCTTGGCGTGCTGTGGTTCATGGGGTTGCAGAGTCGGAGATGACTGAGTGACTGAACTGAACTGAATATGTGTGAAATAGCAACAGAATACAATGGAAAGTAAATGAACTCTGGAGGCTCAAACTTCTACCTCTATCTTTAGTGGTGGTGGTTTGGATAAGTTTCTTAAACCCACTCAGGAAAATGGAACAGGTTTGGTGGGAGAAAGGTAGAGAGAGGTGGGTTTGTTTTTTGGTTGAGCTGTCTGGGAAACATTCAAATGGAGGTGTCCAGGGGGTACTGGGTAATTTTGATCTGGAATTCAGGATGGAGGGTGGAGCTGCAGCTGTAGGTGTGGGATTTGGGAGAAATGGTAGGTAACATTCAGATAAGCCAAACACCGTGACTGTAGACATGTCCAGCCTTCAATGTCATCTCAGAGTCCTTGGCTCTCATGCATCTTAGCACCCATAGCCCTCTCTACATCTGTCTACATAGATTCCCATGGTTTTCCTCCAGCCTTCCAAATGTGGGGCTTGTCTCAAGTTCTGTCTCTTTCAGGGTACCTTCTTTTGCCTCGATTTATTTCTCCGCTAAACATTTACTGCATTACTATCAGCCAACCTTCCAATTACCTCCTTGTGTCTTCTATCAGTTAAAATATGCATTCAGCTGCTATAACAAAGGGCAAAATAACAGTGGGTTACATGAGACAAATGTTTATTTTTCTCTCATATAATAGATGGGGTATGAGCAGATCCAAGCTGATAAGGTGATTTCCTAGTGGGGACCCAGGCCTCTTCCATCTTGTTGCTGTGTCATACTCTAAGATAGCTGCTACTGCTCCCCCCATTTCATCCGTATTCCAGCCAGGAGGCGGAAGAAAAAGCAAGTGGAGGGAAGGTCCCTTCCACTTAAGGCTACGTCTTCAAATGCTGCACACATCACTTCTGCTCATACCTCTTTTGTCGTCGTTTACTTACTCAGTCATGTCCAGTTCTTGGCAACCTCGCAGACCATAGCCCACCAGGCTCCTCTGTCCTTGGGATTTCCCAGGCAAGAATGCTGGAGTGGATTGTCATTTCCTACTCAGGGGATCCTCCTGATCCAGGGATTAAAAGTTTATCTCCAGCAAGTCTCCTGCATTGCAGGTGGATTCTTTACTGCTGAGCCACTAAGCCCTACATCCCTTTAACCGGAACTTAGCTACTTGGTAACCCCTAGCTACAAAGGACTCTGGGAAATATCATCTTTAGCTAAAAGGTTTTGTACTTAACTAAAACTCTGGGGTTCTATTACTAAAGAACAAAGGAGGCAACAGATATTGGATGGTATCTAGAAGCCTCTACAGCGTGTTCAGTGAACTGAATGATTTATATGTTCATAATGTACTTTTTCTAGTTTTTCCTATAGTATATTTGGCTGAATAAGTACTTGTCTTACCCATAGTTTTATAATCTTGAAGATATGGACTCTGTTTTCTGCATCCTTGAATTCCTCTGATTTTGTATATATTTTGAAAATGACACTGGTTGTACGTCCCCCCACAATGTTCGACCTAATCTTCCTTGTTAGTGTTAGTTGCTCAGTTGTGTCTGACTCTTTGCAACCCCATGGACTGTAGCCCTCCAGGCTCCTCTGTCCATGGGATTCTCCAGGCAAGAATACTGGAGTACATAGCTTTTCCCTTCTCCAGGGGATCTTCCCTGGCGTGATCGAACAGTGATCGAACCTGCATCTCCCACATTGCTGCAGATTCTTTACTATCCGAGTCACCAGGGAACCCCCTAATCTTCCTTAATACTTTAAGCTGACCTACAGGAGAGTGGCCAGAATTAAACAGAGGGATTCTTTTTCACCATGGCCATATCCCCTGGCTGACAAATTCTTAGGGTCCCTGATGTCAGAGATTAGATGATCCCTACCAGGAGTCAGATTTCTACCCACATATAGGGGGACTTTCTTCCAGTTCCCAAGGAGCCAGGTCAGAGCCCAACTCTTTAATGCAGACTTTGTGGGGCCATGCAAGGAAGCCAGACAGCAACCATTCCCTCATTTGTTCAATCAACAAACAGTATTGAGCCCCTTCTCCATGACAGGCACAGGGTGTACTAGAAGCACACGAGGGTCTGAGGCAGACCTGAGGCTGATTGTTTAGATGGGACAACAGACAGAGAGTAAATGCATTATGATAGGGAGGTCCAAGATGCTCTAGGAGCAGGTCCTGGGAGATCTGAGCTATAGAGAATCTCCAGGGTAGGTGCCAGAGGGCCCAGCGAAGGACAGGAAACAGAGGCCACCACAAGAAAGGCTCTCAAATCATCCTACCCTCTCCTTCTCCCACTGAGTCCAAAAGTCTGTTCTTTATGTCTCTGTCTCCTTTGCTGCCCTGCACGTGTATGCTTATGGCCGATTCACATTTGATGCATGGCAAAAACCATCACAATATTGTAAAGTAATTATCCTCTGATTTAAGTAAATGAAAAAAAGAAAGAAAGAAAGGCTCACCTTTGGCCCACTGAAGTCCTAATTTCGGATTCCAATTTCCTGGGCCCTAGGGTTTCAGGCAATTAAGCTGGGCCTGTGACGGGAGAAAGCAAAAGCTACTGATGTCTGCATGGGAGGGAAGCAGGCCTGACCAGCTTATGAGGACGGCCCCAGAGGGGCTAAGTCAGAAAGCGCTCTGAGGTCTGTAGCCGAACTGCGGGTATATCAGCTTTTCCTCCAGTGGAATCTGGACTGTGTCACTAAGACCACATTCTTCTATCAGGATGACTGGGGTGGGGGGTCGGGAGGGCTTGCCAGAGTCTAAACAGAGAAAAACGAAGGCAGAGGGACTTCCCACGGAGCTTTCTCTTCCCAGGTGGGGGGAGGTGGGAATGAGGAGAAACAGTCAGTCTGAATTCTCTCTGTTCTCAGGAGCTGGCCCCTGAAAACACGAATCAGCCTCTCTGGGGGCACAGAGTCTGAGGGAAATGCAGACAAATGTAGGCAAGGGGGTGCCACAGTCAGAGCACTCAAATATTCTGTCTGCTCACAAGTGCCTGAAAAGGCAGTTATATCTGTCCATCCACCTCCCACCTCTCTGGCATCTTGTGTTGTTTTTTTTTTTTTCGTACTCAGTCACATCAGTTTTACCTGATTCTTTGCGACCCCATGGCCTGTAGCCCACCGGGCTCCTCTGTTTCCAGAAGGATTTGGAAACAGGGGAGTTGGAAAATGGGATTTCCAAGGCAAGAATACTGGAGTGGGTTGCTATTTCTTCCTCCAGGGGATCTTCCTGACCTAGGAATTGAACCTGCATCTCTTATCTCTCCTGCATCAGCAGGTGGGGTCTTTACCACTAGCACCACCTGAAAAGCCAGCATTGCTTGCTCACAAGTGCCAAAAAGGCAGTTATGTCTCTCCATCCACATCCCACCCCTCTTCATATTTACCCCGCTGGATGCTTTACAAAACATCCTTTTAAGCTTTTTTTTTTTTTTTTTTTTCAGGAAATAAAGAAAACAGTGTCACCTAACAGTCACCTGATTTGTGTGAGGACGTGAACTCCTTGTTGAGCATTCAGTGGAAGTAACCTAGGACCGGGGGAGGAGTCTGGGGTCTAGTCCCAGTTCTGTCACTAACTTCAAGGGTGGCTGTCATCTTTCTGACCCTCGGACTCTTTCTCTGCAAATGGGAACAGTAAAATGCTCTGCCTTGGATGGAGGTGGCGCGTACACAGTGAACTCATACAAAAGGTTAAATGTTGTTGTTATATAGGTAGAAGGGCTTCCCAGGTGGCACAGTGGTAAAGAATCCACCTGGCAGTGGAAAAGACTCAAGAGATGCCACTTCAATCCCTGGGTTGGGAAGATCCCCTGGAGAAAGAAATGGCAACTCACTCCAGTGTTCTTGCTTGGAAAATACCATGAACAGAAGGGACTGGCGGGCTGCTGCCCATGGGGCTGCAAAGAGCCAGACACTACTGAACAACTGAACACACACACACACACACACACACACACACACACACACACACACAGAAATCTGTATGCAGATGGATCCTTGCTTTGTAAAGCATAACAGTTCTTAGAAGCCAGGACCAATTCCAGCTGGAGAATACAGCAGCCATACCTGTGAGTAAAGACTGCTAGCAGTATCCTGTGTTTATAGCAACCAGCTGGTTGCATTTTCAGTAAATAATATATTGAGGCACGTACATTCAATGGGGATATAATGTAGCAATGAGAAAGAGCACACTTAAATTCCACCCAACCTCACAGATAAATCTCACAAACATCAAGTTGAAAAAAAGGATCAAGTAACTAAAGAACGCATGCTAACTAAAAATGGAACTACTATATGACCCAGTAATTCCATTACTGGGCATATACTCTGAGAAAACCATAATTCAAAAAGACACATGCACCCCCAGTGTTTCATTGCAGCACTATTTGCAATAGCCAGAACATGGAAGCAACCTGAATGTCCTCCGACAGAGGAATGGATAAAGAATATGTGATATGTATATACAATGGAATGTTACTAGGCTATAAAAAGAAATGGATGGACCTAGAGTCTGTCCCACAGAGTGAAGTAAGTCAGAAAGAGAAAATAAATATATATCAACGCATTCAGGTGAAATCTAGAAAAATGGTACGTGTGTGCTAATTCTCTTCAGTCATGTCCAACTCTGTGCAACCCTATGGACCATAGCCCGCCGGGCTCCTTTGTCCGTGGGATTCTCGAGGCAAGAATACCAGAGTGGATTGCAATGCCCTCCTCCAGGGGATCTTCCCGACCCTCTGTCTCTTTCGCCTCCTGCATTGGCAGGTGGGTTCTTACCACTAGCGCCACCTGGGAAGTCTAGGTAGCTCTTAGAAAAATGGTACAGATGAACCTATTTGCAGGGCAGAAACAGAGATGCAGACATAGAGAATGGATGTGTGAATGGGAGGGTGGAGGGGGGCAGGATGAACTGAGAGACTGGGATTGATGCGTATACACTGCCGTGTGCAAAATAGCTAGCTAGTGGGACTCTGCCGTACAGTGCAGGGAGCTCAGCTCCATTCTCTGTGATGACCTAGCGGTGTGGGGTGGAGGTCCTAGAGGGCTGGGATGTATATATACATAGAGCTGATTCACTTCCTTGTATAGTGAATAGACAAAGAATGCAAAATATATAAGCCAATATATTTTATAGTGAATATAAAAGCCAACACAACACTGTAAAACAGCTCTGCCCCAGTCAAACAAAATAATGCATGTGCTATGAATCTATATGCAACATCTATAACCAGGCAAATTAAACCATATTGTTGAGGGATGTTTCCATATGAGTAAATCCGTAAAGAGAAGCCTATGAATTATTATCACAGAAGTCAGAATAGCTGGTATCTCCTTTGGGGAAGGAAGGAGGGAAGAGGTCTGAATTCTTGGAGGGCTTTGGCGAGAAGGGCTTCTGGGAGCTGGCATCCCCTATTTCTTGACTAGGGAGGGTTTACATTTGTGTTTGTTTTGCAGTAATTACGTTGTGTGTATATGTTATATGTAGTCTTCTGGACATATGATCTAACCTACAATTAAAAAAAAAACAATGAAAAGCATTTGAATCAATAAAGAACCACTACAAATTAGAATAATAACCTCAGAGATCTACCTCCTTGATTTTGTACAGAGGCTGAAGGCCATAGAGGATACAAGGCTTGCTCAAGCTCACCTAGCGTGTCTGCGGAAGACACACCTAGTCACACTGCAGAGAATGAAGTCCAACAACTCCTAACTCGGATCCTCCGTCATCTTCCGTCTCTCTGAAGAGACGTCTTCCTGAATGGTGGGATTTGGGAGCACAGCTATTATGTCTGGGAGTTAGTTCCCTTGTTTTGTGAAAAAGGAAAAGGGCCAAGTTAGTGGACTGATATGGTGAAGACCTAGTATGAACTCTGATGGGTACAAACACTTTTTTAACAGATTAACATATTTATTTATTAATTTAAAACTGCTAAACACAACACATGTTAATATATTATCCCAAACAAAAAAAAAAAAACAGTTAAGAAGAGTGGCATTGTTTCACATTTTTGCAAATTTCTGCAACATTTGGTTTAATAGAAGATGGCTAGATTTTCATATCTGTGTACTTGGTCTGTGGCAATACATTGTTTTAATAAGTATGTGAAAAAAAATCTGTGCTCACATAGATACGTAGTTGTAAGAAGAAGCAGTATTTTAATAACATTTTCAAACAAGTATGGATATTCTTTTTGTTACATTAAGACTTTTTATTGGGGTATAGCTGCTTTACAATGTCGTGTTAGTTTCTGCTGTACAGCAAAGCTGAATCAGCTACACATCTATATATATATCCTCTCTTTTTCGGATTTCCTTCCCATTTAGGTCATAGAGTGTTGAGCAGAGCTTCCTGTGCTATACAGTAGGTTCTCACTAGTTATCTGTTCCATATGTAGTATCAATAGTGTATATATATCAGTCCCAGTCTCCCAGTTCATTCCACCCTCTTCTCCCTTGCTGTCGATACATCTGTTCTTTATGTCTGTGTCTCTATTTCTGCTTTCCGGATAGGATCATCTATACCACTTTTCTAGATTCCATATATATGTGTTAATATACAATATTTGTTTTTCTCTTTCTGACCTAATTCACTCTGTGTGACAGAGTTAGGTCCATCCACATCTCTACAAATGACTCAATTTCATTCCTTTTTATGGCTGAGTAATTATAAACACTTTCAAATGGGATCTTTAAAGCTTTAAATATGCTCCTCCATGTTTTTGGAGAAGGAAATGGCAACCCAGTCCAGTACTCTTGCCTGAAAATCCCATGGATGGAGGAGCCTGGTAGGCTGCAGTCCATGGGGTTGCAAAGAGTTGGACACAACTGAGCGCCTTCACTTCACTTCACTTCTGCATGTTTTATCTTCATAATGACAAAATTATGGAAAAAAAAATACCAGAAATCTCTGGCCACCCTGAGGTCTACAGTTTGACTCATGCTCCATCAGATTTGCAGATAGTATCAAATGAAGCTGGCTTCAAGGGCCAGGGTGGGGGCTGGGGGGAGGAAGGACAGGGAGCCAGGAAGTCTGCAATTTTATTGACTTATCCACCTGGCCTAGGTGAGACCCTAGCCCTGGGACGGTCAGGAAAGGAACCTCTGCTATCTCTCTGAGAGCTTTTTTGTTTTGTTTAGAGGTCAATTACTTCCCATTTGGGAAACTTGTGAACATTAAGAGGTGACTGGAGTGACGGGACTGAACGATGCAGATAAGACACTGATTGCTTACAGAGCGGCTCCCTGGTGAAAGCCTGCCTCGGATAAGCTGCTCTGCGTAAGACACACAAAAAGGGGCAGCTTTCAGTGTGAAAGAGAGATTACAGAATGGAAGATGGGCAGCTGATGGGGGTGGGCTTGATGAGCTGAGAGAGGGATATGTTTTAAAGTGATCCTGACAGGATCACTTAAAGTAGGGAGATGGGAACAGAGAATTTTCCTTTGCTCTCCTTTCCGTTTGGAAAGAAATCTTAGTGTCCTGTGAAGCTCAAATTTCCAAGCTCTTATCTAAGGGAAAAAAATCACACGGGTTGCACATGGACAAGGTTTTATTATGGGTTTTGCTTGTTTGCTGGGGCCAGTGAATATGCTTGCTACAGCAATCCAGACAGCAAAACAGAAAATGTCCCAGGTCAATGGAATATCTTTGGTGTCTGTGAAAACAAGACCCACTCCTGCCTCCCACTCTCCTTCAGCCAATTGAATGCAGTTTACAGAGTCCCAGAAGCTGGTCTTGAACTGCACCTCCCACTACTAGAAAATATGAGTCAAGCTTTGGTATGTGCTGGTTTACTTTTCTTCATCCCTAAGTCCTAGGCCTTTGTCAGTAAGCGGTGTCTTTTCCCCAATCACCAGGCGAATCCACCTCCTCTAAGCACCTTCTCTAGGCATCCCAGCTCACACGGGATTGTCATTCTTTCTAGAGAGCTTACTGTCTGTCTGCCCTTGACATGCAGCATATCCCACCTTGTATTTTTAGATGCCTTTCTCATGTTAGTCTCTGGCATGCAACTAGATAATAAATTCCTTAAGGGAAGCAGCCAAATCTTATTTTCTCTTGTGTTCCACGTTCAGCGATGAGTGAGATACTAATGATTGAACTAAGCTCCCGTCCTCTTCCCTTGCAGACTTTACCACAGCCATCGCTCTCCCTCTGGGTGTTTCCATGTGGCACAAAGTCTGGAGGCAAGGTCTATTCAGAACAACACACTGCTGTACACTGGAAACTAATACAACATTGTATTGGGTTGGCCAAAATTTCCATACAATCTTACAAACATTTTGGCCAACCTAATAAATCAACCATATATCCAGAAAAGAAAGAAGCGGAAAGAACAACACAGGTCTGGTAACCACTCCTTGGGCTGCAAGAGAGTGGAGGGTGAAGAAAATAGCATTTATTAATTTTCTACTCTGTACCAAGTACTTTGCTAGATCCATACAAGGATGACTTATATTTCTAGGTAAGAAATTTACCCAAAGAAGAACAACAAAAGAGTCTTAAAAATTAACACATAGTAGTCTAGAATCTGATCTCAGGGAAATTTAATACAACTTGTTGAACAACTGAAGGCCAGAGAAATGGTTGCTCAGTGGCAGTACTGAATTTAACTCAACTGTCCTAAATCTAAGGCCAGTGTCCAATAGTAACTTTTCCTCTCATAAGGAATAACTCCTGCCCCCAAAGTGAAAGAAGAATGACAACACTCTGACAGATTTCACATAATGGTGATTTTAATTGTAGTCGCTCTCTTTTTTAGTTTTAGCTTAATTGACCAAGGAGTATTTATTGAGAGTTCCTAATTTAAAATATACAGACATACTTTTTAATCCCAGGCAAATAAGACTGACTATAATTGAAAGACCCCATAGGGTGGTTTCTAAACACACTTATATTAACAGATTTTTATGGAGAAATAAAAGAGAAAAGGGATGGAAGCAAAAAGAACATGTAAGGAAATTCTAGTAAAGAGAAATATGAGTAATTACACTTGTTTTTAACTTATACATAAACTTTAAGAGATATAAGCTGTCAATAGTCAGGCATGGTTTACATAGTACCAAGCAGTCCGTGTTTTCCACATTGGTAACACACACACACACACACACACACGCACAAAACTAGGGAAAATTCAGAAATGAGAAAATGCAGGGCTGGTACAATTTAAATATTAGAATTTATTAAATAATAGAAGTTAACTTTTGACAAGTTAGTGGTCCAGGGGATGAAAATGCATACTTTTTCATTGTCTTAGGAAAAAAAAAAAAAGATATCCAAGTAAAAAAGAAATGAGTCTGCTTTTCCTACTAATACATACCAAACACAACTTATTTGATACCCATGTCCCCATTAATAAAATGAGTTTGTTTTCAGTCTTCAGTGAGCACAGTTTCAAACGTATTTGTGCCTGGGGGAGTTATAATTTCCCCTAAAGTTCAGGTTGGCTGCCCATTATGTTAGGACAACTGGACGCTCCTTACCTGATGGGAAGTTTAGAAGCCCGCTACCTTCTGAAAGAAAATCTATAGGAGCAGGCTGGGAAAGCGGTGGTGAGAGGTAACCCCTCCAAGAGCTGAATGCAAGTTTTGTCTCTCCAGGGAATTCGCTGTGTACTGAAGACTAGAACTTACTGGGTTTCATTTTTACTTTAATTCTAAGCTCTTTAGCAGATATGGAGAAGTGGATAAATCCTAATGGGATATACACAGGACAAACACACAGACACATATATTTAGGCTGCGCTGAAAACAGGAGATAAGATGCACTTACAGTGAGGGAAGACCTGCAGAGTGGTGGATACCTTCTAGAGAACAACTGTGGCTCCAGAAAAGAGCGCTCGCCTAGATTAACACTGAGTCCCAGGGAATGCAGCCCTGGAAGGGGGTGCTCCGCGCAGACTAACCCCCACGGGGCATGTGTCTCGCACAAGTCCTCTTTGCTCCCCGATCCTCCTCTTCCGGGCTCTTCATCCCTCTCCCCTGGTTCATCTCATTTTCTCCTTCTTTCCCCGCCTGTTGCCTTTAATTGAGGGGTCGAGACCCTCTACAACAACCCCATCATCTCGCCATCCTCCGGGGCTGCCGCACACAAATCAAAGAGCCTCGCAGCCCCTGGGTTTGAAGCCTGAAAAGTCTCCTGCCTCAGTACTACTCTGACCCCCGAAACTGTCAGCCACCCTCAGCTTTTCCCCTTCCCCGGTGTCGCTGGGTGGGCGGCTGGCGGAGGCCAGGCTTTGTGTCTTTTGGGGGGAGATCGCCCCCAGGGCCTTCAGCTGGATGGCTGCTCGGGGGGCAGTTCGCGATCCCAGACGCCGCTCGGGAGAGAAGTGCCCTCGGGTCGCCTGCTTCCTCCTCAGCGGCGGTCCCTCATCCCGGCCGCGACCGGACAGCGGGGAGGCGGGACCGGGCCCCTGGTCAGGGTGGCATATTCGAGATAAGACGCCTCACCAGGCCCTGACACCCTGCAGCGTGGCGGGCAGAGGGCTCTGCGGGCTGGCGCTCGGCCCACCTGCGCCGAAGCCCGGACTGGCCTGGGGGACTGGGGGCGCGGGGCCCGGGGGTGCGCCCGCGCAGCCGCCGCCGTAGCCGGCACAGTAGGGAGCGCCCGCGTAGTGGCCGTAGCAGGAACAGGGCGCCGCTGCCGCCCCGTAGGGGCCGGGGAAAGCGGGAGCGCTGGGTCCCAGGCAGGGCTTGCCGTCGCGCACCAGCACGGGCACCGCCACCCGGCGCGGCGCTAGGGGGTGGCCCGCCAGTTCCAGGGACTTGTCCTGGCGCTGTCTCTTGCACTTGTAACGTCGGTTCTGGAACCAGATCTTGACCTGCGTCGACGTGAGCTGCAGCGCGCTGGCCAGATGCTCGCGTTCCGGGGCTGACAGGTACCGTTGCTGCTTGAAACGCCGCTCCAGCGCCAACACCTGCGCCTGCGAGAAGAGCACGCGCGGCTTCCGCCGGGGCCGTGCAGTGGGATGCTCCGCGCCGTCCCCGCGCGCGCCGCCACCGCTGTCCCCTTCGCAGCGCTCAGGCAGCCGGGTCCCGCCGCCGGGGAACGAGGCTCCGCAGAGGACAGACTCTAAAAGCACAGGAAGGAACACCGTCAGCGTCAGCCTAAGGCTCACCGGAGCGATTTTTCCAAGGGACGCCCCTCCTCCTGGTGGCCTTTACCTTGTGCGCCGGTCTCTTCCTTCTGCTCACCCCCTCACCCCGTCCCACGTCGCTCTAAATGTTCCTTTCTCCCAAGCTGTCTCTTTTATACCTGTGGTGATAATTGGTGTGATCCCATGGACTGTAGTCCATCAGGCTCCTCTGTCCATGGGATTTCTCCCGGCAAGAATACTGGAGTGGATTGACATTTCCCTCTCCAGGGGATCTTCTGGATCCAGGGGTTAAATTCAGGTCTCCTGCATTGCAGGCGGATTCTTTACCGACGCAGCCACCAGGGAAGCATAAGGTACGTTGTGGCTCTCTGTGTTTCTCAGTGTACAGCCGATTCCTCAAAGGTAGACTCTTGATCAAGACTCTAAGCTTCATTTTCTTCTTAGAATGCCTGTATCTGAGCTGTTCACTTTGACTGCAATTCTCAAATGTGGGTAAGTTTGGGGAAACATTTGCTGCCAGTCTATTAGATAGAGATTAACTTTAGATTGCTCATAGTGGAGAGAGAGAGAGAGCCTGGTTATCCATTGTGGCCCCTGCTTCTAGCGCAAGCGCCGGGGGCTCCAGTGCTACCCACCTTTACTGGCATCTTCGCTTCTTTTGTCATCAAGGGACCCATCCCATGTTTCTCGAGCACGATGCTTTGTAATCCAAATTAACAAAACAAAATAATTTTTGCCTCCTGATTCTTGGCTCAGAAACTAAGGTTCTCTTTGCAGATATATAAATTTGAGATCCACATTTGGCGTTTTTTTCGTTTTAAGTGGGCTTTTTCCTCTTTGGGACCTCCCTGGCAAGCAGGTGGCATTGGCTTCTCCCTGACTTCCTATTTGGAAGAGGCAGAGCTCCCTGAATATCACCCCAGGGCAGCTGTGCCTAGCCCACCAAAATGCAAGCTTCCTTTCCTTTTAATCGTACATCTCTCCTATTTTGGCAAAGCTCTGTTTTTACCCAAGGATAAGAAGGGAGGCTTCCCAGGTGGCTCAGCGGTTAAAAATCTGCCTGCATTGCTTGCTAGTGCAAGAAATGTAAGAGACTTGGTTTCTATCCCTGGGTCAGGAAGATTCCCCTGGAGAAGGAAATGGCAACCCACTCCAGTATTCTTGCCTGGAGAATCCCATGGACAGAGAGGCCTGGCAGCTGACAGTCCCTGGGGTTGAAAAGAGTCAGACACAGCTGAGTGACAGAGCAAGAACAAGCAGGGAGGCAGTGCTAAGTTTTCATGAAATTCTTGAGAGGAGAAAGCTGGGACGTGGAGTGATGCATGTGCGTGGTGAGGTAGAGTAGGATGCTCCTAATTAGAGCCAGTGCTGTCGGAACCGACTCAAATCCACAGCCAGCTGGCACAGTCTCCTGCGGGATGGAACTGTTTGGCACTTCAGATTGAGGAAACAAGACCTTCCTTCAGCAAAGCCTGTGTTCAGACAAACTGAGAACATCTCTCCCCGCAAAGAGGAAAAATATTGACAAGGATTTGTTTTCTTAGCAAATCAAAATGTAACTACTGGCCTTCAGTGACTCCGTGGAGCCAGCAAGACCCCATTTGGGAGTTGCTGACCACTCAGGCCGAGGGGCTTCAGGCCATCTCAATCCCTCCTGGTCACGGTTTGGAGTCCCTGTCACCCTGTGTCCCTGACAGCAAGGTGGGGATGGAGGAGGAGCACAGAGTCCTCCAGGAGTGTCTCTTCCACGTGTGATCAGTGGCTGCCATGGCCCCTGGGCTTAGATCCCAGAGCCAGGGGGCCCCTTCTCATTGTCACTGCCCCAGGTGCGGCAGCAGAGGAGGAGTGCGCTTCAGTGTCTTCAGCTGTGAGGTGACAGCAAGAGTCAGAGGAGTATGACCCTTCTCCAGCAAAGCTGAAATGAAAGGTCAGTTGGCTGAGCAGCACTGGGGGAGTTGAGGGCTTAGAGTCTGCTGCAGAATATTCACAGTTTTCTTTAAGAACACAACAAAGTATACTTTTCTCCAGGCTCCTGGCTGTTGTTGTGTTGTGGTTCAGTCACGTTGTGTCTGACTCTTTTCGACTCCATGGACTGCAGCACTCCAGGCTTCTCTGTCCTTCAGTATCTCTCAGAGTTTGCTCAAACTCCACTGAACACATGATGCCATCCAACCATCTCATCATCTGTCATCCCCTTCTCCACCTGCCCTCAATCTTTCCCAGCATCAGGATGTTTTCCAATGAGTTGACTGTTCACATCAGGTGGCCAGAGTGTCAGGGTTTCAGCTTCAGCATCAATCCTTCCAGTGAATATCCAGGGTTGATTTCCTTTAGGATTGACTGGTTTGATCTCCTTGCAATCCAAGGGACTCTCGAGTCTTCTAACTTCAAACCAGCATCTTTATTTTCTTCATGTGGTTAGTTTGAGGCTCAAATAGAGTGGCTGTGACATAGGAGACCTGACCTGGGAGGATCATCCTGAAGCCCCCAGATCTGCATGAAGGCTGAGAACTGAGACGCAGAGTTTGGCAAGACGAAGAGTGGCTTTTTCATCCCTGAGACTGTTGAGTCTCCCCTGCCAAAGCTTCCCGGATGGCAAGAGCCAACCCATCACAAGCCCTGTCCGCCTCTTCCCTTCCTGAAGCTGGACGCAGATTCCCTGGGTCTGTCTGCCAATGCACAGGTTGTGCCTTTGGAGACCAGATGCTGAGACTCTGCTGGAATCATCTGTCTCCCAGAGCAGCTAAAGCTCAAGCTGCCCTTTTGAGCTACAGTCAGAGGAACTACTGGGCTAGCCACTCAGCAAGCCCTAAGAAAAGATTGGGCTGGCACTGATCCCAGAGCCTAACAGAGTTTCCTCTCCCAAAGCGCCCCGCTGCTTTGATGGCTACACTTTTGGCAGATGGTCTAGGGTAGAGAGAGACTAGGAGATGGCAGGAAAAGCTGGTGGTGATGAAGCCCAGCTAAAATACTGCAGAGGGTTTTGCTGTAAGAAAGAAGCTATGCTCTGTGATGACCTAGAGGGGTAGGATGGGAGCGAGGTTCAAGGGAGAGGGGATATATGTATACTTATGACAGATTAACTGTTGTTGTATGGCAGAAATCAACACAACACTGTACAGTAATAATCCTCTAATTAAAAATAAATTTTATAAAAGGAAGAGAAACTGGAATTTCTGGGAACTGCCTCAGTGAGTAGAGGGGGAATGTGTTTCTGGGAATCATGTAGGATGGGCTGTGGAAATCGTGAGCCACCAAGATTCAGGACCTTATTTTCGGTAAGATGTCTGGAGGGGATTGTAGAGGGGGCTGAGAGCCCAGTCCTTCTGACTGTTCGAGTGAAGTAAAATGGGGCTAGCCCTAGGGACCGGGAAGACCAGGAGATGAGTGTCACCCACAAACGCCAATTGGTAATGATCTAACCCCACGCCTTGGTCTCCCTGTAAAATCTAAGACCTCAGGTCGTACTCACCTGGCTCACCCACCGGTTTAGCGTCCATCTCTGTGACTAACTCACAGGGATCCCCGGAAGGCGCCGACCCTTCCTGCCTTCTGTCTTCGCTGTCTGCGCTCCGGATGCTGGGGACCTCGGACCCTCGCTGTTCTGGGACCCGTCGCAGGTACTGAAAGTTTTCCGGGCTCCTCGGTGTTCTCTGGAGTTGCAAGACATCCGGGCTGAGATGCTCACGCTCCAGGCTCAGGATGTCATTGACCGAAAAGGGAGTGGAGGTGACGGGGTTCAGTAACATCCCAAAGGCGGAAGGGCCGGGGCTGGGGCGTCCCTGGTCCCCACAGAGCGGAGCGCCCAGAGCTTTCCGTTTTGTCGCTGCAGACCCCACAGACCCAAGATCTGCGACAGACGTCCAGCGTTCCGGATTGCGCCTTCCCTCTGGACCATCCCTGCCAGACGATTGACCCGGAGAACTGAGTGACAAAACCTTGGAACCCCATTGGTTCCTGCAGAATCCACGTGTTAACTTAGCATCTTCCCCGCCCGCCAACCGCCCACCCGCCGCAGTCCTTTCTTCTCTGCCCTCCTAATTTCTCGCCAACCTCCAGCCACTTTCCGGAAGGTCTGAGTTCTCAAAAACAAGGAAAAGGGGAGAGAATGCGCGCTACTCGCGTGTAACGTGATTACATTACACACCAGAGCTTCCGAAGTCAACCCTGGGTCCCTCGGGACTCTCCTAGAAAGTGTGCGGAGATGGGGGTGGAACTCTTGCTCTGCAACCCGAGTCGGTCCTTCGCGACCTGGCTGGAAAACTCTAGAGAGAGACCTCTGGGAGCGCGCAGGATTGGAGCTGAAAGCGGGAGTCTTGGTGCGCGCACAGTCGCAGCCAAAAGGCTGGGAGCTCCTTCCAGGGAGCAGAAGCTGGACGCTGGAGGAGTGAGTCTTGACCCTCCACGGCCAAGACTGATGTGGAACTGTCTCATTTATAGCTGAGTCAGGTGCGAGAAACAGAGATCTGCCACTTCCCAGGAGGGACCTCTCAGCCCTGGAGCTAAGAAAGGCTTTAGGAGCTATGCCGAGGGAGACTCTGGCCTCTTTGCAGGCTCGCGAGTGGGCGGAGAGGAGGAAAGGAATAGCCCTCGCCCTGGTGTAGGTGCCAGACGGGCTCACTTTACCTTTCACGACTCTAAGTTCCATCTTTTCCTCCCTAGTTTATCCTCCCTAAGGTTGTCTTGAGTGTGTGAGCATGCGTGTCGGAACGCGGCGCCCCATGAAAGGATGGGAAGTTTTGACTAGCATCTGATCTTCAGAAAAGCTCCTTGGACACAGCCAGAGCCGAATAAAGGGAGCCTGTGTGTACAGTGAAGGAAATGGCAACGGACTCCAGTGTTCTTGCCTTGGTAATCCTACGGACAGAGGAGCCTGGAGGGCTACAGTCTATGGGGTCGCAAAGAGTCGGACATGACTGAGGGGCTAAGCGCGCACGTTGATGCGTACAGTCTTTAGGAACAGGCAGGTGGAGTCAACAGATCCGGACTCGCTCTGGAACGTGTCAACTGTAGGCTTTGGGCAAAGTATTTACTCTTCCAATCTCAGGTGTAATAAAAAAAAAAAGGAGATAAGAATAATAATAGGATGACTGTGAGAATTAAATGAGATTATGTGTGTGTATGAAACTGTAAGGATTATGACTACTTATACTACATGGTTCAGTCAAACATAATTCGAAGTCAACGGTCAGAGCACAGAATCTAAGAGATTAAAAAAAATTAGGTCCAAATGAGACCTCATTAGAGTTCTTTTTGGAAATTCAGATAAAATGTTTCTTAAACCTTCTTTGGAGAGCTGGATATTTTAAGAACTGACTGGGCATGATCGTTTCCTGAAACCTGGATAAACTGTGTATATCTCCCCAGTCTAGTGGGCACAAAATTTCTTGCAAAAATTAATGCAAATTTGATGGTTCTGCCAAGAAATTATTTCTATATACTGTATCATTTGATCTTTACATCAAAGACATACCCAAGTGTTTTCAGTTTCTCTTTTCTTATTGAGGAATTGAAATCAGAGAAGCTAAGCAACTCAGGAGGTGACCCAACTCCTCAATGGCAGGGCGAACCAGGACTCCTGTTTTGCCAAAACAAAATCCTCCCACCTCCCTGAGACATAGCTTTGCCCTCAGAGATGTCAAAATCTTTCAATGACCCAAAATTTATTTAAATGTTATTATTTCATAATAGTCATGCACACTTTGAAAAAACTAAGGAAAAGTCAAAAAGAGCATAAGCTCCATATAGAGATGATATTTTAGCTCTCTTAAGTTTGTATTTCTGCATGTATGAGCTCATAAGGTAGATGCAAGCTTATATCTTTTAAATTTACCTTATACTCACGTCTAGCTTCAGTAGAGTTTTTACAGTTATATTTTTTAAAGGGCGATGCAATAGTCCATGTTATGGCTGACCACCTGATTCAAAGATCCAACTCATGTGGGCAGTTCATGGGGTCCCAAACAACCGGACACTCCTTAGCCGCTGAACAACAGTGAATGAATCGTAACAAACTTTATAATTTTAGATTATAGCGATTTATTTTTCTGTCGCTGTGAATAGTTCTTCAAAGAACATCTTTGTCAACATTTTGGATTATTTTCTAGGGAAAAACAGAATAAACAATGAATCAAGTAATACAATGCTCCTAAAATACATTCCACGACTTCCTAGAAAAGCAATATTAAGGTATCCTCCTCCTTTCAGAGGTACAAGCGATAGGTAGGTGAATATTTACAACCACCACCGGGGCACCCAAAAGATGGCGAATTTCTTTATAGAACTTTTCCATTCAGAGCACGTGGTGTGGGCGCTCCTCCTACTTCTTCCCACATCTGGCTCAGTCCTCGCCTTCCAAGCTCGGCTGGGAGTGGATCCTGTTTAAAAACTTTAAGCTGCAAACCTGCCAAAGCGTTATTCTAGCGTGGAATTCTCTTGGCGGACTGCCGCACTCAAGGAAGTCACAGAAGAAAGAACATCTTGAGAGAAAATTGGCATCAGCAGCCGTGAGTTAAAATCCTGCTCTTAGGTCCCCAGTTTGCTGCGAGGGATCAATTGAGATCTGGGACATGGGAAGGATTCCCAACCCTTCCCAAGCGGTGCAAACACGAATTTTCGTTACCGAAAGGGCTCAGGCTGCCCCAGGCAAATCCGAAGTGCGGTGGGCCACCACGGCCGCGAGATCAGCGGGCGGAGAACCTGCACCTCCGTGCTCGGAGCTCGGCTCCCAGAGCCACCTCCGCGGTTTCGGATCACCGGTTCCCGGGACATCGCGGCAAACCGGCCGAGCCTCCCCGACCCCTACCCTTTCCTCCGGATTCAGCGCCAGGGCTCACAGAGCCGCGCACAGAAGAGTGCAACAGACGCGCGGATCTCGTCCCTTCCCGGTCAATCTGTTGCCGCCACGTTAGAAGCAGCCGGCGGCCGGAGAAGCGTTCGAGCACCGGCTGTCGGCAGGAGCGCGGGCGTCCGGGAGGCGAGCGGAGTGACCAGACCCGGCGTGGGCAGAAAAGCCTGGAGTCCCGGCTCTTACGCGCAGCCTGGTACAGAGCGGACTGTGCTGGGCGGCGGGGAGTGGCGGTGACCAGAGCGGATCTGCCTTCCTTCTCTCGACGCACACAATAAAACGCTCAAACAATACTAGATCCTCAGGCGTGTTTTGACCGCCTACCTTGCGCCAGTTACGCCCAGGCTCTGAACATACTGAGGAAATGAGGGGTCTTCGCTGTTTAATTTTAATTTTATCCTATTCTGGCAAGGGAGCATGTCCGCATGCTCAGTTATGTACGACTCTGCGATCCCAAGGACAGTAGCCTGCCTGGCTCCTCTGTCCGTGGGATTTCCCAGGCAAGAATACTGGAGCAGGTTGTCATTCCCTCCTCCAGGAGATCTTCCCAACACAGGGATCGATCCTGCCTTTCCTGCACTGGCAGGCGGATTCTTTACCACTCAGCCACCTGAGAAGTCCTCTTCAAGGGAAACAAACTCCTGCATCATTCCCACGAAGTGTGATACCTGGCACAGTCATATGGAATTCACACACAATATTTATTGAAATTTTTCCCATCAGTGGTTAACAGAAGTTCTTTTCTCCCCCTATTTCAGACTTTCCCAAAATGAGGAGATTCCATCTTTAAAATTCGATATACAACAGGCGACTTTCCAGCCTGGCACTGAGGCCCATGGGCTTCCAGGAAATCAACTGTCTCCAAGGTCTTTGATGGGAGTCCCCATGGGACTGGCCTGGGTCCCTGGGTCTGTGGTCGCAGCTGTATTCCCAGGCCAGTCACCAGCACAGTAGCTCTCCAATCAACATTTGTTCCATAAAGGAATTTACCTTGTTTACCTGGAAATAGTCCCTTGGATACCCTGAGGGCTGATTCAGTGGTGTCTCTGGACTGCAGGAAGCGGGGAGACTGACCGCAGCCCCCGCCCACCTCCCCACCCCCGCAACCCCCCCTACCCCCACCCCCCGCAGTGGCCCTTTCTGCTTTGCCATGTTTTTTGTGGGGTTCTTTAGCCCGCAGTCTTAGAAATTTTATTTAAATGATTTATATTCTAAATTAATCCTAGAAAATATAAACTCAACAGTAAATAGACTTTGCTGCAAATTGAGGTTTTCTTGGGGGTGGGTGGGTGTTGTGGTGGTACTGATGACTTTATTTATCTGAGGTTTTGTTGATGTATAATGTTATGTAAGTTTCAAGTATACAACACAGTGATTTTTAAATTTTTAAAAGTTATATTCTATTTATAGTTATTATAGAATATTGGCTATTTAGAAATATTATCCTGGTGGCTCAGACAGTAAAGAACCTGTCTGCGATGCGGGAGACCTGGGTTGGGTCCCTGGGTTGGGAAAATCCCCTGCAGAAGGGACTAGCAGCCCACTCCAGTATTCTTGCCTAGCGAATCCCATGGACAGAGGAGCCTGGTGGATTACAGTCCATGGGGTCCCAAAGACTCAGTCACATGACTGAGTGACTTAGCACAGCACAAATATATTATAATAGCTTATTTTTGAATATGTGAAATGTTAACATAATTCTTAAAATTTTTTTTATGTGGACCATTTTTAAAGTCTTTATTGAATGTGTTACAATATTGCTTCTGTTTTTTGGCCCCAAGGCATGTGGGATCTTAGCTTCTGACCAGGAATTGAACCCACATCCCCTGCATTGGAAGGTGAATTCTTAACCACTGAACAGGCAGGGAAATCTTGAAACATTAACATAATTCTACAAGTTAAAACTGTGCAAAAAGAAGTGGTCACATACCTTTATCCTTTCTATTTCCATTCTCTGTCTTTCCTGGTTCCTATATACTCCCAATCTCATTGGTTCCCTGCTCCCCTCTGTTTTGTGCAAATGAGCAGCTACATTTATATATTTTCTATTTCTCCTTCTTCCTGAGCTGACAAGGTAGCATTATATGGGGACTCTTTCTTGTTCCAAAGCAATGACATTTATTAAGATTTTTGTGTTAGTCAAATCCATCCATGCTGCTGACTGGTACTTGTAGATGGCTCTGCTTCATAACACAGGATGTCACAGCTGCATCAACGATATCTATGATGTCTGTGCATTTTCTACCTACCTCTCCTTTGCTCCCCTGGAGAAGGAAATGCAACACACTCCAGTATTCTTGCCTGGAGAACTCCATGGACAGAGGGGCCTGGTGTGCTACAGTCTGTGAGGTTGCAGAGTTGGACACGACTTAGTGACTAACATACTCCTTTGCTCAAAATAAGCTATTCCATGTCCACAGTATACTCAGAACACTGAGCATCTCCCATTATTCGTAATTGCATAGGTCTTTGTAGCCTCATTCTCACAGAATGCCTAGTTGTAGTTTTAAAGTAAATCCTTTCAAAACAACTCAATGGGTTTTCTCTCTTTTTTCTTCTTTTTAGCCTAATTGTCTCTGTTTTATAGATAAATAACACAGATGGTCCAAAATCAAACAGCTACCAGAAGAAAATTAGAATTCAGGTTTTCTCACTAGAAACGCTGGTTTCCTTCCTGCCATATTTCAGTGTTACAAAGACATCAGGCTTCACCTCTGCTGCCCACTTTAATTTCCTCAAGGGAAGAAAGGAAGATTTGAAAAAGAAAAACTGAGAACAATTTGACAAAAAGAATTGGACTCTTATGTACAGTTTTCTTTTTTATTTTAAATTCATATTTACATCTCAACTTATGGATTCTCAAAATAATTCTGTGAGTTGTATAAAGCAGTTATTATTTCCAGTTTGCAAAGGAAGAAACCAAGACAGAGTACAATTCAAAAACCTGTTTTGAATCACCTATGTCTCATTTTCAGGATGGCGCTCTTTATAGCACAAAGACTAATATAATTGCTTAGTTATCATCTTTTCTTAGGTTTCTTCTTAGTTCTTTGTTCAGTACCCTTAGCACACTTGTTTCTAAGAAAAACGCACTACATATTTTTACATTTCACTGAAACTACTACTCCAATACTTTCTGAATTATTCCAATCAATTCAGTAGAATTTTTTGAGTGCCCATTACATATGGGGAAGGTAAGCACATAATCTATCATTTAAAGCAGGACTTTTAAAAAGGAAGGATTCATTAGATGGACTTCAGGCATAAACCACAGCTGTTCCAGGGACCTGACTCAGGGATCAAACCCGGGTCCCCCACATTGCAGGTGGGTTCTTTTATTGCTGAGCCAGCGGGGAAGCCCATATAGTACTTTGCAAATACTCAGGACACAGAGATAAATAGCACCTACTCCAAAATCCTCCAGGAGTATCCAGTCCAGTAAGAAATAAGACAGGTGAACTTTTATTGAAAATGTCACCAGCACATCTTTATTTGGTAGACTGGCATTAATGTGTCTAATTTCACCTAACTGATGAAGGAAATGTTTTTATTTATAATGATATTTTCATCATCAACATCTGTGATGCGGATCTGATTACCGTATTTAACAGAGTGGTTAATACTGGTGCATGCTTTATTATGCTGCGCAAAGCAGGCACACCTACAGTCACATGCCTAAGGCCCTCTCACTGGCACGGGACTCTCCCTAGACTAAGGGCTGCTCCCAGTACCCATTCCAACTAATAGATACTCTTTCACAAGTTGTTTTTTTTCTATTTAACAATATATTGGTTCAAAAACACCTACCTTATTCTTTTTTACAGTTGCCTAGTACTTCATTGTGTGAAGGTACAGCATTTATCCAACTACTCTCCATTGACCGAGTATTAATTAGGTTTTCCCAGTATTTTGCAAGTACAAACAATGTTGCACTGAGTGATATTGTTGCTGTGTGGTTTTGTACCATTGGAGATGTATCTTCAGAGCATATTCCTAGAAGTGGGATTGTGGGTCAGAAGCAAATGAACACATAGTGAAATGAAGTTGCTCAGCCGTGTCCGACTCTTTGCGATCCCATGGACTGTAGCTTACCAAGCTCCTCTGTCCATGGGATTTTCCAGGCAATAGTACTAGAGTGGATTACCATTTCCTTCTCCAAATGAATATATAATAAATGTTCAATTGCCAGTCTCCCATCTGGAATGGTTGTATAGGCTTGCTTTCCACCAGCAATGTATGAAAGTGCCTGTCTCCCCTGTAGTGTCCTGGTCCAAAGAATGTGTTATACCTTTTAATTTTCACCAATCTGATAAGTAAGAAGTGGTATCTTGGTATTGTTCTAATTTGCATTTCTCTAATTATAAGTGAAATGGATCATCTTTTTATGGGATATATATATATATATATATGTATGTGTGTATGTATGTACATGCATAAAAATACACAAGTATATAAACAAATACACATTTATTTGTTTGTTGTTTATTTGACCCTTCAGGGGGCACATGGGGTCCTAGTTCCTTGACCTGGTGTGGAACCTGCACTCCCCAGTTCCCAATTGGAAGGGTAAAATCTTAACCACAGGCCCACCAGGGAAGTCCCAATACATTTAAGTTATATCTTCCATTTTCTATCCAATTTTAAGAGTTTCTATACATGTTAATGATTTGGGCCATCTGTGCTATACATTACAAATATTCTCTCCTATTTGTCAGTTATCTTTAACTTCTTTTATAGTCCTTTTTGTCAGGTATTTTAAAATGTAGTTATGTGTATTAATCTTTTCTTTTAAAAAAATATTTGTTTATTGGCTGTTCTTGGGTCTTACTTAGTTGCAGCTTGGGGGACCTTCAACCTTCCTTGTGACATTGGAGATCTTAGTTCCATGACCAAGGATTGAACCTGGGGTCCCCTGCATTGGGAGCAGGAAGTCCTAGACACTGGACCAACAGAGAAGTCCCAATCTTTTCTTTTATTGTCTCTAGATTTGAGTCGCTGTGAGAAAAGCTTCTCCTACACCCAGGTTAATCACCCTGCTTTCTTCTAGTATTTGTATAATTTCAGCTGTTTATTTTTAAATGTACTTGGGGTGCATTCCAGTGTATGGCATGAGTTGAGGATCTAATATTATTTTTTCCAATCAACTGTTTTGGGACCATTTAAAGATTCGTCTGCAGTGACTTTCAGAGGCACTCTCTGCGAATCTCTGAAAAATATGTGCAAAAGTCGCAGGGTTAGGAGAGGAGTGAAAAGTGAAATGGAGGAAGAGATTTATCAATTGTTTAAAAAACAAGTAGCTTTTCAACTTCTCTTCCTCATCTCTCCACAACCCCCTCTTGGTGTCGAACACAGTTATAGTCTTGCTGCCAGACCTCTGGGGCTGGAAGCCCCCTCAATCCCCCAAGCCTGGAGACCGGGTGTGGAGCGTGGGGACCCTGAGTCTCCTACCGCCCGCCTGCCTCAACTCGGGAGCAAAAATGACCGTTCCCTAGAGCTGGGGAGGCGGGTGAGGGCGGGGATGGGGACACTCCGGGGCTACTCTGCGGGGCCATTCCGGTCCCAGGAGGCTTAGGTGAGGATTCGGGAGCCACAGGCAGGGGCCGGGCCTCGGTGATACTATGAGCCTCTTATCTGCGGCCGCGCTTCCAGCTCCATTTCAATTAACATTCCAGCGCCCGGCCGCCCCGCAGCCTGATAGCGCAGACCACCACCACGCGGGAGTGAGTCCCCACCCCTGGAAAAATAAACTCTGCCCCAGCGGCTCTGTATGTGTGTGTCTGAAGGGGGGAAGGGGTTGAAGAGACTCAGGTCAAATAAACAGCTCTGCCCAGAGCGAGCCGTGCGGAAGCCGCGCGGTTGCGCCGCAGGATGGCGAGTCTCGGTTGCGGTTCCGGTGGGCTCGGGTCCGGGTACCATGAAGCCCGGTAGCCGAAAAGCCGCAGATATGCCGCAGACGTGCGCCGGCTGCTGCGCGGTCCTTCCATACTGCCTGACTGCAGGTGCTCTTTAGTAAACTGGCAGTCACCTGTCTTCCTGAGCCTCCCCACCGCCAAAGCTTGTGAAGTGATCAAGTGCATGCCTCGTCCCCAGGGCCCTAGAGAGAGGAGTTTCACACAGACAGCCTGACCTTCGGGGTCAGACAGATCCTTTCCAGGCCTTTTTTAGTATCTGGTGTCTTGCTCAGCTTGGGCATCCATGATCTCATTGATGTCCATTTGAGATAAGTACCTCAGATCTCAGCATCTCATTCCCAGGGATGGGGTGTTGAGGGGTAGAGTTCTACTAACTTGTTTATAGCCATTGGCTTTCTGAGGAGGCAATGACAGGCTAGCACACAGAACTTTGGAGTCTGGCTCCAAGCTGCATCTTCCTTATGAGGTCAGGCACTGGCAAATTGCTATAAATGATATTCTACTATTATTATTGTTATTCCCCGAGAATGTAAAAGATTTCAACACCTCAGGGCACACTGGTGGAATTCAGAGCTGCCTGTTAACTGAGTGTATGTGTATGGAATATCCAAAGTGACAAACATTCTAAATGGACTATTTCTACAAAAATTTCACCGTAACAAAACATCAGAAACTTTTATTCCTTTAACAATTGCACGTTGTTCAATTATTTTTTCAGAACTCACCATCCAGGGGCCTTCTATTGCCCTCTAGAGCCAGCCTGGCTTCCAAACTTGCTCTTTAAATAAAAAAAAAGGTATAATACAAATAAATGCCTTGGGTCTTGTGCATTTGATTTTAAAAGACAATTTAAGCGCATCCTTTATGGAAACTAGAAACCTGCTAATCTGTGTTGGGTGAAGATTAGACTAAAAGACAGTAATTGTGAAATAAAGTATTAGTCACTGAGTTGTGTCTGACTCTTTGCAACCTCAAGGACTATAGCCCATCAGACTTCTCTCTCCATGGGGTTCTCCAGGCAAGAATACTGGAGTGGGTTGCATTTCCTTCCCCAGGGGATCTTCCTGGCCCAGAGATCAAACCTGCATCTCCTGCATTGCAGGCAGATTCTTTACCTTCTGACCTACCTGGGAAGCCCCCTTTGCATATAAGGACTTTAATTTATAATGTAGTCCTGAGTTTCCATGCTTGTTAATCCTGGATGGATGCTAAAGAAAATGGAAACTCTTCTGAGATCTCTCTCCCAGAAACTTATGGATATTTCCCTCAGAATCCAGGGAAAGGCATGTGGGCCCCTGAGCTGGGGGAGAGTCCATGGCCGAGGGAGCTGCAGGAGCAGATCCATTACCCTCTCCCCAGTGGGCATTCTCCCTATGTAAGTGGTAGCTGAGGGACAGCCTCCTGGACAAACACGGAGCACACAGGCACAGATGACATGTTGATATTTGGTGCTCCCAAGATAAATTATACCGATAACCAAGAGCGTTTTCCCTTTCCATGTTTCCCCAGACTGTCTGACGCTGAATAGATGCATTAGAGAGCAGGATGGCTCATTTAAAAGCCAAACTAGGGAAGATCTGGTGTTCTGAGAAGGTCCACTTTACACAGGAGAATATGACCTGAAGGCTCTCTCTCCACCAGAGCCCTTTGACCAGCTCTGTTTGGCAAGGCTCCTTCTGGCCCCTGCTGTTGTTAGATTCCCTCCAGGGCCTGGATGCTGTAGGCCAGCAGTCCCCAACCTTTTTGGACCCAGCGACAGGTTTCGTGGAAGACAATTTTTCCAGGGACCAGAGTGGGTGGGATGGTTTCGGGATGATTCAAGTGCATTGCATTTACTGTGCACTTTATTTCTTTTATGATTATTTCAGCTCCATTGCAGATGATCAGGCATTAGATTCTGGAGACTGGAGATCCCTGCAAACTGCCTTGTCTGCTTGGAACAGGGTTGGAGTGGGTCTGTAGCCACAGAGTCCTGGGCTTGTCTAGGGTACAGTGGAGGATGGGTGGGAAACAGAGAAGCTGGTGATACATTCTTCCTTCTTAAGCCCTGGTAATTTGGAGAGACTGGAGAACAGGAAGTTATATTTTAAAAGGATATAAAATGTTTGATACATCCAAACCTGCGATATTTTACTTCCCATTTCCTTTTGACCTCTCTGGGAATGTCTGAAAACAGAGACAGGAAGGGAGGTAGTAAAACCGTGCTTATTGTAAGACATAGGCTAGACGTTTGTCCAACGACATCAACGCAGAGAATGAACTGCCAGTCCAAGGAATGATTGTTATGTGCTAATTCCAAGGAGGGTCCTTCTGTCAAAAGCAAATTGGCCACTAATTTACAAAACTCTAGGCATTATTTTTCAATTCATGGCAAATAGATGGGGAAACAATGGAAACAGTGACAAACATTATTTTGGGGGGCTCCAAAATTACTGCAGAGTGTGACTGCAGCCATGAAATTAAAAGATGCTTGCTTCTTGGAAGAAAAGCTATGACCCATGTAGACAGCATATTAAAAAGCAGAGACATTACTTTGCTAGCAAAGGTCCACCTAGTCAAAGCTACGGTTTTCCAATAGTCATGTATGGATGTGAGAGTTGGACTATAAAGAAAGTTGAGCACCAAAGAACTGATGCTTTTGAATTTTGGTGCAGGAGAAGACTCTTGAGAGTTCCTTGGACAGCTAGGAGATTCAACCAGCCCAAATATAAAGGAAATCAGTCCTGCATATTCATTGGAAGGACTGATGCTGAAGATGAAACTCCAATACTTTGGCCACCTATTGTGAACTACTGACTCATTTGAAAAGACTCTGATGCTGGGAAAGATTGAAGGTAGGAGGAGAAGGGGATGACAGAGGATGAGATGGATGGATGGCATCACTGACTCAATGACATGAGTCTGAGTAATCTCTAGGGGTTGGTGATGGACAGGAAGACCTGGTGTGCTGCAGTCCATGGGGTCAAAAAGAGTCAGACATGACTGAGCAACTGATCTGAGCTGAATTGAGGCATCATTTTTATCAACAGCCTCCTTCTCCAGAGGATCTTCCCAACCCAGGGATCGAAGCCACATCTCTTACACCTCCCAAATTGGCAGGATGATTCTTTACCACTAGTGTCACCTGGGAAGCCCATTCTTTGTTATTATTTATCTATTTTTCAAGTATTCAAGAAAGCCATAATCCTGGATGAGATCACCAAAAGCATGAATATAAATGAAGAAGAAAAGAAAGGCCCAAACCAAATTCTCACGCAGACCAAAAGCTAAGAGTTTCAGAAATTCCTTGGTGATCTAGTACATAGGACATGGCTTTTTTGTGGCTATGGGCTGGGTTCAATCCCCAGTCTGGGAACTAAGGTCCCAGGAACTAAGTTTCAGAACAGGAAACATTCACAAACCAGAGGATCTGAATGCTGCAAAAAGAGTCAATGTCATTTTAAAAAGTGTGCTTGATTGTTCTATGTTAAAATAAAAAAGAAACTTTACCATAAAATACATTTTGAGAACTTACTTGGGTTGGATGCTGGATAAAAAAAGAAGCCACCAAAGACATTTTGGAGGCTTCTTTGGTGGTCCAGTGGTTAAGAATCTGCCTGTCAATGCAGGGGACACAGGTTTGATTCCTGGCCTGGAAGATCCTGCATGCCTCAGAGCAGTTATGCCCCTGTGCCACAACTAACAGGCCCATGCGCCTTAGAACCCGTGCTCCACAACAGGAGATGCCACCGCAATGGGAAACCTGCACAAGAGGAACCCCCACCCTCAGTAACTAAAGGAAGCTTGCAGCAACAAAGACCCAGCACAGTGAAAAAAGGAATGAATGAATTAAAAAAAAAGATATCTGGGGGACAAAAGAAGGAATCTGAATTTGTTTTAAAAAAATCTTTTCCACAGTTTTACTGAGGAGTTGTAAATTTAGGGTATACAGCATAATGATTTAACTTACAAATGTTGTGAAATGATTACCATAGTGAGCTAACATCTATCATCTCAAATAGATATCCCTCAAAAGAAAAGAAAAAAATGTTTTTTGCTTTGCGATAATAATGCTTATTGACGGACTCACAACTTTCAAATACGGCATACGGCAGTGTTTACTGTTGTCATAATTTTTGCCAGTGTGCACATCACATCCCTACTACCTACATATCTTATAACTGGAAGTCCTGGTGGCTCAGACAGTAAAGCATCTGCCTGCAATGTGGAAGACTGGGTTCAGTCCCTGAGTCGGAAAGATCCTCTGGAGGAGGGCATGGCGACCCACTCCAGTATTCATGTCTGGAGAATCCTGTGGACAGAGGAGCCTGAGGGGCTACAGTCCATGGGGCCGCAAAAAGTCGGATGCAACTGAGCAACTAAGAACACGCAGTGTACCTTTTGACTGCCTTTATTCAATCCCCACCTTACCTCTGGTAACAACAAATCTGATCTTTTTCTATGAGTTTATTTTGTTTTTGTTTTAGATCTCACGTATAGGTAAGATCTCAGTATTTGTTTCTGATTTATTTCATTTAATGTAATACCCTTTATGTCCATCCATGTTGTCTCGAATGGTAGGATTTCCATCTATTCATGGCCAAGTAATATTCCATTGTATATACATCCAACATCTTTATCCATTCATCTGTCGATGGACATTTAGGTTACTTCCTTTTCTTAACTATTGTGAATAATGCTGCTGTGGACACAGGGGTGCAGATCTCTCTTCAGCATGGTGTTTTTGTTTCCTTCAGATACATTCTCAGAAGTAGAATTTCTAGATCTTACGGTAGTTCCCTTTTGTAATTTTTGGGAGATCTTCCATTTTGTTTTCCATAGTGGCTACACCAATGTGCATTCCCACCAACAGTGCACGGGGGTCCCTCTTCTCTACACCCTCACCAGCATTTGTTATCTCTTTTTCATGATGGCTGTTCTAACAGGTGTGACGGGATATCTCATTATATGATTTTTTTCTTTTCTGTTGTGGTTCATTTTAGGAAATAAAATACAGTTCCCTGTGCTATGCAACAGGACCTTATTGTTTATCCATTCTGTGTATAACAGTTTGGATCTGCTAGTCCCGAACTTCCGATCCTTCCCTCCTTCTTCTCTGGGCAACCACAACTGTGTTCTCTATGACTGTGAGTCTGTTTCTGCTTCATAGATAAGTTCGTTTGTGTCCTATTTTAGATTCCACATGTAAGTGGTATTATATAGTGTTTGTCTTCCTCGGATATTTGAATCTGAATAGGTATTAGATGATATAATAGAATGAATATTAATTTTCCTGGATGTGATCATAGTAGAATGGTTTTGTTTGAGGTGTGTGGGATGAAGAGTCATAATACATGAATTTTCAAATTTTCAAATGGTTTAGTAAAATATGTGTGGAGAGAGAACAAATGTGGCAAAATGGTAATAGTTGGTGAACAGAAGGTTTTGGGGTTATTTATTGTACTAATCTTTCAATGTTTCTGTAAGTTTGAAATTTTTCAAAATAAAAAAGTCAGAGAATAAAAGACTGGAGGAAGAGAAGAGGAGGAACCAGAAAGGAGCAGAAAAGTCAGAGGGTGAGAACTGGAAACCAAGTGAAGGAAGTAGGTAAGGAGACGGGAACACAAATGATGTAAAGCATTCTTGGGAGGTCAAATAGGATGATGGAAATGATGGATGGAGGTAAAAACATTATCAGTGGTGACCTTGGCAAGGCCATTGGGTAGAGTGAAGGGATGACAACCAGCTTGCTGGCTCAGCCCCAAGAATGGGCCTGCTGACTCTGAAACTGGGTTTTCAGAAGCCAGGACTGTGTGTGTGTGTCTATGTGTTTATGGTTCTGGGAACAGAAGTGGTGAGTGAACTGGGCAGCTGCACGCAGGGTAGGAGGGGTCTCTGGAGAGGGCCAGGGATGGGGAGGGGTCCCCAAGCTCCTATTTTTAAAAAAATGTTTATTGGAGCATAGTTGACTTGCAATGTTGTTAATTCCTGTTGTACGACAAAGTGATTAGATTATACATACATACATATTCTTTTTAAAATATTTTGGAATATTCTTCTCCATTATGGTTTATCATAGGAGATATATATATGTATATATATATACTACAATTGTGTTAGCTTCTGCTGTACGACAATGTAAATCAGCTATGTGCAATGCTCACTCACTCAAACATGTGCGGCTTGTTGTGACCCTTTGGACTGCCGCCAGCCAGGCTGCTCTGTTTATGAGATTTCCCAGGCAAGAACTGCCGTAGAGTTTACCCGAAAGCTCTTTTTTCTTCTTTTCTGTTAGAGATCATACAAGGTTAAAGTCCCACCAGGCTTCCCTGGTGGCCCAGTGGTAAAGAATCTACCTGCTAATGCAGGAGATTCAAGAAACATGGATTTGATCCCTGGGTCGGAAAGATCCCCTGGAGTAGGAAATGGCAGCCCACTCCAGTATTCTTGTCTGGAAAATCCCATGGACAGAGAATCTTGGTGGGTTACAGTCACTGCGGTTGCAGAGTCAGACATAACAAAGTTCCAGAGGGCCCAGGTAGACCACTTACATCTCAAAGGCAGAAGAGAAATATCAGTTCCTCCTAGGGAGCTAGTTTCACCAATAACAAAAGGTCCACTTTGATACAATAGCAGAGCTGTTAAAGGCCATTGTTCTCCAGATCTCTCAGCAGCCCCAGTTCCACAGAGACCACCATCATAGGATGACTCACCCCTCCCCGAAACTTTTCTATTTCCCGACTTCTTGGCACTCATACGAGTTTCCTAGGTCTCCTGTCTGCTCCATCAGTTGTTGGGCTGCACTTCACTGACCTACAGGGGTTAGCTTGCACAGCTTAAGGAATGCAGAAAGAGCCAGGTGTTAGCAACAGAGACCTTGTAACTGGGAAGGGTTAATGTTGAATTCTCGCTGGATCTGCTTCTGTGACTTTAACCCTCATCTGGCCACTTCTGTAAGCACACATAATAGCCTGCCTCAGGGAGATAACCTGAGCCACTCACTCACTGAAGGACTGTAAGGAAATGAAACCAACACCTTCTCCTGCCTCAGGGAAAAGTAGATGTTTTTCTGGAACTCTCTTGCTTTTTCCGTGATTCAGTGGATGTTGGCAATTTGACCTTTGGTTCCTCTGCCTTTTCTAAATACAGCTTGAACATTTGGAAGTTCATGGTTCACATACTGTTGAAGCCTGGCTTGGAGAATTTTGAACATTACCTTGCTAGCATGTGAGAAAAGTGCAATTGAGCAGTAGTTTGATCATTCTTTGGCATTGCTTTTCTTTGGGACTGGAATGAAAACTGACCTTTTCCAGTCTTGTGGCCACTGCTGAGTTTTCCAGATTTGCTGGCATATTGAGTGCAGTACTTTCACAGCATCATCTTTTAGCATTTGAAATAGCTCAACCGGAATTCTATCACCTCCACTAGCTTTGTTTGTAGTGATGCTTCCTAAGGCCCACTTGACTTCACATTCCAGCATGTCTGGCTCTAGGTGAGTGATCACAGCATGGTGATTATCTGGGTTATGAAGATCTTTTTTGTATAGTTCTTCGGTGTATTCTTGCCACCTCTTCTTAATATCTTCAGCTTCTGTTAGGTCCATGCCATTTCTGTCCTTTATTGTACCTATCTTTGCATGAAATATTCCCTTGATATCTCCAGTTTTCTTGAAGAGATCACTAGTCTTTTCCAATCTATTGTATTCCTCTATTTCTTCGCATTGATCATTTAGGAAGGCTTTCTTATCTCTCTCCTTGCTATTCTTTGAAACTCTGCATTCAAATGGGTATATCTTTCCTTTTCTCCTTTGCCTTTAGCTTCTGTTCTTTTCTCAGCTATTTGTAAGGACTTTTCAGACAACCGTTTTGCCTTTCTGCATTTCTTTTTCTTGGGGATGGTCTTGATCACTGCCTCCTGCACAGTGTCACGAACCTCCATCAATAGTTCTTCAGGCACTCTGTCTATCAGATCTACTCTGTCTATCTGTCTATTGAATCTATTTGTCACTTTCCAGAAAAACACCTACTTCTGCTTTATTGATTAAGCCAAAGCCTTTGATTGTGTAGATCACAACAAATGTGGAAAATTCTTCAAGAGATGGAAATACCAGAACACGTGATCTGCCTTCTGAGAAATCTGTGTGCAGGTCAAGAAGCAACAGTTAAAACTGGACATGGGACAACAGACTGGTTCCAAATCAGGAAAGGAGTACGTCAAAGCTGTATATTGTCACCTTCCTTATTTAACTTATACGCGGAGTACATCATGTGAAATGCTGAGCTGGAGGAAGCACAAGCTGGAATCAACATTGCTGGGAGCAATATCAATAACCTCAGATATGCAGATGACACCACTCTTATGGCAGAAAGCGAAGAAGAACTAAAGAACCTCTTGATGAAAGTGAAAGAGAAGAGTGAAAAAGTTGGCTTAGAGCTCAACATTCAGAAAACTAAGCTCATGGTATTTGGTCCCATCACTTCATGGCAAATAGATGGGGAAACAGTGGTAACAGTGTCAGACTTTATTTTGGGGGGCTCCAAAATCACTGCAGATGGTGATTGCAGCCAAGAAGTTAAGAGACACTTGCTCCTTGGAAGAAAAGTTATGACTAACTTAGACAGCATATTAAAAAGGAGAGACATTACTTTGCCAACAAAGGTCCATCTAGTCAAGGCTATGGTTTTTCCGGTGGTCATGTATGGATGTGAGAGTTGGACTGTAAAGAAAGCTGAGTGCCAAAGAATTGATGCTTTTGAACTGTGGTATTGGAGAAGACTCTTGAGAGTCCCTTGGACTGCAAGGAGATCTAACCAGTCAATCCTAAATGAAATCAGTCCTAAACATTCTTTGGAAGGACTGATGCTGAACCTGAAGCTACAGTACTTTGGCCACCTGATGGGAAGAACTGACTCCTTGGAAAAGACCCTGATGCTGGGGAAGATTGAAGGTAGGAGCAGAAGGGGAGGACAGAAGATGAGATGGTTGGATGGCATCACTGACTCAATGGACATGAGCTGAAGAGGCTCTGGGAGTTGGTAATGAACAGGGAAGCCTGGTGTTCTGCAGTCCATGGGGGTCTCAAAGTGTCGGACAAGACTGAGCGACTGAACTGACCTGAACTGCCTCAGGCTTGCCATCCTAGGGGACATTTGCAAGGATTGAATAGTCTTTTTACTTTGTTTCATCCCCTCCCCTCCCATTTCTTATTCATAAAAGAACCTGACAACCAGGCCCCAGGAAGATTGCTATTTAGAGACACTATCCTGCCATCTTCTTGGTCAGCCAGCTCCCGAATAAAATCCCTTCCTAGTCTCTTGAGAGTCCATTGGACTGCAAGGAGATCAACCAAGTTAATCTTAAAGGAAATCAACCATGAATAGACATTGGAAGGACTAATGTTGAAGCTGAAGGTGGCAACACTTTTGCCACCTGATGCGAAGAGTTGACTCATTGGAAAAGACTTTGATGCTGGGAAAGATTGAAGGTGGGAGGAGAAGGGGATGACAGAGGATGAGATGGCATAATGACTCAATGGTCATGAGTTTGCACAAACTTTGGGAGATAGTGAAGGACAGGAAAGCCTGGTGTGCCTCAGTCCGTGGGGTCACAAAGAGTCAGACACGACTGAGCGATTGAACAACAACAAAAGTCCCAACACCTGGTCTCGGATTCATTGACCTATCGTGCGGCCAGCAGAGGTAGCTTGGATTCGGTAACAACATCAATGGTTTACTGGAAGGAGGAGCATACACCTGTGAAGCAAGGTCCCGGAGCGAGAGCCCACCGTGTGCAGCAGAAGGAGGGCAGTACCTGGTGGCAGTCTTCGCTCCCAGTGGGTGAGGGGCTTGGCCCTTACATCTTATACATGCTTTGGTTTTGTGTGTTTATTATATGTTATACCCTGCCTCCAAGTAAAATATGATAGAGAACACGTGAAGCAGGTTTGAAGGGACCCTCGATATTTTCTGGTGAAAGGACAGGGGAGTGGAAGGATAAAGTTCTGTTGTTGTCAGCTATGCACAAGTGAACTACTGGGAACTTCCTGGTGGTCCAGTGGTTAAGCCTCTGGTCTTCCACTGCAGGGGCATGGGTTCCATCCCTGGTTGGGAAGTCCTTCATGACCCACGGCGTGACCAAAAAAAAAGTGAGTTACTCTAACACATTGTGGATATCACAATATTCCTTAGCAGTGATTCATTAAAGTCTCACCTTAAGTCTAGTACAGAAGAATAATTCCTATTTTTATTATAGTGAACATATCCAGGCTTAGCTGGACAGTATCTCATTTTTGAGGGGAGAGCCCACTGATCAAGAAAGTTAACCATCTCTATTTCATAGACTGATTTAGCCCCTATCCGAAATCAGGTGCATTCTGAGGTAAGGAAGTCATCTTAAGGCTGCCCAAGTTCCGGCCTCTGACCCAGAGGGACCCTAAAGTTGGAGACTCTCCAAGCCACTCCTCTTCTGCAGAGAAATCGAAATGGAGTGCCTTGGGGAAGGGAGAGCTAAGTAGCAGGCATGTTCCTGGGAAGGAACCCACCTGCAGGGAAATAATTCTGTAGCAAAATTAGAGAGGCACTGGGACTCAGAGAAGGTAGAAGGTGGGTTTGCTGGCAAGGCAGCCCTTGTTGGTTGATTGGTGTTTAAAATGGAAAGAGATAAGCAGTGCTTGTCCTAGCAAAAAAAAAAAAAAAAAAAAAATTGTATACGATTTACATGTAGTTTGCGTTTTTACATTTACATGCTTCATTTATTATGATTTTAATATAATAGCCATACCTTTAAGTATATATTTTGAAATATACATTGACACACGCACAAAAATCCTCTCTTGGATCGTTTGACCTGGAAATGCCAGGTCACAGCCGCTTAAGCTCTGCCTGGAAAAACCTAAGCTCTTCGCTATTTCCAGTTCAAGAGGCAGACTCCAGAGGCTGAGCTCTTAACAACCACATCTTACAGTCCTCCAGAATGGCAAGTCCACTGACAGGGTCAGGTCATTTCTCCCTCTCTCCTCTGGACTTTGCGAGCTCTGCTAGACTCTCACCCACAGCTTTCCTCCCAAGATCCGGTGGCGCTCATCTGACTCCCAGGCCCAGGCTGGCACGACATAGCTTCTTCCAACTCTGGGGAAAATGGTGGTGGTTTAGTCGTTAAGTTGTGTCCAACTGTTGTGACGCTATGGACTGTAGCCCACAGGTTCCTCTGTTCATGGGATTCTCCAGGCAAAAATACTGCAGTGAGTTGGCATTTCCTTCTCCAGACAATCTTCCCCACTTGAGGATCAAACCCAGGTCTCCTGCATTGCAGGCAGATTCTCTACCGACTGAGCCACGGGAAAAACAGGAACCTCAGCCTCAGCTAAGCCGAAGCCTGAGCAGAAACCCCTTTTGCCGGGTCCTCGTCAGAGACGGGAGCTGCCCGGGATCCCCTCTTTCCACCCCGTCCCCAGCCTAGACCGTGACCCAGTAGATTCTCTCGAAACGGAATGAGACACGGAAAAATCTGAGTGGCCCAGGTCTCAGCGTTAGACCTGCGGAGGGGCGGGTGTCCACAGCGCGGTGGCGAAGCTCCTGCGACACCGCGAACAAGGACCCATTCAGGAAGTGATGCTGCAAACAAGTTGAGGGATGGCTTGGTCGCCTCCATAGCGTTTCTTCGAAGGATGAGACCGTACAGCCCGTTTTTATTTTTGAATTCTCTTAGTTAGGGACTCACTGTCCCCTGCGAGGCTGCTGGAGTGGGGGGTTGGGGGGGAGCGGGGGTTCCCCGCGGCGAGTACCCCTCCTCCCGCTGCTCTTGCGGCCGGCGCAGTGGCCGGCGAGAGCTGGGGTGGGGGTGGGGGTGAGGGTGTGACGGGAATTGTTTTCCCCAGACTTGGGGCCGTCATTGTCGTTCCAGAGTCCTCCTGGGGTGGCCCCTTCACCGGCCGTAACCCGACACCTCGAACTGCTGACTGCGCAAGGCCGCCGGCGCCAGGGGGCTAGAGGGGCGCGGCGCTGGCATCCCAGACCCGGCTTCCTGGGTGTCACCTCTCCCAGGGGAGACGAAAGCCATAATACCACCAGGTTCCCCCTGACTCAAGAAGGGGAGAAGCTGGCATTGATTGCTCGCCCTCGCGGAGCACTTTGCCGTTTTTACCAAGCTCTCTAGTTCCCTACCCTGCTTCTTGTCCTGCCTGGATGGATTTTCCTTAGTAATGTTATTCACTTAATAGTTTGTTAATAACACCCACTTTCAGAAAAGGTAAATATATATTTTAACCTGGCTTTAGACCATGCTTGCGTTTGTGCTGAGTTGACTCAGTCGTGTCAGACTCTTGGAGATCCTATGGCCCAGATAACCATGATGATGTGATCACTCACCTAGAGCCAGACTTCCTGGAATGTGAAGTCAAGTGGGCCTTAGGAAGCATCACCAAAAACAAAGCCAGTGAAGGTGATGGAATTCCAGTTGAGCTATTTCAAACTTTAAAAGATGATGCTGTGAAAGTGCTGCACTCAATATGACAGCAAATTTGGAAAACTCAGCAGTGGCCACAAGACTGGAAAAGGTCAGTTTTCATTCCAAAGAAAGGCAATGCCAAAGAATGCTCAAACTACCGCACAATTGCACTCTTCTCATGTGGTAGCAAAGTAATGCTCTAAATTCTCCAAACCAGGCTTCAAAAGTATGTGAACTGTGAGCTTCCAGATGTTCAAGCTGGATTTAGAAAAGGCAGATGAACCAGAGATCAAATTGCCAACATGTGTTGGATCAATGAAAAAGCAAGAGAGTTCTAGAAAAACACCTACTTCTGCTTTATTGACTACATCAAAGCATTCGACTGTGTGAATCACAACAAGCTGTGGAAGATTCTTCAAGAGATGGGAATACCATACTTGACCTGCCTCCTGAGAAATCTGTATGCAGGTCAAGAAGCAACAGTTAGAACTGGACATGGGACAACAGGCTGGTTCCAAACTGGGAAAGGAGTATGTCAAGGCTGTATATTGTCACCTTGCTTATTTAACTTATATGCAGAGTACATCATGTGAAATGCTGGGCGGGAGGAAGCACAAGCTGGAATCAAGATTTCCTGGAGAAATATCAATAACCTCAGATACTCAGAGGGCACCACCCTTATGGCAGAAAGCCAAGAAGAACTAAAGAGCTTCTTGATGAAAGTGAAAGAGAAAAGTGAAAAAGTTGGCTTAAAACTCAACATTCAGAAAACTAAGATCATGGCATCTGGTCCCATCACTTCTTGGGAATTAGATGGGGAAACAGTGGAAATAGTGTCAGACTTTCTTTCTGGGGGCTCCAAAATCACTGCAGATGGCGATTGCAGCCATGAAATTAAAAGATGCTTGCTGCTTGGAAGAAAAGCTATGACCAACATAGATAGCATATTAAAAAGCAGAGACATTACTTTGCCAACAAAGGTCCGTCTAGTCAAGGCTATGAGTTTTCCGTTAGTCATGTATGGATATGAGAGTTGGACTGTGAAGAAAGCTGAGTGCTGAATAATTGATGCTTTTGAACTGTGGTGTTGGAGAAGACTCTTGAGAGTCCCTTGGACTGCAAGGAGATCTAACCAGTCAATCCTAAATGAAATTAGTCCTGAACATTCATTGGAAAGACTGATGCTAAAGCAGAAACACCATCACTTTGGCCACCTGTTGGGAAGAACTGACTCATTAGAAAAAACCTTGATACTGGGAAAGATTGAAGGCAGGAGGAGAAGGGGACAACAGAGGATGAGATGGTTGGATGGCATCACTGACGCAATGGACCTGAGTTTGCGTGGGCTCCGGGCATTGGTGATGGACAGGGAAGCCTGGCATGCAGCCGTCCACGGGGTCACAAACAATCAGACACAACTGAATGACTGAACTGAACTGATCTGATGAGCCACATGATGAAGGGTAGAGTCTTGAAGATTAAGCTGTAGTTTAGCTAACCTCATCTTCTGCAAGTCTCCCCAGGTAGCTCAGTGGTAAAGAATCTGCCTCCCAATGCAAGAGCTGCAGGAGATGTGGGCTTGATCCCTGGGTTGGTAAGACTGCCTGCAGGAGCAAATGGCAAAGAGCCTGGTGGGCTATAGTCCATGGCATCGTGAAGAGTCAGACACAGTTGAGCACAAGCACAATAACAATCTATTGCAAGAATTTGGCTGAGCCACACAATTTGAATTTCTGTTTCCTCACCTGAAAAATGGGCCTAGTAACCTGTATCATTGGGTTGAGAATCGTTGAGGGAAAAACCTCCACATGAATGTACTTTTTAAAAGAGGTAAGACACTGACCGCATATAAAGAATTGATATCTCATTCTTCAGAATGCCAGTGGCAAGCGTGCTCAGTTGTGCCTTTCTCTTTGTGACCCCATAGATTGTACCTGGCCTGGCTCCTCTGTCCATGGGATTTTCCAGGCAAGAATACTGGAGTGGGTAGCCATTTCCTTCTCCAGGGAATCTTCCCCACTCAGGGAATGAACCCGTATCTTCTTTGGATCCTGCACTGGCAGGCAAATTCTTTACCGCTGATGCCACCTGGGAAGCCTCTTTATTCTCACAGATTTGCACTAATTTCTCAAACAAGGTAGATTGATGTGGTTAAACACACAAATAAAATGGATATTAAGTAGATGTGCATGCATGCAACCATTTTATTCTAAAGCAAAAGCTATATACTCTTCTCTCTGAAAAGATTAAAGAATCATGGTTCATTTTTATAAATTACCAAGATTCTTAAGAAATAGCATAGAAAGAAAAAAAAACAGTTTGGAAGGGCAATGCTAGCTGTATCTCTAACAGCAACCTTCTGAAAGTGAAAGTTGCTCAGTTGTGTCTGACTCTTTGCAACCCCATTGACTATACAGTTCATGGAATTCTTCAGGCCAGAATACAGGAGTGGGTAGTCTTTCTCTTCTCCAGGGGATCTTCCCAACCCAGAGATTGAACCCAGTTTTCTCACATTGCAGGCAGAAGGGAAGCCCCACAGCAACCTTAGGGGAACATGTACACTGGGGATGCCCTCTCTGGATCCGGGCTTGGGGAGTCATTCTCAGTCAGACTGATTGTACTTTGTACTGGTGCTTTCTGAGCAACTCTACTGGCTCGTTTTTGGAAGTGATGGCCCTTCTCTTATTCAGTGGGTTTTCTCCTGTAGTAACATATAGCGCAGAACGAAAGACAAGCTTTATTTGAGCATTAGGTTGCAATGTTGTATACCAAGGTAGTTGGCAAGAACTTGGAAACTAATACTTAGTATTTTGTAATAACGTATGACAAAAAAGAATCTGAAAAAAGAAGTGTTAATGAATCACTGTGTTGTACAACTGAAACTAACACAACATTGTAAATCAACTATCCTTCAATTAGAAAAAGAACGAAGGTTTATCAGTTAAAAAAACGGAATTGGAAGGGGAGGCCTGGATTCTAGTCTTAATTTAGCTATTAGCTGTAGGTGTTAATTGGTGCTTATTACAGATGTCTTTTCCTGAAAATGGACATGTTGGTTTATTAACGGTTTTTTTTTTTTCATTTCTCTTAAGCAAGGGTTACCAAATACTGATCCTTTGGAGGTGATGTGTTTGACCTATATTTCTTCAAAAAAACCCCTAATTAATTAATTAATTTTTGGCTACGCTGGGTCTTCATTGCTACACATGGGCTTTCTCCAGTTGTGGCAAGCGGGACTACTCTTTAGTTGCGGTGCACAGGCTTCTCATTGCAGTAGCTTCTCTTATTGTGGACCATGGGCTCCAGGGTGCTCACGCTTCAGCAGTTATGACATGCAGACCCTAGAGTAAGACCCTAGAGGAAGACCCTAGAGTAAGGGCAGTAGTTGTGGGACATGGGTTTAGTTGCCCTGTGGCATGTGGAATCTTCCTGGACCAAGGATCATATTCCCTGCATTGCCAGGTGAATTCTTAACCACTGGACCACCCAGGAAGTCCTGATCCACACCTTTTGTTTGATAACTTTAGATCTATTAAAAACAGAACTTTTACATTCAGAAAAAAATTGAACAGAAAACATAGAGTTCCTGTATGAACTCCCCCAGTTCCCAACAGTATACTCTATTATTAACATCTTGCATCAGTGTGATACATTTCTTATAATTTATAAACCAGTATTGATACATTATTTTAAACTAAACTCTGTAGCTTAGGTTAGGTTTCACTCTTTGTGTTGAATATGCTATAGGTTTTGACAAATATATAATAACATGTACCCTTACAGTGTCATACAGAATAGTCTCACTGCCCTTAAACTGCCCCGTGCATTTGCCTATTCATGCTTCCTTTTCCCTGAGTCCCTGGGAACCACTCATCTGTTTACTGTCTCTGTAGCTGTTGCCTTCCATGGAATGTCATATAGCTGGAATCACACAGGATGTAGCCTTTTCATATTAGCTTCTTTCACAGTGATATGCATTTAAGTTTCTTTCATGTCTTTTTGTGACTTGATGGCTCATTTCTTTTTATTGCTGAATATTATTTTATTGTATGGATGCACGATGGTGTACTTATCCATTCAACTGTTGAAGTTCATTTTGGTTGCTTCTAGTTTTTGGCAATTCAGCAGTTCCACTTTGGGTATTTATCTGAAGAAAACAAAAACATTAACTTGGAAAGCTATGTACATCTCCAGGTTCACTGTAGCATTATTTAAAATTGCCAAGATGTGGGAGCAACCTAAGTGTTCATTGATGGATGAATGGATAAAGATATATATATATATAATATATATAAATAAAATTCATCAATATATTATATATATAATTCATCCACACACACAAAAAAAGAAGTCTTGCCATTTTCAATAACATAGATGGAACTTGAAGGCTTTTTACTAAGTAAAGTAAGTCAGGTAGAGAAAGATAAATACAGTATACTCTCTCTTATATGTGGAATCTTAAAAAAAAAAAAAATGAAAAATCCTCCAAATCCCAAAGCTCATATATACGGAGAATGGATCAATGGTTGATACACAGGGGGTGAGAGTTGGGAGAAGTGAGTGAACTTTTCCTTTTTCTTTTTTTACTTTATTTATATTGTTTCAATTAAAAAAAAAAAAACAGAAAAAAGAAAAATAAAAAGTCATTTCCTGGTCCACACTGTATTTTAAAATGTTTGAATTTGAACCAATATTTTAAAAAATGGAAACATTAAAAAACAACTCTGACACTGGACAAATATAAATTAAGTTGAAAGATATTTTATAAAATAACAGGTTTGTTCTGGTTACCTTGGTTGTATAACAAATAACCCCAACACTTATTGGTGTAAAATAGTCATTTATTATACTCTTGGCTTCTGTGGGCCAGGAATTCACAAAGAGCACACAAGGGATGGTTTGTCTCTACTCTGTGATGTCTGGGTCTCAGCTAGAAGACTCTGAAGGCTCATTCATTTTCCTGTTTGGCGGTTGATGCTGGCTGTCGGCTGGGACTTTGGCTGGAGCAGTTGGCAGAAACACCTGTATGTGGTCTTTCCACATGGCTTGCTTGGCTTCCTCATAGAGTGGTGGCTGGGTTCCTAGGGAAAGGAGAGAGAGAGAGGAAAAAGAGAGAATCAGACAAATGCCGTATTTTCTTCTTCTGATCTAGTCTCAAAATAGTATTATTTCAATCACACTCTACTGGTCAGAACAGAAACAATCCCACTCAGGCTCAAGTGGAGGGGAAACAGACTCCATTTCTTCTTCTCATCTTTTTTTTTTTTTCCTTTCTGACTGGGCTGGATCTTTGTTGCAGCCTGTGGCTGCTCTAGCTGCGGCAGGCAGACTTTAGTTGCCCCACAGCATGTGGGATCTTAATTCCCCAACCAGGGATCAAACCTGCGTTCCCTGCATTAGAAGGTAGATTCTTAACCACTGGACCACCAGGGAAGTTCCAAGACTCCACTCCTTAATGGAGAGTAGTAAGAAGGTTCTGGAAGAGCATGTGGGACTAGAAATATTGTGATCATTTTTGGAAAATGCATTGCACTGCAGACCCAGAATCTTTAAAATTGTTAAGGTCACAAGAGTCAAAAAAAGACTGAATACCTGTTCTAGAGTAAAGGAGGTTAAAGAGACGTGAAAATTGAATACAAAACATAAACTAGGATTTTCTTTTGTTATGAAGAAAGAGCATTATTGGAGAGTTAATAAAATCCAAGTAAGATACCAATGCTAATTTTCTGGTTTTGGTGATTTCACCATAGTTGTACCAAAGAAATGTATGTAGGAAATATACAGTCAAGATATTTAGGTAGAGAGGGGTATCATGTCTTCAGCTTCTCAGTTTAGAAAGAACATTTCTCATCTATCTATCTATTTATCTGTCTGTTTACACACACACACACACACACACACACACACACACACACACACACAAAAGAATCTTTGGGGAATATTGGTGAAGATTGGTGAAGGGTACATGGGAATTTTTGTGCTCTTTCTTGCAACTTTCTGTAACTTTAAATTATGTCACATTAAAACTTTCGAAAGATGAGACAAGAAACCCCAAATCTCAATTTTTTCACATTTTTTAAAAATTGGAAGAACTGCCAACATTCGAATTGCATTTCTCCATGATAAAAATGGAGTTGAAGAATGGCAAATTGACTTTACATGTCTACTAAAATTATTTTTTATTAAATTGAAAGTTTGAGCAATACATTCATGTGGCTCAAAAACTGAAAAAAAAATATATGAAGGTATACAGTGAAAAAGTTTGCTCCCATTCTCCACCTCTCATCTACCTGCTCCCATCACTTTGCTCAATATGTGGCTACTTTGTTGTTTTCTTGGGGGAACTCTTCCTAAGTTCTTGTATGTGAGCATAAGCAACTTTGACGATATGGTCTGATCCAGCCCCCTTTACCTAAAAAGAAGTATTTCTTATGTAAATCTATACCCTTTAGCAGGGCACTCATTCCCAAGTTTGCCCCACCCATCTCCTGCCTTTAGTTCATGCTCTACTTGCTTCACTCCTTACATCAGGAATCCCCAGCCCCTGGACCACAGACTGGTGCCAGGCTGCACAGCAGAAAGTGAGTGGCAGGTGAGCAAAAGAGTAAAGCTTCCTCTGAATTTACAGCCACTCCCCACTGCTTGCATTACTTCTTGAGCCCCACCTCCTGTTTGATCAACGGTGGCATTCTCATAGGAGCATGAATTCTACTGTGAACTGAGTATGCAAGAGATCTAGGTTGTGCTGTCCTTATGAGAATCATCCAGAAACCATCCCCAGCCCTTGTCCATGGAAAAATGGTCTCCCATGAAACTGATCCCTGGTGCCAAAAAGGTTGGGTACCGTTGCCTTATACAATCTCAGACTTCATATGAGCTGACTTCAGCTTTTACAAGCTATATCTTGAAAAAGCTTGTTGTAAAGGTTATTTGGGAAAATGTATGTGAAAATAAATCTCTACCAGTGTACACAAGATAGATCACATCCATATGTACTTGTTCTTTGAATGGATCATTGAGATAACATATTTGAAAAGCAAAATCTGATAAATGCTAGCAGCAGGGCATTGGTGACCCTTGATAGAAGGTAATGAGAAGCATTTTTCTCAAACTACAGTGATGTTACTTTTCCTTGATGCCTCTCCATGGGTCCCTATTGTCTTTTAGAACCAGCTTACCTCTGATCTGAGCTTCCCTGGTGGTTCAGTGGTAAAGAATCTGCCTGCAGTGCAGGAGACGCCGGTGTGATCCCTGGGTTGGGAAGATCCTCTGGAGAAGCAAATGGCAAGCCACTCCAGAATTTTTGCCTGGAAAATCCCAGGGACAGAGGAGCCTGGCAAGCTACAGTCCATGGAATTGAAGAGTTGGACAAGATAACGACTGAGCATGCAAGCAGCAAGATTTCTGTGAGTCAAGTCAGTGTACAGAAAACTCCCAATTACATTTCTATTTACCAGCAACAAAGATAAATTAAGTTAAAATAAACAGTGGATAATGGGATCAAGGAATGAAGAAGCCAGGAATAAATCTTTTAAAATGGGAAGGACGACCTCTACTGGTAAAAACTATAAATGGCAAAAAGTGTTAGAAAAGGCCAGAGCTTTTGGAGCACACAGCGTAAACTCTGCCTCTGTCTATGCAGGGCCTGGATTTCCTCCCACTTTTGAACTTGCTCAAGCTGCTGGTTCTTCTCTCTTTCCATGGGAAAGGGGTACCCACCGGCTGCCTCAGACCCGATTATCATGGACCCACCTAGGGCAGGAAGTTCTGTACTGGCTGTCCGGAGTGTCAACCCAGGGTCATACCCCAAAGTTTTCTTTGGGGTGTTCATGTAAGTCAATGAAGATCTTGCTTAATAAGAATGCCTTGGTCTAGACGGCTAACAGGTGTCAGGCCGAGCTGGCTGAGAGCTCTGTGGGAAGTCCATCAAATCGACTTTAAGGGTCAGAATGTCTGCTTTTTCCAGGACAAGAGAACCCAAGTCTAAGTAAGGACTATGGGAACTGTCCCCTGTATTGTTTCAAAATTCCAGAATCCTTAAATTTCCGTAAAGAGTCATTGTTTGCAACTCCACACCTTTTCAATATCCAGTATTTCATCTGAAAGGGCCTCAAGACTTTACATTTTAAAAATGAAGGGGTGTCACGGAGTTCCAGTGCTTCTGGAGACTGTGAGCTGGCTTGTAGGTGAGGTGCTTCAAGTCCGCAGAGTCCACAGACGGTCCCCTGAGAACAAACTGCATGAATACAAACTTCATGGTTAGGCTTGCCTAGAAAGAAGCTGAACATCTGGTCACAACTTCCACTATCTCAGAAAAACACCCATTTTACCAAGCACCAGGGCTTCCCTGGTGGCTCAGGTGGTAAAGAATCCGCTGCCAATGCTGGAGACCCTGGTTCGATCCCTGGATCAGGATGATCCCCTGGAGAAGGAAACAGCAATCTCTTCCAGTATTTTTGCCTGGAGAATCCCATGACAGAGGAGCCTGATAGGCTGCAGTCCATGGGGTCAGAAGAGTCAGACATGACTGAAAGACATCACTTTCACTTCACTTACCAAGCACCAAGATGGACTCTAAAATACATGCATTTTTAAAAAAGATTTTTTAATGTGGGCCATTTTAACATCTTTGATGAATTTGCTATAATATTGATTCTGTTGTTTTTATGTTCTGTTTTTTTTTGCCATGAGGCATGTGGAATCTTAGCAACCTGACCAGGGAATGAACCTGCATCGTTGGCTTTGGAAGGCAAAGTCTTAACCACTGAACTGCCAGGAAAGTCCAAAGACTTGAAATTTTTTCATAATTATTTTAAAGGAAAAATCAGTGGACTTGCTAAAAAAAATCTAACTCACATAGTGAAGCTTATCAGTTCAGTTCAATTGTTCAGTCGTGTCTGACTCTTTGCAACTCCATGAACTGCAGCACTCCAGGCCTCCCTGTCCATCACCAACTCCTGGAGTTCACTCAGACTCATGTCCATAGAGTCGGTGATGGCATCCAACCATGTCATCCTCTGTCGTCCCCTTCTCCTCCTGCCCTCAATCTTTCCCAGCATCCGGGTCTTTTCCAATGAGTCAGTTCTTCACATCAGGTGGCCAAAGTATTGGGAGTTTCAGCTTCAGCATCAGTCATTCCAATGAATATTCAGGACTGATTTCCTTTAGGATGGACTGGTTGGATCTCCTTGCAGTCCAAGGGACTCTCAAGAGTCTTCTCCAACACCACAGTTCAAAAGCATCAATTCTTTGTCACTCAGCTTTCTTTACAGTCCATCTTTCACATCCATACATGAGTATTCGAAAAATCATAGACTTGACTAGATGGACCTTTGTTGGCAAAGTAACGTCTCTGCTTTTTAATATGCTGTCTAGGTTGGTCATAGCGTTTCTTCCAAGCAGCAAGCCTCTTTTAATTTCATGGCTGCAATCACCATCTGCAGTGATTTTGGAGCCCCCAAAAAGAAAATCTGTCACTGTTTCCCCATCTATTTGCCTTGAAGTGATGGGACCAGATGCCATGATCTTAGTTTTATGAATGTTGAGTTTTAAGCCAACTTCTTCATTCTCCTCTTTCCCTTTCATCAAGAGGCTTTCTAGTTCCTCTTCACTTTCTGCCATAAGGATGGTGTCATCTGCATATGTGAGGTTATTGATATTTCTCTCGGCAATCTTGATTCCAGCTTGTGCTTCATCCAGTCCAGCATTTCACATAATGTACTCTGCATATAAGTTAAACAAGCAGGGTGACAATATACAGCCTTGACATACTCCTTTCCCAATTTGGAACCAGTCTGTTGTTCCATGTCCAGTTCTAACTGTTGCTTCTTGAACTGCATACGGATTTCTCAGGAGGCAGGTTAGATATGGTATTCCCCTCTCTTGAAAAAGTTTCCACAGCTTGTTGTGATTCACACAGTCAAATGCTTTGGTGTAGTCAATAAAGCAGAAGTAGATATTTTTCTGGAACTCTCTTGCTTTTCCGGTGATCCAGCAGACGTTGGCAGTTTGATTTCTGGTTCCCCTGCCTTTTCTAAGTGCAGCTTGAACATCTGGAAGTTCATGGTTCACATACTGCTGAAGCCTGGCCTGGAGAGTTTTGAGCATTACTTTGCTACCACGTGAGAAGAGTGCAATTGTGCGGTAGTGTGAGCATTCTTTGGCATTGCCTCCTTTGCGATTGGAATGAAAACTGATCTTTTCCAGTCCTGTGGCCACTGCTGAGTTTTCCAGATTTGCTGGCATATTGAGTGCAGCACTTTCACAGCATCATCTTTTAAGGTTTGAAATAGTTCAACTGGAATTCCATCACCTCCACTAGCTTTGTCTGTGACGATGCTTCCTAAGGCCTACTTGACTTCGCATTCCAGGATGTCTGGTGCTAGGTGAGTGATCACACCATTATGGTTATCTGGGTCATGAAGATCTTTTTTGTATAGTTCTGTGTATTCTTGCCACCTCTTCTTAATATTTTCTGCTTCTGTTAGGTCCATACCATTTCTGTCCTTTATTGTGCCCATCTTTGCATGAAATGTTCCCTTGATATCTCCAGTTTTCCTGAAGAGATTCTATTCCCATTCTATTGCATTCCTCTATTTCTTTGCATTGATCATGGAGGAAAACTTTCTTATCTCTCCTTGCTATTTTTCGGAACTCTGTATTAAAGTGGGTGTATCTTTCCTTTTCTCCTTTAGCTTCCCTTCTTTTCTCAGTTATTTGTAAGTCCTCCTCAGACCACCATTTGCCTTTCTGCATTTCTTTTTCTTGGGGATGGTCTTGATCACTGCCTCCTGTACAATGTCATGAACCTCTGTCCATAGTTCTTCAGGCGCTCCATCTATCCTTATTGCCAAATTCAGACTTAAATTGAAGAAAGTAGGGAAAACCACTAGACCATTCAGGTACAACCTAAATCAAATCCCTTACAGTGGAAGTGACAAATAGATTCAAAGGATTAGATCTGATAGAGTGCCTGAAGAATTATGGACGGAGGTTCATGAAACTTATGGTGGTGGGTAACAGTCATAGTGGGCTTCCCAGGTGGCTCAGTGGTAAAGCATTTGCCTGCAATGTAGGGGACACAGGTTTGACCCCTGGGTTGGGAAGATCCCCTGGAGGAGGAAATGGCAACTCACTCCAGTATTCTTGCCAGGGAAATCCCAGGGACAGAGGAGCTGGCGGGCTTTCGTCCTTGGGGTTGCCAAGAGCTGGACACTACTGAGCGGCTAAACAATAGTACTATATGTTTACTGTATGTAGTGGGTGAGTCACAAGCGCCCATATGCTCTGGGAAGGAGTTTTCTCCTGTCCCCCTCCTTCTCTCCCCTTCTCTCCAGACCTCTCCCTTCCCCTCCCTGCCCCCAACAACCATACAAATGGATCAGTTTTCACACTGATGTGTCTTCCCTTGTCCCTTTCAGGCCTCAACAGACCCCCAGCTGCTGTGTGGTGTGTCCTGGGGCTGTTGACATCTTGCGAGGGTATAGGAGCAGGATCCCTAGCCCCTCCAAGGGTGAAATTTACTAAGAATGGGCTTAAATCACCATTTCACCATCTGATACCTTAAAAATGTCTTTTTTTAATGAGGAGAGCCATGTGGAGTTCAGCAAGCATGTAGGTGTCTTGAAAAACTGAGTGGGAATTGGTCATTATACCCTCAGTTGAGTTCACTCTCAGTTCAGTTCGGTTCAGTCGCTCAGTTGTGTCTGATTCTTTGAGACCCCATGGACTGCAGCACACCAGGCTTCTCTGTCCATCACCAACTCCTGAATCATGAAAATTCAAGCATGGTGGCTTAATGCTCATAAAATACCTTCTATCAGCAGCATATCATCTATTCTGACACTTTTCCATCCAGTCAGGCCCCTTTCTTTGGAGCAGGAGTCTGTGGGGTCACTTAAAAATATCGTCAGTCCTGGTGGCCCAGTGGTTGAGACTTCGGCTTCCAATGTGGGGAGAGCATGTTGAGTGCTTGGTTGAGGAGCTAAGATCCCACAGGCTTTGAGGCCAAAACGTTAAAAAAAAAAAAAAAAAAAAAAACTGAAGCAATGTTATAACACATTCAATAAAGACTTACAGAAAAATGGTCCACATTAGAAAAAAAAAATGCTTAAAATATTGTCAGTCTAGTCAGTAGGGACCCTGGCTACCCCTGTAAGGTCTTCGGTTGTCTGGGAAAGATTGTGCTTCCTTGAGATTCAGTCAGTCAAGCCATACTGGTTTTTCCCTTCAGCCTAGTTTGAGCTTAATTTAGGCAGGTCAGGCAGCATAATTGTCGCTGAGACCCAGACTTCAGTAACCCTTCATCAGGCAGGGCAGTAATGCCAATGGGTTGAATCACCTTGGTCTCACCCCAGACAAACTGGTTTCCTGCCCCAGAGTGACCAGTTTAGCCCCTGCTTCCAATTGCTGCTTCAGCTTTTGAGTTTTGATTTTAATTCCATATTATTTTTTGTTATAGTTACATGTGTAACTAGAAGACCAGAAAGTCTTCCCAGGTGGCTCAGTGGTAAGGAATCTGCCTGCCAAAGCAGGAGAAGCAGAGTTTGATCTCTGGGTCTGGAAGATGCCCTGGAGGAGGAAATGGCAACCCACTTCAGTATCCTTGCCTGGAAAATCCCCTGGACAGAGGAGCCTGGCAGGCTACAGTCCATGGGGATTGCAAAGAGTCGGACAAGAAATGCACAGATAGTCTTATCTTTTAAAACTTTACATACGGATGGACCTAGAGGTGGTCACACTGAATGAAGTAAGTTAGACAGAGAAACACAAATATTATATGATAGCACTTATACTTGGAATCTAAGATAAGGCTACAAATGAACTTATCTACAAAACAGAGTCACAGATATAGGAAACAAGCTTATGGTTACCAGGGGTTAAGGGAGGGATAAATTGGGAGTTTGCAAGTGATATATATATTTACTACTATATATAACTGTATATAAAGTAGATAACTAATAAGGACCTACTGTGAAGTACAGGGAACTCTACTCAATACTCTGTAATGACCCACATGAGAAAAGAACCTGAAAAGAGTGGATATTATATGTGGATGTATAACGATTCACTTTGCTATATACCTGAAACCAACATAACATTGTAAAGTAATTATATTCCAAATAAAAATTTAAAAATATGTAAGAGAAATAGTTACAACTAACTTTCTATAGCAGATGATGGTAAAAGTGACTAAGTTATTATCTAAATTTTTTCTCACTTTTGGTGTCTTCCTCTTTGTATACTGTATTTTTATTTTTTCTTTTTAAAAATATTTATTTGACTTCACCAGTTGTGGCACGCGAGATCTTTAGTTGCAGCATATAGGATTGATTTCCCTGACCTGAGATCAAACCCCAGTCCCCTTGCATTAGGAGTCTTAGCCCCTGGACCACCAGGGAAGTCCTGTATGCTATATTTTATTCTTTTGTAATGAAATGACAAGGCAGAGCAGGAATTTGGATGAACTCTTTGTCTTAGAGTTTTTTCAAAATACGCGTATTTATTTGTCTGCACCAGGTCTTACTTGTGGCACGTGGAATCTTCTATCTTTATTGCAGCATGGGGGAATCTTTTAGTTATGGCAGGTGGGATCTATTAATAGTTCCCTGACCAGGGATCAAAGCTGGGCCCCTGCACTGGGAGCTTGGAGTCTTAGCTCCTGGACCACCAGAGAAGTCGCTGTCTTAGACTTTTTAACAGGAGTAATTCCCAGCACCACTGTGGGGGATAGGGTCTTTGAGTTAGTTTCCTGACTTTGTATGTAAGGAGTGTAAGTAACAGACAATGTTTATAATTTCAAAGCATCATTGGTAACACAGAAAGAAAGCAACACAGTACATTTTTAATAGTGAAATAGATGTGTAGTATATTACAGACAATATTCCTATGGACTTGTGGAATAGTTTAGTGACAATGAGAAAATTTGTGTCTCAAAAATACTCAGTAATTGGGAAAACAAACCCATTTTATAACAAAAAAATCATGTTAAATAAAAAAATGGCTTCTGGTCATTTGGTATAACTTTTTATGCTTAGCCTCATTGGAATATATTTTTAAACTATTCAGTACTTGATAAAAAATAAACCAAAGACAGGTATGAAAAGTAAAGAAAAATTTGACTTAACAATTTTACTTCTGTATTCTACAGAAGGGATACCATAATTATGCAAAAATTTATCCTCCAGTGTGGTAATTAGAATGGTATTTGTAATTGAAATACAGAAAAAGCTTAGATATTCATTTAAAGACATTTTAGTGATCATACAATGGGATAGAATGTAGTTACTTAAAACTTACTGGATTTGGAAGAAAGATGTGTGTGATATTTTTTAACTGAAAGTATGAGTTGTAGACAAAAAAAATAACAAGATTTCACATTTGGGAAAGTGTGTGTGTGTGTGTGTGTGTGTGTGTGTGTGTATGAATTCACAATGGATTTTTGGGCTTAAATATAGGAAGTAAAAAGTATACAAATGGAATGTTGACAGTTGCTAACTTTGAGACATGGACTGCATACATGGAGTGTCCTTTATACAATTCAAAAGTCAAATGATGGGATTATAGGCAATTTTTGGTGCCTTTTGAATTATATATATTAAAAAAAAATCCTAAAACAAGGTAAGATGAAAACTTGAAGGCCAAAAGGGGATACATGGGGAAACTTTGAGCCAACACTGCCCTCTGCTGGGAAAGTTGTATCATGCACCGGCTTGGTTTACTCCAGGACCAAGAATCCGAGGGTCAGATTCCTCTGCAAGAGCAGGGAAGGCTGCTGGGAGATCACCCACTCGACTGACCTTCAGACCCGGGCTCATGTCAGAGTTTCCAGGGCTGCACCCACGGAGAATCGACTGGAACAATTTACTACTGGAACCAGGTATCTGCTTTCATGAAGAAGCCCCACACTTGGTGCTGATCATGGGATGTAGGTTCTTATCTTTACCCTTCTGAGTAGCTTTCAAACTAAACTGGCCAATGAAGTTAGCTGTACTGGTTTATATTTGTTATTGTTCCGTTGCTTAGTTGTGTCCGACTCTTTGTGACCTCCTGGACTGCAGCGCACCAGGCCTCCCTGTCCTTTACCATCATCTCCTGGTTTACATAGGAGGTTTCTGTGGATCTGGAACTAGAAGCCAGACCCTGTGATTCCTAGCCCAGAAAGTTCTTTTAAATTCCACTCTCCCAATCCTCCCTTGATATTTGACAGTGATGAGGTCCTAGTTATTTTTGTGCCTTGAAACCACATTTTGCCAGCACCGGCCTTGCCTGTACCCTGTGGTCTTTCCTCTTAGTGCCACCTGGGCCTTACCTGGACTTTGTCCTCTGGCTCATCTCTGCTTCAGTCACAGGTGGGTCCTGCGAATCCTACACCAATAAGTTAGGAATTGAGCCCCTTTTACCTTGTTTTCATGGGAAGCCACCCGAACATAGACTTCAGAATTGGAAGGCTTGGCTGGAATCAGGCTCCACTATTTAACAGCAATGAGACCTTGGGCTGGAGAGAGCAAATATTTAAGCGTCAGTTTCCCCATCTTTAAAGTGGCAGCAAATAATATTACTGTTCCTCTTAGGTTCCTGGAGAAGGAATTGGCAACCCACTCTAGTATTCTTGCCTGGAAAATCCCATGGACAGAGAAAGCTGGTGGGCTACAGTCCCTGGGGTTGCAAAGAGTTGGACACGATGGAGAGACTGAGCCTGGCGGTTAAAGGATCAGATGAGATAATCTATGTACAGCATCTAACCACAGTGCCTGGCACTTGATATATTTACTCTTCTTTTTCTAATGCAATATGGCAACTCAGAGGGTGGTTAGAAAGTGTAATGACTCTTGGGATCTTGCTGAAGAAAGATGGCAATGGCATAAATGGACCCCTTTCATTTCATAGAAACTCTACCAAATGTCCATTTAATTCTGAAAAAAGCTCCCTGCAGAGAGGGGAAAATGTATAGAAATAAAGGCACTAAAACTTCAGAAAAAAAAATTATTTCCTATTTTCAAAGTTTAAAATTTTTTCTAAAAATTTAAGTCTTCCTGTTTTCCCAGCATCTTCACATGAGAAATTAGACACCCCGCAAATGAGCATTTTTTTTGAGAAAACTACTTTATGCACAATGTATTTCTAAGCTAACAAAGTGACTTTAGATCCTTAATGAAAATTAAAATATCGAAAGTATTCAAATATTTGAGAAAGAAAAACAAAGCTGGAGGCAGCACACTCCCTGATTTCAAACAATATTATAAGACCTTTGTCATCAAAACAGACACATAGATCAATGGAACACTATTGAGAACCTAGAAATAAACCCATGCATATATAGTCAGTTAACTTACAACAAAGGAGCCAAGAATACACAATGGCGAAAGGACAGTCTCTTCAATAAAGGGTATTAGAAAAACTGCATTCTCGCCACATGCAAAGAACAAAACAGGAACCATTATTTTACACCACACACAAAAGTTAACTCAAAATGGATTAAACACTTGGATATAAATCTGAAACCATAAAACTCTTAGAAGAAAACACAGACAGTAAGATTGACATCAGTATTGGCAATGATTTTTATTATTACTATTATTTTTAGATCTGACTCCAAAAGCAAAGGCAACAGAAGCAAAAATAGACAAGTGGGAGACTTCCCTGGCAGTCCAGTGGCTACGACTCCCAATGCAGGGGCCCCAGGTTCAATCCCTGGTCAGGAACTAGAGACCACATACCGCAACTAAGACCTGGTGCAGTCAAATAAATAAATAAATAAAAATAAACATTAAAAATATAGACAAGTAAGACTATATAAAACTAGAAAGCTTCTGCACAGCTAAAGGAACCTTCATAAAATGAAAAGGCAACCTACTTAATGGGAGAAGGTATTTGCACATCATATATCTGATATGAGTTAGCATCCAAAATATATAAAGAACTCATACAACTCAAAAGTCAAACAAACAAAAGCAAACTGATCAAGAAATGGAAAGAAGATCTGACCTTAAGCCAATGAGAAGTATTTCTGATTGATAGTCTTATTTTTCAGAGACCTTCTTTTCAGGGAGTTATTTAGTATTCTCCCATGTGAGTATGTCACATTAATTTATTTTGCAAATAAAAAAGTGTTCAAATACTTGTCCAAACTGCTTCTCTTTCTGACTTCATCATTACTGGATATTTTTGTATCTATAAGATGGGTATTTTTAGAAACACAATTATAGGAGTGGAGTTTATTCTGTTAGAGAAGCAGCAATGAGGTACTGAATATGGGACGCACAGTGTTTAGGGGAATCCAGAGTGAGGTGGTGAGGCATCTGGGGTGTACAGGGGGCCTGAAGACTCAGAGCACAGAGGGAGCTGGGAATGCAAGAGGTAAGAGTGAGCAGAGAGCAGGCGTATCGGGGCTAGGCCGGGGCTCCATACGTAAGTGGTTTCTCAACTCCATTGCGTTCTGGAACCACCGCAGTGGCTGAAAAATGTCCCCAGAGGTCCTAATCCCTGGAAATTTGTGAAAGTTACCTTATTGGAAAAAAAGGTCTTTGCAGATATAATTAAATTAAGGATTTTAAAAAGATTTATTTATTTTTGACAGCGCTGGGTTTTTGTTGCTGTGTATGGGCTTTCTCTAGCTGCAATGAGCAGCGGTACTCTGTGGCGGTGTGTGGCGTCTCATCGCAGCGGCTCCTCTTACTGTGGAGGATGCGCTCTAGGCACACGGGCTCCGTAGTTGGGGGCACACGGGGCATGCTGGATTCAATTGCTTCAGTGTGAAACTGATCATTACCTAGACTTGAAATCTCCATTGATTAAGACTTTGAAACATGGATCTTAATTTTTTTGCTTTCCTAGAATCATAGATTCTCACACCTCATAGATCACAGGCACGTCTCAGTGGCACGGTTGTCCCATTTCTCCCTCTCCCCCATTACCCAAGCAGAAACCCCTTGCATATTGCCTTTCCTTTTCTCTCATTGTGTTAAGGACATTTAACATGAAATCTCCCCTCTTAAACTTTTTATTTTATTTTTTTAAACTTTAAATTTTATATTGAGGTATAGCTGATTAACAGTGTTGTGATAGCTTCAGATGCACAGCAAAGGGACTCAGTCATGCATATATATGTATCCATTCTCCCCTAAACTCCCCTCCCATCCAGGCTGCCACATAACACTGAGCAGAGTTCCCTGTGCTAGATAGTAGGTCCTTGTTGGTTATCCATTTTAAATATAGCAGTGGGTGATGGATAATAAACTTTTAAGTGAATAGTCCAATCTGATATGATGTTGTACAGCAGATGTCTAGAACTGATCCACCCTGCATACCTGAGATTTCATCTCATCTAATGACACTTCTTCATCCGCCTTCTCCTAGCCTCTGACAACCACCGTTCGACTCTTGGATTCTAGGAGTTTGATTATCTTAGATGCCTCAGTTCAGTTCAGTTCAGTCGCTCAGTCATGTCCGACTCTTTGTGACCCCATGAATCGCAGCATGCCAGGCCTCCCTGTCCATCACCAACTCCTGGAGTTCACTCACACTCACGTCCATCGAGTCGGTGATGCCATCCAGCCATCTCATCCTCTGTCATCCCCTTCTCCTCCTGCCCCCAATCCCTCCCAGCATCAGAGTCTTTTCCAATGAGTCAGCTCTTTGCATGAGGTGGCCAAAGTACTGGAGTTTCAGCCTCAGCATCATTCCTTCCAAAGAAATCCCAGGGCTGATCTCCTTCAGAATGGACTGGTTAGATGCCTCAGATACATGGAATTATGCAGGATTTGTCTTATTGATCCCTTGGAGAAGGAAATGGCAACTCCGTTCTTGCCTGGAGAATCCCACGGACAGAGGAGCCTGGAGGGCTCTAGTCCGCGGGGTTGCAGAGAGTTGGACATGACTGAGCACGCACTCATGCTGCTGTCTTAGAGGCAATTTTTTGGACTCTGGAGTTGCTCCAACTTGTCACATGGATATCTCAATCGGACACAGTACTTCAAGTGTAGCTGCCTGGCATGGGTCACCAAGGTTCATGCACATTTTAGGTCAGGCTTCTGCTGATATGGCCACCAAGAAAAGGACACTCCTAGCTCTGTATTTGCAGGAAGAGTAGTCTTACCCTGTAGGTCCCCTAGATGGTGCTGCTTGTCAAGTGTGAGTGTTTCTTTTCTTTTTTTTTTTTTCCTTTTTTCTTCTGAAGCTGCTGACATCTCCTTGTGACCCCCAGACTGATGTCAGTGTCCTTCATCCTAGTGGAAAGTTACTGGTGTCTGACTTGGTGAGTGATGTCAGCGATGCTTTCAATGGGAAATAATCCTTACCTCTGGGTATTTGAAAATGCTTTAGGGTAGGAGTGTGTTGTCTGACTTGTTTACGCGTGTGGCACGTGGCTTTTATTCTTGGTTGTATGATTATGTTCAGAAATACCTTGTGCAAGGAAGGGGGGGGGTTGATATTTACAGTGACCTGTGTGGGGAGGGAGAGAAGGGAGGAGAGAGATGTCAGAGTGAAGGTAGAGTCCATCCCTTTTCCTCATCCCTTTCTTTCCCTGATTCAACTTTTCTTGAGATAGGAAAAATGTCTGTGTTTCCCACATCTGCTCTCCATCCTTCCTGAAGTGCCACTGGGTCACATCCATTTCTTCCCATGATCCGGAATCTTCCTATCAAGTATACATTCATTCACACCTATAACTGGCTGAAATCACCCTGATCTGGGAATCAGAATTTTCATATTGGAGATAAAATGATACTTTAGGAATGTAAGGAAACTTTAAAAATAATTTAAAGAAATAATTTTTGGCTGTGCTGGGTCTTTCTTGTTGCTTGGGCTTTTCTCTAGTGGTGGCAAGTGGGCCACTCTCTAGTTGCTGTGTCCGGGCTTCCCGTTGTGGTGGCTTCTCTCGTTGCAGAACATGGGTTTTAGGGCAAGTGGGCTTCAGTAATTGAGACACGTGGACTTGGTACTTGGGGCTCCCAGGTTCCAGAGCACAGGCTCGATAGTTGCGGCGCATGGGCTTAGTTGTTCCACAGCATGTGGGATTTTCCAGGATCAGGTATTGAACCCATGTCTCCTGCATTAGCAGGTGGATTCTTTACCACTGTGCCATCAGGGAAACCTGAGGATGATGGGGACGGTTGAAAATTTCAATGGGGGAAGACCATGGATATCATGAGGCATGGGTGAAAATCTGGGGAGATGCCAGACAGCAGAAGGAAGGACTAAGATGGAATTGGGGGGAATGAAGACACTTTGCCAGGTGATGTTGAGAACTGCTAGCCTCTTATAAGAATGGGACTCTCCTGATGCAACATGGATGCCTTGGGTAATCTTTTAGCAGAGGAGAGGCCCACTATACTTTGCTAGGGTTCTTGATACATGTCTGTGTGTACTGTAACCAACTTATAGGCATTCTGTTTGTTCCCAGTAATTGCTTTATGTTGAGAAAGTCACTACGGAATAAACTCAAAGCTTTTGGAGAAGAAAAGTTTCGTTGCTCGTTGGTGAAAACAAGTGGGCTTCAGCTCTTGGTGTAGTTTGTTAGGTGCGATTGGCAACATCTTATGGCTTTGCTCTGTTGTTTTAGGCCATAGGTGGTCATCTGCTGGTGCAGCAGGTCACTGTGAGAATGCTGGGGCCAGAGCAGGCTCAGGCTTCCAGTTACCTTGAGCTTTAGAGGAGTGAAATGTGAAATGCAGAGAGAGATGGTCAGAGGAGCAATAGCAGTCACCCAAGTAATAAGTTCACTTGGATTGGTCATTTCCAGTTTTCTCCTTGTAGTTAATTTCCATGCGTGCTAAGTCACTTCAGTCGTGTCCGACTCTTTGTGACCCTAAGGACCATAGCCCGCCAGGCTCCTCTGTCCATGGGATTCTCCAGGCATTTCAGTCTAAAGTAAGACTTCTCTCCCGGCTGCCTTAGTTTTCCTTGATTTGACTCTGCAAATTTAAGCCCATTTTCGGTATTTTATAGCCCACTGATCTGGACGTGCACACAGTATGTTGAGGAAAGAAGGGAAGGGAAGCTAAAGAGGGAGAAAAGGCTGCCTAGGGAGCAGAGTCTCTTGGCGGTGTGTGTCTTGACCCTTGGGATGCAGGTTTACAAGCTGATGCAGGCATCTCCCACTCTTCTGTGATGTGGTCGTGCTTCCTGACTCAGGTGATGAGACACACAGTTCTTGCAATTTATCTGATTTCTTAAATAGGCCCAAGGTTCTAATCTGTCTTACTTGCACACACCATCAACTCCTTCTAAGATGCTGGCTGATAAAGGCTTAAAATATCACCTCACCTAGGGATTTTTGGACTTTAATTAAGAACTCTTGAAGGAAATCCAAACTCCTTAGCTTTGTATTCAGTGTCCTCTACGTTCTGTCCTCAGTCATATTCCTAGACATACCTCTCCTTTCAATGACTTTCAAGCCATCATGTCATTAAACAATGAGCTCTTCCAAGGCAGGTGTATGATTTATTCTTTGGTTCTTGTGGCATATGGAAATGGCAACCCACCCCAGTATTCTCGCTTGGAAAAATCCTATGGACAGAGGAGCCTGGTGGGTTATAGCCCACGGGGTCCCAACAGAGTTGGACATGGCTGACCATTTGTGGTAGACACCTAATGAATCATGCTTCCCTGAATTCAAACCCTGTGAGCTCCCCTCCCTCACTAAGTCAGGGCTGACCTCATGACTTGCTTATACAAATAAAACCTCGTGGAAGGGATGTTGTGAAAGTTCTGGGTCTAGGCTGCAGGAAGCCTTGCAGTTTTTGCTTGCTTGCTGTCTTGAGTGCTGTGTGAGAAAGCCTGAGTTGGCTTCCTTCTGGATGCAAGTTCCTGGTAAGAGGGAAGCCCTGGAGTAGGAAGGCCATGTGGAGAGGGAGAGGGCCATCTAGGTGCTAGCCAGTTGCAGTCATCTTGGTGGAGATGCCAGACTTTGTCTGAGGCCATTCTGGATTTTCCAGTCTTGGTGGAACCAGGAGATGATCGTAAAGGGGAGATAAACCGTGTTCTTGAGCCTTGTGTAAACTGTAGACTTTTGAACAACTAAGTGGTGGTTGTTGTCCTAAGCCACTAAGTGTTTGTTACACATAGTGCCATATTTGTTACACAGCCATAGATAGCTGATACAGTATTATAAGTCATCTTTGTATCTGCATGCCAGAGTTTCATTAGTTGACTCAAGATTTCTCAGGCATGTTTCATACTTTCTCATGCCCCCATGCCCATGCTCCTCCAACTTGAAAAATCACCTTGGAAAATTGATTTTTTCCTTTTATCAAAACACAACTGATCCCACCTTCTCTAGGATAGATCCTCCTCCTTTCAAACTCCTTTGATGCCTCCTGCTATTTGGCATATCCTGTCTTTGTCTTTATATCTTCCTTACTAGTTAAATTTTAAACTTTTAAAGGTCAGGTTCTATTGTTTTAAACATCTTTATTGAGACATGTTCTTCTCTGGTGGCTTAGATGGTAAAGAATCTGACTGAGATATAATTCACACACCAATGAATTCACTTATTTGAAGCACACAATTCAATGAGTTCTAGTATATTTGCAGAGTTGTACAACTATTACCACAATCCCAGTTTAGGATAATTTTATCACTCCAGAAAGAAATTCCATACACATTCCACCTAACCTCTAGCTTGAGACAACCACTAATCTACTTTTTAACACAAATTTTATTGAGATATAGTTAATGTACAACACTGTGTTCATTAATCCTGGACTTCCCAGGTGGCTTGGTGGGAAAGAATCCAAGTGCTAATGCAGGAAATGCTGGGTTCCATCCCTGTGTCAAGAAGATCCCCTGTAGGAGAAAATAGCAACCCACTCCAGTATTCTTGCTTGGGAAATCCCATGGACAGAGAAGCCTGGTGGGCTACAGTCCATGGGGTTGCAAACAGTCAGACATGACTGAGTGACTAAGTAAAGCACAGCAGCACAGAAATCTAACCATTTCTCGTTGACTAATTTAGAGAAACTTCTAAATCTTTTTAAGACCTTTAAGAATGACAACACATTAGATAAAAGGGAAACATCCAATTTCAGGTTCACTGACAGGAGCAGAGAGGAACTTTGCTGCAGAAGGTTTCCATAGCACTTCAGGCATCGCCCCACGTTCTGTTACTTTCTCCTCAGAGGTGAGTGTACTGGAGAAAGGACATGATGGGATTCTGAGTCAAAGCTTGCCTCTGCTGGTTGCTAGTTCTGAGGTTTAGCACTAGTTACTCACCTTCTCTGAGCTTCAGGTTCCTCAGTGATAATTCTTCATAAAGAGATGACACACATGGTAGAGTGCCCTGTGCTATAGAGTAGGTTCCTTTTAGTTATCTATTCTATATAGTTATAGCTTGTTGTTGATTAGTCAGTCACTCATGCCCGACTCTTCACAACCCCATGGACTATAGCGTGCAGGCCCCTCTGTCTGTGGGATTTCCCAGGCAAGAATACTGCAGGGAGTTATCATTTCCTTCTCCAACGGATCTTCCCAACCCAGGGATCGAACTCCTGTCTCCTGCATTGGCAGGTGGATTCTTTATCACAGAGCCATCAGGGAAGCCCATTTTATTTATAGTAGTGTGCATATGTCAATTCTAATCTCTCAATTTATTCCTGCCCCCTTAACCTTTGGTAGCCCCAATAAAAATTAAAACAAAGGAAAAAAGAAATGACACACAGGGGATACTCCTCACTATCAGTTCAGTTGCTCAGTTGTGTCCAACTCTTTGCGACCCCATGAACCACAACACACCAGGCCTCCCTGTCCATCATCAACTCCCAGAGTCCAGCCAAACCCATGTCCATTGAGTTGGTGATGCCAGCCAACCATCTTATCCTCCATCATCCCCTTCTCCTCCTGCCTTCAATCTTTCCCAGCATCAGGGTCTTTTCAAATGAGTCAGTTCTTCCCATCAGGTGGCCAAAGTACTGGAGTTTCAGCTTCAACATCAGTCCTTCCAATGAACACCTGGGACTGATCTCCTTTAGGATGGACTGGTTGGATCTCTTTGCAATCCAAGGGACTCTCGAGAGTCTTCTCCAACACCACAGTTCAAAAGCATCAATTCTTTGGCACTCAGCTTTCTTTATAGTCCAACTCTCACATCCATACATGACCCCTGGAAAAACCATAGCCTTGACTAGATGGGCCTTTGTTGGCAAAGTAATGTCTCTGCTATTTAATACGTTGTCTAGGTTGGTCATAACTTTACTTCCAAGGAGTAAGCGTCTTTTAACTTCATGGCTGCAGTCACCATCTGCAGTGACTTTGGAGCCCAGAAAAATAAAGTCAGCCACTGTTTCTGCTGTTTCCCCATCTATTTGCCTTGAAGTGATGGGACCAGATGCCATGATCTTAGTTTTCTGAATGTTGAGCTTTAAGCCAACTTTTTCACTCTCCTCTTTCACTTTCATCAAGAGGCTCTTTAGCTCTTCTTCACTTTCTGCCATAAGGGTGGTATCATCTGCCTATCTGAGGTTTTTGATATTTCTCCTGGCAATCTTGATTCCAGCTTGTGCTTCCTCCAGCCCAGCGTTTCTCATGATGTACTCTGCATATAAGTTGAATAAGCAGGTGATAATATACAGCCTTAATGCACTCCTTTTCCTATTTGGAACCAGTCTGCTGTTCCATGTCCACTTCTAACTGTTGCTTCCTGACATGCATACAGGTTTCTCAAGAGGCAGGTCAGGTGGTCTGGTATTCCCATCTCTTTCAGAATTGTCCACAGTTTATTGTGATCCACACAGTTAAAGGTTTTGACGTAGTCAATAAAGCAGAAATAGATGTTTTTTCTGGAACTCTCTTGCTTTTTCCATGATCCAGTGGATGTTGGCAATTTGATCTCTGGTTCCTCTGCCTTTTCTAAAACCAGCTTGAACATCTGGAAGTTCATGGTTCACATATTGCTGAAGCCTGGCTTGGAGAATTTTGAGCATTACTTAAGTAGTGTGTGAGATGAGTGCAATTGTGCTGTAGTTTAAACATTCTTTGGCATTGCCTCTCTTTGGGACTGGAATGAAAACTGACATTTTCCAGTCTTGTGGCCGCTGCTGAGTTTTCTGACTTTGCTGACATATCGAGTGCAGCACTTTCACAGCATCATCTTTCAGGATTTGAAACAGCTCAACTGGAATTGCATCACCTCCACTAGTTTTATTCATAATGATGCTTTCTAAAGCCCATTGGACTTCACATTCCAGGATGTCTGACTCTAGGTAAGTGATCACACCATCGTGATTACCTGGGTCGTGAAGATCTTTTTTGTACAGTTCTTCTGTGTATTGTTGCCACCTCTTCTTAATATCTTCTGCTTCTGTTAGGTCCCTACCATTTCTGTCCTTTATTGAGCCCATCTTTGCATGAAATCTTCCCTTGGTAGCTCTAATTTTCTTGAAGAGATCTCTAGTCTTTCCCATTCTATTGTTTTCCTATATTTCTTTGCATTGATTGCTGAGGAAGGCTTTCTTATCTCTCCTTGCTATTCTTTGAAACTCTGCATTCAAATGGGTATATCTTTCCTTTTCTCCTTTGCTTTTCGCTTCCCTTCTTTTCACAGCTATTTGTATGGCCTCCTCAGGTTGCTATTTTGCTTTTTTGCATTTCTTTTTCTTGGGGATGGTCTTGATTCCTGTCTCCTGTACAATGTCATAAACCTCCATCCATAGTTCATCAGGCACTCTGTCTATCAGACTCCTCACTATACCTACACAGTGATTTCTCTTCTCTTAGTGCTTGCCCTTGGGAGCTGGGGGAAAAGACTGGACAAGCAGAGCTGCTCTGTAGAGTCAGAGCATCCTTTTCTTTTGGCTGTGCTGTGTTTTCATTGCTGCTTGGACTTTTCTCTAGTTGCAGCCAGTAGGGTCTACTCTCTAGTTGTGGTGCACGGCCTTCTCATCGCAGTGGATTCTCTTGTTGCAGAGGACCAGCTCTAGGCTTGCAGGGTCAGTAGTTGTGACCCCTGGGCTCTAGAGCACAGGCTCAGTAGTTGTGGCACATGAACTTAGATGCTCTGTGGCATGTGGGATCTTCTCAGATCAGAGATTTGAATAGAGAAATTTCCTGCATTGGCAGGTGGATTTTTTTTTTTACCACTGAGCCACCAGTGGAGCCCAAGTTAGGGCATTCTTGGGACAGAGTTCTTCACTGTCACCTCAGAGGCAAGGTAGGATGGACCCTGGCAGACACTGCAAGGTGGGGTTGCTCTCTAGCTTGGCCTCATGGTGCAGAACTGGCACATCCACTGTGCTCGGGACTCTAGTTGTCATGCTCTGGGCAAGGAGGACTAAGAAGTGTCCTCAGTTTCCCCCTGGTGCTGTTGTTTCAATAGACCTAGCTTCAATGCCCAGTGCTCTCCCCTTCAAACCCACCAGATGCCCTGGTGAAGCTCTGAATGTTCTGCTGCTCATAACTGGGTCTCTCCATTTTCGCTCTGCGCCAGGCTGCTGGCTGCTCTGTGTAGCCCTCCCAGCCCTCCCAGGGATGGAGTCTGGCACAGAGGCTGGGGAGGAATTGGGAGGTTCAGATCATGGTTCTTTCCACTGACTGTTAAGAGAATTCCCATTGCCAGCATGGTAGTTTGTGTAAGATGGAGGGTCCCTACCTGTCAATCTAGCTATGTCCTTACTCAGAAGGGATCAACATGAGCTGTGTTAGTTTTCTTCCCAGACAAAGCATGAGGGTGAAACAGAGGAAGCTGTCATAGGTGTGTCCTAAGGAGTAGGAGCTGGGCGTGTGAGGATGTGAGCAGAGACACGCAGGAGACTCACTCTCGAATCCTTTTGATTGTCTGCTCTCTCATTCCCTTCTGCACTCTGGTACCCCCACACTCACAAAAACAGGAAGTGATGTCATCACACATGTGCATTCCTCCCCCTTTGTGTGATGCCTCCCTCTGGGTCACCACTTCCTGTCTCTGAGTCATCAGAAAGGTGATTCCCCTCTGATGCTCTATATCCTCAGGGACAATGTTCACCAGCATCTACCCAGCTTCCTCTTCTATCTTTTCTTAAAAAAAAAAAAAAAAAAGCTCACCCCACCCCCTCTAAAAAAAACCCGAAAAACTAAACACAGTACAGCTGTTGGTCTGAGCTGCTGCAAGCTCACAAAATGCACAGTGGATTACAGCCCTCAGCCCCTGTTTGGAAGGATGGCTGAGTGCCTGAATTTAATTGGATAATTACAAGCAAAGATGATTGTGAAGCGCTACTCTTTCTGCAAGATGATCTGTCCTAGATCTTGCCGACTAAGGGAGGGGAGGGAGGTATTTGACTGCTCCCCCACCCCCAGATATAAATCACTCTGCCAGAATAAGCTACCCCAGGAGGCACAAGATGGCACTGGAAGGATTTGCTAGAGTCGACTGAAGCAGCTCTCTTCAGGGAGCCAGTTCTGTAGACAGCTCTGCTGCTTTCCCCTCCTTTCTCCTTTTTTCTTCTCCTCCTCCTCCCTTTTCTGTCCTTTGTCCCCTCTCCTTCCCTTCCTTCTTTTCAAGTTTTTTTTTTTTAATGGACCATTTAAAATGTCTTTATTGAATTCGTTACACTATTATTTCTAGTTTTTTTTTTTGGCTATGAGGCATGTAGGATTTTAGCTCCCTGGCCACAAATCAGACCCACACCCCTTGCACTGGATGGCGAAGTCTTAACCACTGGACCACCAGGGAAGGTCCTCTTCCCTTCATTCTTTCTTCTTCTTTCCTTCTTTTTCCCTACTTCCTTGCTCTTTCCCTTCTTTCCTTTCTTCCTTTTCTTCTCTCTCTCCTCTTCTCCTTCTCTCATTTATTTCTTCCTTCATTCCCTCTTTCTTCCTTAAATCTTGCACCCCACTTGTACTTGCTTCCTGCCTATTTTTTGCTTTCTCTCTGATTTTCACAAGAGGAAAGTGACTAGTAGGATCAGGGCTATAAAGCCAGTGCTTAGGGATCAGCAACTCATTTCCTATCTACTTACTGAGTACCCAAGGTGCTAAGTGCTTTGTTGGGTACCCACCTCAGAGAGGTGTACAGTAAGTACCCACCTGGCTTTCAACAATCAGTGGGAATGTTTTGTCTATCCATTCATTTGTGGTTGGATGCTGGGGTTGGTAAATGATGTTTTAAATGAAACACATGCAAGATTAGACTCTGGGAGGGTCAGGCAGATTTCGAAACTAGAGAAGTGAGGGACTTCCCTGATGGTTCAGTGGCTGACTCCAAGTTTCCAATGCAGAGCACCCAGGTTTGATCCTTGCTCAGGGAACAAGATCCTACATGCCATAACCAAGACCCAGTATAGCCAAATAAATAAATAATAATAAAAAGAAAACAAACCACACACACCCAAAAAACTAGAGAAGAGAAAGGAAGCAGGAATCACAAGTGCATTTTTGGTGGATTTGCCTGGATTAGGGAAAGGGCAAACATTTTGCACAGGAATGGTGGCAAGAAAGTCAGCAGTGGAGTTGGGAAGATGTAAGTAAATGCAGGCTTAGTAAGGGTGGAGGCTCCCCAAGAGAGTTCCTACCAATTACCCCCGAATCTCTTGGCAGAAGTTGGGAAGGAGACAGGGGCCTGGTGGAGGTGTAGGAGCTGGGGTGAGAAGTGGGGAGAATGAAACCACCCCTCCAAGCTTTGCAAGGGGAACAGTGACCCTTGGATTGGAGACCTGTCTGCAACCCACCAGTCCCCACTCCCCAGGGGGCTCCCACTCTGTTCATAGCTTCTTCTTTGTTTTCCTTGCTATCCCAGCTGTTAAATTATGACTGGACTAGAATTGAGGGACTTTAAAATCAGTGCTATGGACATTTTGCAACAGAAGGATCTAACAAACCTCTCCAGCTGAGCCAGTCTCTCAGATTGAAGCCCGGCCTCCCCTAAGAGAGTGGCTCTGGCCTCTGATTTCAGGAAGGGCCAGTGGGGGCTGGTGGACCGAAGCCTGGGCTTGGAGAAAGAGGACAGTCCAGGTTCCTGCGCTATGTGGCCACATACCGGCTGGAGAACAACTCTGAGCCCTGATGCCTTCAGCTGGACGAGATGAGCCGAGACTCATGAGAACCTCAAAGACAGTGATGTGGGCGCAGTGATGGGTCACGAGAGTGGCCTCCCCAAGTGTGTGGGCTGTCAGCTGCTCCACAGGGCTCCTCTCCTTCCTGCCCAGTCACAACCTTGCCTCGTGCACTGGAGTTGCCCCTTGTCCACTTAATCCTAATCCTTTTCTAATCCTGTCTTGGTGAGAAGATATCAAATGTCAGCCGCCTAGGCTGCCGGCGGCCCTCCCATCCGGGTGAGTCTTCTGGGCTCCGTGGGACGATACCATTTCATGTATTATTTGGGCTCGCTCACTGGGGTTATTTTGGAAGCATGGCTTTGTGAGGCTTCTGGGAGCCGGTTTGAGAATTACGCAACGGCATTAGTCTGGTGCACTGAAGCCGCTGCTTCCTGGAGCCAAGGGCTCGCAGCCAGAGACGATGTGCTGGGAAAGGAGGTGAAATTGACCTTCTGAGGTTCCCAAGGGACAGAGGGCGTGGCGACTGTCTTCTCCCCTGAGGCTCCTACGTGATGGACCTTGGTTGTGAGCCAACTGATGAGGAGAGGGGTGTGCAGGAGACGCAGAGGTGGGTCCTCTTAGCCCTGATTCCCCGCAGCTGGGTGACAGGCTGGTCCCTGGGACTAGGAGAGAGAAGGATGAAGAGCAGAAGCAGGAGAGAGTCCGGGAGCAAACAGAATGGAAAGGAAGCAGAATGAGGGGGCGGAGAGGGCGGATGGAGAGAAAACGCTGCCAAATGTACCGGAAATGGTTTATTTGCTGTAGACGCCCCTGCCTCCCAAAGCCACAAGCTTTTCCTCCTCTAAGTCATTCTGTCCCTCTCTCCTCAAGTGCTCTTTCTGGGGGCAGAATCTGGTTTACTATAGGATATGGAAGTGGAAGTTATTAGAGTGGCATTTCCCAAGCTAAGGAGCTGGGGGAGGGGAGGGGTGATAAGAAAAGGTGCTCCTGAGCTAATGGGGTGGCTCAGCCTAGGCTCCTGTTTCATCCACCAAGGCAGATGTTGGCTGCCCTCCAATCCCCTCCCTGACTGGCTGCTGGACTGTCTATAGGAGTATGCTTGCATACTCAGTCTCTCAGTCATGTCTGACTCTTTGGGACTCTATGGACTGTAGCCCACCAGGTTCCTCTGTCCATGGGATTTCCCAGGCAAGAATACTGGAGTGATTTGCCCTTTCCTTCTCCAGGCGATCTTCCAATCCAGGAATTGAACCCACATCTCCTGCATAGTCAGGTGGATGCTTTATCACCGAGCCACCTGGGAAACCCTATATAGGAGTACATCCTCCATCAATTGATTGATTGTCCAACATGTGCCAGAAACTTCCAACACATCACCTTTCTTAAGATTATTCTCATCTATTGAGGTAGGTATTATCACTTCCGCTTCACAGATGAGTGATCTGAGGCTCCGAGAGGTTAAGCAGTGCCTCGGGTCACACAGTGGTTAAGAGGCAAACCCAGATTTTCAGTTCCACTTCTGCCTGGCTCCAAAGCCATTCTTTATGGCGCTTGATGCAATTCAAGTGTTCTTTGATTTTGTCTCTAAAATGTGTCCTGATTCTGTCTAATTCTCTTCATATACATGAATACATCCAGGCTGGGCCAGCATCATCTTTTAACTGGCAATCTGCAATAGCTTCTTAATTAATTACCCGGTTTCTGCTTTTGTCTCCAGTGTGCTCTCCAGAGGGCTCTAGAGAAATGATCTTAAAAGGTAAATTGGTTTAGGACACAACCTCCCCATAAACCTCAAGTGCTTCCTGGTGCACTTGAGCACAAATCTGGAACCCAAGATTTGAGCTGGCTCAGCGGTCTCTGAGGGTCTAAAACTCATGACACAGTTTATTAGTAACACGGTCTTCTTCACTTAGCATGATCCAGCCTCACTGGACATTCAGTTCTTTTCTATTGCAGAACCTTAGCGCAGGCTGCGGTTTCCGGATTGAGGATGTTCCCTCCAATCTGCATCTGGCTAATTCTTATTCATTAGCTTGGGTTGCAGCTGAAAGGTCTTTTCCTTCTAGAGAGGAGACCTTTCCTTAAGTCCTCAACTGAAAGAAATCAAATTTGTGCTTGGAGCTTCTCCGTCAGCAAAGAGGGAAACGGGATGAGTTACAAAGATCTCATTGTCAGAAGGGAGAGAACACGCTAGCTCTTTATGGGTGAGAATTTCCTTTGGCACCGAATCCCTTCCCTCAGATTCATAAACTAACGTAAATGGCAGATTATCCTCAACATAAATCATGTGATGGAGAATGGCCTGGATGGACGGACCACTCTGTATGGGAGGACTTGCTCAGGAAGGCTTCACAGAGGAGACATGTAAGACCTCTCCCTTGTGGATGGAAAGATCTGGATTAGCTGTAAGGGAAGAGAGCCCGGCCACGGCTTGGTGAAGCAAGGGAATGAAAACACTGAAAGACTAGTGTGTAGTAGGCACCTGGTATGAATACACTTAGCTTGGGTTTTTCTAGTCCTCAAAGATTACTTAGTAATGCAGGCCTCTGCTGTGGTATCCAGTGTGGTTTTTAGGTTAATCCACAAAGGGGCTAATCCCTGCCCACCTCCTGTGTCCACTTCCTCTTTACCCACCCAACTGTCTCACCAACTCTGTCCAGAAGGTCCAGAACTAGGGTGTGGCAAGGGAGGTGCTAAGGGTACTTACTGGGTGAGCCAAGCTTAAGGATCTGCTCAAATGGTTCACCCTGGGACACTAACTCCCGTGGGCCTGACCTCAGCCAATCAGGCCACTGAAAAAAAAGCAACAGAAACCTCGATTCAAGTGTGTGGGGAGGAAGTGGAGAGGGCCACTAGAAAAAGGCCAGGAGTTGGACACATTCATTCAAAAGTGCTTTCCAAAAACATCTGACTTAGTTTCTTTACATTGTCAGGAAGGCTTTTAAAGACCAGCTGCCTCTTATTAATCCTGTTTGGGCTGATCCCCTTCCCGCCAACCTTGCTTTCGGGCTGTGCCAGCATAAACGGCCCGGTGGAAGTGGAGAGCACACCGAGTGACGTCAGTGGCTGGGTCTGGGCTTCAGATCTCAGCTCAAGCAGCTGAGAACACAGCACCTTGGTCCCCTTCCAGGGAGGCTAGAAAAGGCTCTACCCATTGCCCTCAAAGGCCTGTAAGGCTTGGGGGGACCAGAGGATGGATCGAGAGCCTGCAAAGTGCCTACACTAGGTGACTTAAGAGGTAGCCTGTTGACTCCAGGGTCATAAGTTGTTCTTAGCATGAGGTAGGGAAAGGAGCGTGGGTCTGGGGGGTCACAGAGCCCTGAGTCTGAATGTAGGCAATTTTCTAATTGTGTGACCTTGGGCAAGTTAACCAATATCTCTGAACAGTGTTTCCTCAATGGCATGATGTGAATAATGACACCAGTACCCACCTAAGGGCTTCCCAGGTGGCTCAATAGATAAAAGAATCTGCCTTCAATGCAGGAGACACAAGAGATGTGGTTTTGATCCCTGGGTCTGGAAGATTCCCTGGAGAAGGGATGGCAACCCACTCCAGTATTCTTGTCTGGAGAAATCCATGGACAAAGGAGCCTGGTGGGTTACAGTCCATGGGGTCACAAAGAGTTGAACATGACTGAAGTGACTGAGCACAGCACACTCACCTAAGAGGACTGTTGTTGGGATTAAAATGTTTCTTTTTGTAAAGGGCTCAGCACAGAGAAGGTCTGGTGCATAATAGATGCTCAATAAATGCTACCTCCCTCTTTCCCTCTCCCCTCCCTGCTCCTGTTCATCTTTCGTCCCTCCCTCCTTCCTTTCCTTCTTCTCTTCCTTCCTTTCTTCCTCCTCCCTTCTCTTCTCCCCTCCTGCCCATTTCCCTCTTTCCCTCTTCCCCTTCCCCCTTTCCTTCTCTGTCAGAGAAAGCTAACACCTAACAGTCTGTGGAAGTGAGGTGGACCACAATAATCAAGGAACGCAAACCCTGGAAGCCTTAGGAATCAGAAGCATTGGAATTTCAATACCTCATGTATGGATGTGAGAGTTGGACTGTGAAGAAAGCTGAGTGCCAAAGAATTGATGCTTTTGAACTGTGGTGTTGGAGAAGACTCTTGAGAGTCCCTTGGACTGCAAGGAGATCCAACCAGTCCATTCTAAAGGAGATCAGTCCTGGGTGTTCTTTGGAAGGAATGATGCTAAAGCTGCAACTCCAGTACTTTGGCCCCCTCATGAGAAGAGCTGACTCATTGGAAAAGACTCTGATGCTGGGAGGGATTGGGGGCAGGAGGAGAAGGGGACGACAGAGGATGAGATGGCTGGATGGCATCACCTACTCGATGCACATGAGTTTGGGTGAACTTGGGAGTTGGTGATGGACAGGGAGGCCTGGCGTGCTGCAGTTCATGGGATTGCAAAAAGTCAGACACGACTGAGCGACTGAACTGAACTGAACTGAACTGAAAGCAGAGAGACTAGGAAGGGGCAAAAAGTAGGAGGGTCAGTGGAAAGTCTGCCCAAAGAACACTTAGGGGGACTTCCCTGGTGGTCCAGTGGTTAAGAATCCAACTTGCAATGCAGAGGATGTGGGTTTGATCCCTGGTCAAAGAACTAAGATCCCATATGTGTGTGCACATGTGCTAAGTTGCTTCAGTCATGTTCAGTAGCCCTCCAGGCTCTTCTGTCCATGGGATTCTCCAGGCAAGAATACTGGAGTGGGTTGCCGTGCCCTCCCCCAGGGAATCTTCCTGACCCAGGAATCTTCCTGACCCAGGGATCTGAACCAGCATCTCTTACATCTTCTGCATTGGCAGGCAGATTCTTTACCACTTGTACCACCTGGGAAGCCGTAAGATCCCAGATGCCTCAGGGCAACTAAGCCCACGCACTGAGCCCACTGAAATTGCGCGCCAGAGAGCCTGTGTGCAGCAAAAAAGACCTGAGGCAGCCAAAAATAAATAAAAAGTATTTTTGTTTTCGAAAAGAATGCTTGGATACTCATATTCTCTCTTCAGGTATCCAGGCAAGTGCTTCTCACCAGCAATGCTCCCATCAGGACTATAGACTTGGTCTGACATTCATGTAATGTGCTAAAAACACAAGGGAAGATTTGCAGCCTGAACACTGAGATTCCCTTATCGCCTTCTGCCGCTGTATCCACTCGATGCCGGTGGCCAGGTGAGGAGAGTGGAGGCTGTATTCTGGGAAAACTGTCCTGTTTCAGACAGACTGAACAGAACAGATGGACCCTCCCTGAAGCTCTGGTGAAGCTCACCAGGCAATTAGTCCTGCCCACACATGAGAAACCTCTAATAAATGCTTCATTTCTCACCATTAGGTATGAAAAGAAGCCAAGAATCACCAAAATTTGAGGCAAGTCCAGAAGGTCAAACATTTGATGATTAGGAGCTCAAGAGGGAGAAAGAAAAAAAAAAAAAGAAAATCGAGGGGTTAATTATCAAAGAAATGAGAACAAAATTTTCAAAGCATTTAAAGACTTGGATTTCCAGTCCAAAAAGACTCAGTGAGTGTTTAGCATAATAGGATGAAAGAAAGGTCTCATGCAGAGCACATTATTTCGAAATATAAGGACCCTGCCAGAGAGGAACAAAGCAGATTGTATACAAAGGACCAGAAATCAGAATGGTGAAAAAATTCTTAACTGTTTGATGATGATACAGCAGTGCCTTCATTGTTCTGAGGGAATCATGATTTTCCGCCTATAATCCTGGTTCTAACAAAACGATCAGTCAAGACTTGAAGGCAGATCTCAAAAAATGTGCCTTCCTTGCACCCTGTTTTGAGAAAGCAGCTGTGGGAAGTGCTCTACCAAATGAGGATGTAAACCAAAAAAACAGGAAGACTTGAAATCTAGGATCGCAGACAGTAAAACCGATGAAAGTAAAGGAAATTTAAAAGCTGACTGTAAAGCGAAGCTCAAGGCAATAGTGGAGAACAGCCTAGAGTAATCCTTCGGTATGAAAGTGATGATGGGAGGCTGTAGGAGAGAAATGTAATAAGTGGTAGATTTCTTGGTGTGTTTCACTGTGTTGAGAGTTTTACTATTCTTTTGGAAAATGTGGGCTGAATTAAAGATAGATACTAGAAAGGTAGATTGGAAAAAGAAGCATTTATGCAAAATAAAACATGTAAAAGGGAAAACCTTATCATAGTTCATGGACTGTAGCCTGCCAGGCTCCTCTGTCCATGGGATTTTCCAGGCAAAAATAGTGGAGTGGGTTGCCATTTCCTACTCCAGGGGATCTTCCCAACCCAGGAATTGAACCCTCAACTCTTACGTCTCTTGCATTGGCAGGTGGACTCTTTACCACTGTACCATCTGGGAAGCCCAAATATATAGATACGTTAATACAGCTGCGATTCATGGGGTCGCAAAGAGTCGGACACGACTGAGCGACTGAACTGAACTGAACTGAACTGAATGTAACTGTTGAATAATAATTTCATCACTAAGCATGATATAACTATATGAGGAGGATAGAGGGAGGGAAAAGGGATGTTATATGTCTGGTGGGAGATGGTGAGGGGTTGGAGCAAGAAATGAATCCTTACTGACTGTCATAGGAAGAGAAAAGATAATGTCAAAATATAAAAAGTTAAAATAGAATGTAAATGGGCTATTTAGGAAAGTGAGGATTATAGAAAAATTGTGACGACATAGCACTATTTGACTTCAAAAGCTATGCTTGTATATAACTTTAAGATTTCAAAATGGAAAGTGAGGAGTGTTTATTGCACAGTTGGGCTGTGAAGACCATCAATTAGAAGAGGGCTCTTGATTCATAGTGACTTTTTTTTAAGGAGGAAAAAGCTCAGGTGCATTTATAACCTAAAATCTGAGAGGAATGAGAGAGAAGATCCTGAAAAAAATAGAATTAATGTTTCGGGATAGGCTCTAAAGCAGAGAAAGGTGGAGGAATTCACCTCAGAAGAAAGGTCTAGAGAAGGAAGGGTCGGTATAGACACGGACTCATTTGGGATGCTGCGAGAGCTCTCACGCCTATTTTCTTTGTGAAATAAGAGGCAAAACACATAGCTAGAGTGAAGATACTATTAGAGAGTTTAAGGACAGTGTTGGACACATTACTATAGTGACTAGGGACAGAGAGCTGATCTGGGCAAGTAACAGGGTATCTGAGCAGACTTGAGGGTTCATCTGAGAACTGAAACCATGCCTTTGGAATGACAAAACTTCCCAGCCATGAATTTTTTCCAGTCACCTCTGCAATCCTGGGGAACATGGGTTTTGGAATACTGGAGATTTGCTAGATGAGCAGAGCAGCAGGACAGGACCAAGGTGCTGCAGGCAATGGGGAGAAGTGATTGATAACCTGTTGTGTAGGGTCTGGTCTAGAGGAAGGAGGAGATGAAGCAGAGAACAGACTGGGGGAGAAGACTGCAAAGGCTTGGAGCACTCTATGAAGATGGAGAGTAAAGTTGGAGGAAAGAGAGCAGGGGAGCTCAAGGAGAGGTGTTGTCATTGGATGTGGACCCCTAGAGTCTAAGAGGCTAACATTTTGGCAGGGAGGCAGTTCCAGCATGCACTGTTGACTTAAAGATGATGAAGCCGGGGTGCTGGATGGGTGGTCTGAGGGAAGTGTTAGGGTGAGGAGAAACTAGTGAGCCAGTTGTCAATGGGATGAGAGGAGGTAGATTTATGAGAAAGTCAGACACGATTACTACGAAGCCAGGCAGAGAGTGGTAGAGCCAGATAGCGAGTTGGTCAAAGAGAAGAACTTTCAAAAATGAAAATGACAAGTTGGGAGTGTATCCTGCCTCTAGAATATGGGACTTGGGAATGTGTACACTCCACATCCTAGAAGGTTGTAAGGGAAGTGATATCCTTGGGGAAGGGTCAACGTCAGCTATGACAGGTTGGTGGTGGGAGCACCTTTCAAAAGTGTGCCTGGGGTTTCTAGACTTTGAAAATATTGGGAGGGAGGTTAGCAGAGAGCAGATGAGTCAGCTGAGAGGCAGAGGGGGATGTGTCGTAAATGAGGTCAAGGAGATGAGAGGTATGGAACTAAATGATTTTAAGGGTTTGATTTTTAAAACTCTGATGCAGAAAATTTTGCTTTATTGGAAGAGAAATAGACCTACAGATGTGGTGGGGAGAAGGGCAAAGTCTAATGCCCTTAGTGGCACCCAAAATGGAAAACAAGCAAACAAATGAAATAAACAAATGCTACTCATGCCAGAGAAGAAGGGGGTTCCTGCACTGTTGAGTTGGCTGGAATCCTGCTAGTTATTTCAGTTTAATTTTTTAAAAAAGGATAACACAAAGCTAGCAGCTTCTGATTAGCATGATTGCTGCTGCTGCTGCTGCTGCTAAGTCGCTTCAGTCGTGTCCGACTCTGTGCGACCCCATAGACGGCAGCCCACCAGGCTCCCCTGTCCCTGGGATTCTCCAGGCAAGAACACTGGAGTGGGTTGCCATTTCCTTCTCCAATGCATGAAAGTGAAAGTGAAGTCACTGAGTCATGTTCAACTCTCAGCGACCCCGTGGACTGCAGCCTACCAGGCTCCTCCGTCCATGGGAGTTTCCAGGCAAGAGTACTGGAGTGGGGTGCCATTGCCTTCTCCAGATTAGCATGTTTAAGGTCAGCTTATTCAGTGACAAGGGTAGGTCTAAGAATCTTGTTTATCTCTAGGACTAAAATCAGGTTAGGAATCTTAGGATGGTATTTTCTTTGAGGTAGAGTTCTAGTAAAATGAATTCTGTTATCTCCTGGAAATGCCCACATGGGGCTTCCTAAACTTACTCTTTGATTCCCATCATTTAGTATTTTCTGGGCCTCCCAGGTGGCGCTAGTGGGAAAGAACCTGCCTGCCAATGCAGGGGACATAAGAGACGGGGGTTCAAGCCTAGGGTTGATAAGAGCCCCTGGAGGAGCCCATGGCAACCCAGTAGTATTCTTGCTTGAAGAATCCCATGGACAGAGGATCTCGCAGCCTGCAGCCCATAGGGTCAAGAAGAGTCAGACGGGACTGAAGTGACCTAGCATGCACAAGTGCATTTAGTATTTTCTAGAGTTTCTTCCAGCTTTCCTTGACAGATTCCACCCTCCTCCATGCCATTCCCTGCCTCCTGGGACTGCTGAAGTGAATCACACACCTGGGGGGATTAATATCTCCACAAATTCATGAAAACTTGCTTCTTACTTCATCAAGAAAAACTGAGGCCAAAAGGATGACCTTCCTAAATATTGTTTTAAAATTAATTTTATTGGAGTATAGTTGATTTACAATATCATATTAGTTTCTGCTGTACAGCAAAGTGAATCAGATACACATTTCCATAGATCCACTATTTTTTATATTCTTTTCCCATATAGGTCATTACAGAGTATTGTGTCAAGTTCTCTCTGCTACACAGTAGGTCCTTATTAGCTATCTACTTTATATATAATAGTGTTGTTATTGTTCAGTTGCTCAGTCATGTCTGAGTCTTTGCAATTGAGTGGACTGAAGCATGCCAGGCTTCCTGTCCTTCACTGTCTCCCAAAGTTTGCTCAAACTCGTGTCCATTTAGTCTATGATGCTGTCCAACCATCTTCTGTTGCCACCTTCTCCTGCCCTCAGTCTTTCCCAGTATAATGTGTGTATGTTAGTCCCAATCTCCCAATTTATTCCTCTCCCCTCCTTTCCCCTTTGGTAACCATATGGCTGTTTTCTACATCTGTAACTCTATTTCTGCTTTGTAAATAAGTTCATTTGTATCTTTTTTTTAGATTCTACAAATAAGTGATATCCTATGATATTTGTCTCTGTCTGACTTATTTCACTCAGTATGACAATCTCTAGGTCCATCCATGTTGCTGCAAATGACATTATTTCAGAAGAGCTACCATATGATCAATATCCTTTAAACTTTCTTAAAACCTTTTATAATTTATCTGAAGCTTTACTTTCCTTGCTGTTTTCTTTTCTTTTTTCCTTGCTGTTTTCTGCTGGTTCAAAGCTTACTTGTGCTTCACATTCAGATCAAGGGCTTTACCAATGTTTTAGGTCCAACCTCCTTTCTAATCAGGCACTTGTGGTTATAGCTCGCCAGGCTCCTCTGTCCATTGGATTCTCCACACAAGAGTATTGGAGTGGGTTGCCATTTCCTCCTCTAGGGGATCTTCCTGACTCAGGGATTGAACCTGGGTCTCCTGCATTGCAGGCAGATTTTTTTATCGTCTGAGCCACCGGCAAGTCTATCGCATCAGGTACTGCTGTGTTAATCAACCCCTCTACCTCCTCCCTGTCTTGGCTAATATCCTCAGTCTTTCTTAACAGTTCCTTCCTTTCAGTCTATAAACATAGTCAATTCTTCCCCATTCTAACAACACTAAGGTTTCCCAAACCCTCCTTTGGTCTCCGACCTCCTTAGTCACTTTCCTCTTTCAGTCTGCTATCGAGTGGCACTTCTGGAAACCAATGTCTCCTGAGTGGCTCTATACAGGGGATTTGTTATTATTATTATTTGTTCTGGTTTTTCTCTAGCTTCCTTCTGAATCTGGCACTATGGATGACTCTCATTTTCTTAAAGTGTTATCTTTCAGCTTCCAGAACTCGACAGTCTCCTGATTTTTCTGTTACTTTTTCAATTATTATTATTTTCTGAAATGAATTTTTATTGGAGTATAGTTGCTTTGCAAGATTGTGTTAGTTTCTGCTGTACCACAACATGAATCAGCTATATGTATACATATATCCCCCTTTTCTAGAGCCTTCCTCCCACAGCCTCCCCCCAACCCCACCTCCAGCCATCCTAGCCCTTTAGGTCATCACCGAGCACTGAGCTGAGTTCCCTGTGCTATACAGCAGCTTCCCACTAGCGATCTATTTAACACATGGTAAAATCTGTGCAAAATAGTGTATATGCTTTTGAACTGTGGTGTTGGAGAAGACTCTTGAGAGTGCCTTGGACTGCAAGGAGATCCAACCAGTCCATCCTAAAGGAGATCTGTCTTGGGTGTTCTTTGGAAGGAATGATGCTAAAGTTGAAACTCCAGTACTTTGGCCACCTCATTGAGTTGGACTCATTGGAAAAGACTCTGATGCTGGGAGAGATTGGGGGCAGGAGGAAAAGGGGATGACAGAGGACGAGATGGCTGGATGGCATCACCGACTTGATGGACATGAGTTTGAGTGAACTCGGGAGTTGGTGATGGACAGGGAGGCCTGGCGTGCTGCAATTCATGGGGTTGGAAAGAGTTGGACATGACTGAGCGACTGAACTGAACTGAACTGAACTGAGTGTATACAAGTCAATGCTATTCTCTTAATTTATCCCACCCTCTCCTTCCTTTCCCACCACTTTCTAATTACCAATGTCTCCCTCAGGAGCTCTTCTTCAGTGCCACTTTCCAGGGTCTGGGTTCACCCTTGGGGCCCATCCTTGGCTCACTGCCCTTCTTCCTCGAAGAAATCATCCATACTTATGACTTCAGTTACCACCTGGATGTAGGTAACATCCACGTCTCTCCAGGGAGTACTGGATATGTATATTCCATTGCATCTCTACTTGAGGTCTCATGAAGTGACGTGAAAGTGAAAGTGAAAGTTGCTCCGTCATGTCCGACTCTGCAACTGTATAGTCCATGGAATTCTCTAGGCCAGAATACTGGAGTGGGTAGCCTTTGCCTTCTCCAGGGAAATGTTCCCGACCCAGGAATCAAACTGGGGTCTCCTGCATTGCAGGCGTGTTCTTTACCAACTGAGCTATCAGGATCATAGACACCTCAATTCAGCATCTTCAATACTTGACTCATCATTTCAAACCAACTCTATTCTTAGGGACTTGCTCCTTCTCACATGAATCTAATCGATCACCGAGTCCTGGCACTTGTTCTTTCCAATTAATTTTTGGATTTGGCCTCTCACCTCCATTCGTATTATGAACACCCTAATCTGTACCTTTGTTAATGATCGACTTAATACTGTAAGTTTCCTGTTTTATCTCTGCCTCTAATCTTGTCTCTGTTAAATCCACACTAAGCTCATCTGCCACTGTGATCTGTTTAAAATGCTGCTCTGGCCATGTCACTCCAGGTTTAAAACCTCTCAATGGCTCCACATTGTCAATGGGATAAAGTTCACACTTCTTAACATGGCATGTGGGACCCTGCACCAACTAGCCTCTCCAGATCTTTTTGCCTCCTCCGGCCTTCCTTTCTGCCCACCTGCCTCATGTTTGTTTCCTAACAATACTGGCTGGCTCAGCAGTCTCAGCCCATGCCCCGCTCCTGCTTGCCTCATGGTTTTGCCTAGATGGTCCCCTTGGTGAAGATGATCTCTTTCCTCCTGCCCCTTCTTGTATTAGTCATGTAAGATCCTGTCCATATGAAACTTGCTCCGGGAAAGCTTCCTTGAGCCTTCAAACTTGCTACTGCTCAGAGTCCTCCAACGTCTGTATGTATCTCATCATGTGGATAATAAAAAGAACAAGGGCTTTAGAGGAAGACTGACCTGGATATAAATAACTCCAATGAGATGTGAGAACAGGCTCTGTATGATTTCAGTACCTTTAGACCAAGAGATTTTTGCACCTTGTTTCATGTCCTTGGATATATTCCAGGGCCTCCTAGTTTATAGTCTGTGGGAACTAGAACAGAATTTTTATTCTACTGTCGTGTGAAAATTGTATAAATTTTAATTATGTTGAATTGGTTCATGGTGCTTTTCCAGTCTACTATACCCTTACTTTTCTATATATTCATTCTGTTAATTTTTGAGAGTTTGATATTGAAAGTCCAACTAAAAATCTTAATTTATCTACTTAAAAAATAATTATATTGTGGAGCTCCATGTAACTTTTTTCTGTATTTTTCAAGTCTCCTATAAATGTGTCATCATACTTTAATTATTTTTAAAAAAATAATTCTTGTTTAATTTATTATTTATTTGTCTGCACTGAGTCTTAGTTGCAGCATGCAGGGTCTTTTAGTCATGGCACGTGAGATCTTGTTTCCTGACCAGGGATTGAACCTGGATCCCCTGCATTGGGCACCCTGAGTCTTAGCCACTGGACCACCGTGGAAGTCCCATACTTTCATAGTTTAAAAACTAAAATGCAAAAAAAAGAAAAAGAAAAAAAATAGCACCATTGATACCTTGGGAAAGGTACTTCTGATTTTGGGCCTCAGTCAGTTTTGTCTTCGGTTGATTAAGGATATGAAAAGGATTATCATTTTTAGTTTTGTAATTAATTATTTATTTTTTAATTAAAAATTTTTATTTATTTAAAAAATATTTGTTTATTTGGCCACATCAAGTCTTAGTTGCAGCACGTGAGAGCTTCATTGCATCGTGCGGGATCTTTTTGTGGTGCACGGGCTCTCTAGTCATACTGCAAAGGCACAGCTGCTCCAAAGCATGTGGGGTCCTAGTTCCCCCAGTGGAGATGGAACCCAAATCCCCTGCAGATTCTTAATCATTGGACCACCACGGAAGTCCCTGGGAAGGATTATCTTAAATAATGTATATGTGTGTAGTGCCAGACATTAGTAGGCACTCAAATGGTAATTAGAAGGCCATGGCAACCCACTCCAGTATTTTTGCCTGGAGAACTCCATGGACTGAGGAGCCTGGTGGGCTGCCCATAGGGTTGCACAGGGTAGGACACGACTGAAGCGAATGAGCACACACACATTATTTTATTTGCATCTTCATCATTGTATCTATTAGATTTTATATAACTCAAATGTAGGAAGGATCCTTTTTTCATCACTTTTTTTTTTAACTTGGATTAATTGATGAAAGATTTCCTGGGAAGTTAGTCTTACTGCCTCTTGGACACAGGGCTCTTATTGGCACCTGTTTCGAATAAGTGGTGACTCTGCTCTCTGGAAAGGTGGCGCTTGTGGGGTGGGTGAGAAATAGATGCCCCCCCACCCTGAGCTGTGGCTGTGCAACTTTTTTTTTTTTGGAGGGGGATCAATTCCTATGACTTACTAGAGGTTTTCTAATTTTCTTCAGGCCGTACACTGTATCACAGTGGAAGAGTAAGAAGTTTTTATTGAGGGGTTGTGTAGCTATCAGAAAAACACGACAGAGCACATTGAATGGAAAAAATCATTTAATAATTTGCTTGTTCCTTTGTCTATCCCAGGGAAGTTTCTTAAACATGGAGGCCTTTGAAAGGAGAATGTCCAATATGTCCACCCCCATAGTTTCTCCTCCTTTGCATCTTAACGTCTCCTAAACTGGGGCTTCCATTCCCTTTCGCAGTTTCACCCCTCCCCACAAGGAGTGTAGGCCTTTACAAATCTTGAGCTTTACAAATCTGAGTGTTTCTTGCTTTACCTGAATGCTAATGACGTTTTCTCAGCTTTTCATTGCTGCCTCTGGTTGGAGTGGAGATGGACTCAGAGTTTTAAAATAGGGATGGAAGTGGGTGATCAAGTTTTAGTATGGTCTCTCCAACAGTTTAAACTAAAACCAAGGTCACCTTGCTGAGGCAGGCAGCACAATTGAGTCTTATTTGAGCAAAGTCCATTCCTTCTCTTGTCTGATGTGAAATAGTAACACCTACCACTAATGTAAGTGGTAGTCTACTATGCCATCTACAAATGCCCTTAAGTCCTGGCTAGTTGGCAACAGATTTTATTAGATTTTCCTTAGTTTCAAAATACTCTCAATGGGATGGGGATGGGGGTGTTCCACTTTCTTTTGACATGTCATTTGATGATGATCTATTAAGGCATTTATATGGCAGAGTAGAATGTGGCTTGAGAGTAGAGGCCACATTTTATTCAACCTGGGCTTCCCTGGTGGCTCAGAGGGTAAAGCGTCTGCCTGCAATGCAGGAGACCTGGGTTTGATCCCTGGGTCAGGAAGATCTGCTGGAGAAGGAAATGGCAACCCACTCCAGTACTCTTGTCTGCAAAATTCCATGGATGGAGAAGGCTGATAGGCTACAGCCCATGGTGTTACAAAGAGTCGGACACAACTGAGCAACTTCATTTTCACTTTATTCAACCTAGGACTCTCAGTCTTGCTCACAGTGCTGGCTTTATACAAGTCTTTTGATTCATGCATATGTGAATGAATCCCAAAGTTTAATGAGAATATTCCAGCCTTTTCTGTCTTTTGTCAGTGGTGGAATTCAAGTGTGGAGCATAGTGGGTCTTCTTCTAGCTCAGATCTCTTCTTCTTGGGAGGTTCAGTATCAAGAAGCAAGAGAGTTTTGGAATTCCACCTCAGGCCTGTGGAACATTCCAAAGGATTGTTGGCTAATTGAAGTTCACTAATTTGTTCAGCAGGTATTTACTGAGGTCTCACTATGTGCTTGGCAATGAGTTAGGTGCTGGGACTACAGGAGGGGAATTAGAGATAGTCCTCCTAGAATTTGCAACTTTGCTCTAAATTCTTGATCTTTATGCAGTTTGTTGGAGTAAGTTTCAATGAAAGGAAAAACATGGTGTGATTTAGAAGAATTCTCTCTTGTTCCAGCCTGATACTACTCAAAATGGACTTAAGAGTTATACTACTGATCACTGTAACCACTTTTATATACAACTAGGTAAGCATATAACATTCAGAAAACTAAGATCATGGCATCTGGTCCCATCACTTCATGGCAAATAGATGGGGAAACAGTGGAAATAGTGTCAGAGTTTATTTTTTTGGGCTCCAAAATCACTGCAAATGGTGATTGCAGCCATGAAATTAAAAGATGCTTACTCCTTGGAAGGAAAGTTATGACGAACCTAGATAGCATATTCAAAAGTAGAGACATTTCTTTGCCAACAAAGGTCCGCCTAGTCAAGGCTATGGTTTTTTCCATGGTCATGTATGGATGTGAGAGTTGGACTGTGAAGAAAGCTGAGTGCCAAAGTATTGATGCTTTTGAACTGTGGTGTTGGAGAAGACTCTTGAGGGTCCCTTGGACTGCAAAGAGATCCAATCAGTCCATTCTAAAGGAGATCAGTCCTGGGTGTTCTTTGGAAGGAATGATACTAAAGCTGAAACTCCAGTACTTTGGCTACCTCATGCGAAGAGTTGACTCATTGGAGAAGACTCTGATGCTGGGAGGGATTTGGGGCAGGAGGAGAAGGGGATGACAGAGGATGAGATGGCTGGATGGCATCACTGATTCTATGGACGTGAGTTTGAGTGAACTCCAGGAGTTGGTAATGGACAGGGAGGCCTGGTGTGCTGCAATTCATGGGGTTGCAAAGAGTCGGACACTACTGAGAGACTGAACTGAAGCATATAATATCTAATTGTTTAACTTTTTAAGTTTTTCTTTTTTTTGATGTGGACCATATTTTTTGAAGTCTTTATTGGCTTTGTCACAATATTCTTCTGTTTTATGTTTTGGTTTTTTGACCATGAGGCATGTGGGATCTTAGCTCCCTGATCCAGTTTTGAACCCGAGTTCCCTGCATTGGAAGGCAAAGTCTTAATAACTGGACTGCCAGGAAAGTCCCAAGTGTTTAACCCTCTTGAAGAGGAATTGAGAGCAAGCTTTGATTTGGGAGGAGGGAAGACAATGAAGATTCCTTGGCTACTCTGGAGAAAGGGAGTGCTACTAATGGTGAGAGGGAGAGAATGAAGGATCTGGGGGCTGGGGCTCCAGTGACTGACCTTGATGGGCAGGACAGTGGAGCGTACAGTTGACCCTCATTGGGACTTCACTCAGCTACTCATGCCTGGGTTGATCTCTGGCAACATCTCCAGCATTCTGATAGTCCAACTTTTAAAATCTATAATATAAAGATGATAATGCTCAACTTTTGTAGAGTTTTTTTTTTCACCTCCACAGTTTGCCTTGATCTGTGTGATTTGTGAGTAAAGGTATATTCTTTGTTAAAATGCAAATAGTCGTGGATTAAGGTATAAAAAACTATTATTGCCCATTGGTATACCAGTAGGAACTAGGGTTTATTATCATTATTATTTTTATTGGAATTTAGTTGCTTTACACTGTGTGTAGTTTCTGCTGTACAACAAAGTGAATCAGCTATACCTGTACATATATCCCCCTTTGTCACCACAGAGCATTGAGTAGAGTTCCCTGTACTATGCAGTAGGTTCTCACTAGTTATCTATTTCATATATAGCAGTGTACACACATCAATTAGAACTGGAGTTTATTAACTAAAAGCTGTCACCTTGAGAAATAGAACCAAACTCCAGGAAAGACATTCCTTGCTAAACATGCTTATTGAGAAGAGTGGGTAAGGTTTTCACATACATGAACCTGAGCTTGTTCTGCAGTGAAGAGGACGCAAGGAGGGCAGGGGATTTTGCACACAGGAGTATGGTCCTAGAATTTGGGATGGAAAAATGAAGCTTACTCTCATGCATTTTTCACAGTAGACTCAGAACCTTTTCTATATATCTTATTTCTTTGTATATATCTTTAATCGATCCCTGATCTGGGAAGATCCCACATGCCATGGAGCATCTAAGCTTGTGCACCATACTACGGAGCGTTTGCTCTAGAGCCTGGGAACTCCAACTACTGAAGCCTGTGCACCCTAGGAGCCATGCTCTACAACAAAGGAAGCCACCGCAATGAGAAGCCCATGCACTGCAACTGGAGAGTAGCTGTGCTGCAGCTAGAGGCTTGCAGCAACAGAGAAAAAGCCTGCAGAGCAGTGAAGACCCAGCACAGCCAAAAATAAATAAAAAGATGTATGTCATACGTATGTTTTTTATAGCTTAACTCTATTATCGATTATCTATCTTGTTTTTATCCTTTACATTATTTGAGATTTTCATAAGACAGAAGTTGCTTTTATGAGAATGTGTACTTCCCCAGTGGCTCAGTGGTAAAGAATCCTCCTGCAATGCAGCAGACCTGGGTTCAGTCTCTGGGTTGGGAAGATCCCCTGAAGGAGGGCATGGTAACCCACTCCAGTATTCTTGCCTGGGAAGTTTCATAGACAGAGGAGGCTGGCAGGCGATATAGTCCTTGGGGTCACAAAGAGTTGGACATGACTGAAATGACGGAGCATGCACTCATGCACTTCCTTCAAAGACAGTATTTTGCTCTGCACCTCGAGATAGAGGAGGAAGACAGAAAAGGAGATGGGGAGGGAAGGGATAGGGGAAGGAGAAGCAAAGCAAAAGATATATTTGATAGTCAGTGTAAGATTGAGAGCAATATACTTTATCCTGGTTTGATGACAACTTGAATATTCCATTCAACTTGAATGTTCCATTCATGGGTGTCACATTTGAGAAAGGACATTAGTTAATGTGACAGTCACTAAGGATGTGAGAAGACATTTAAGAAATTGCTAAAGGAAACAAGGATGTTTAAGTTGGAGAAAAAATCTCAGAATCCAAATGAAAGCTGTTTTCAAACATCTGAGGCATAGTCTTGGGGAGAAGAAGCAAGGGCTTGTCCTCTGTGTTTCAGGGAACTCAGGGTAAAGAAGAGCCCAGGGTCCTGAAGGTCTGGCCTTAGGGATGCGCCTGCCTGTGGGGACAACATGGGTGTTGTGTCCGACTCTTTGCAACCCATGGATTGTAGCCCGCCAGGCTCCTCTGTCCATGGGATTTCTCAGGCAAGAATACTGAAGTGAGTTGCCATGTCCTCCTCCAGGGATTTTTCTGATCCAAGGATCGAACCTGCATCTGTGGGGAGTTAGGCAAAATGACTCTCAGGCTCTCTTCTGAGTCTAAATAGTTAACAACCAATTGCTTTGAGTGCAATGAAACTTAGACCAGTTTATTAGTAATACTACTTAAATATCTTGTTAAAAAGTACTATTTGTGTATTATAAATATTTCAAAAATGAAGAAAAATATAAGGGTGATGATAACAACCACTAATATTTTGACGTACTGATTTTTCAATTTCCTCCACATTTTGAGCCAAACTGAGAACAGAGGAAACCTCTGATTGGTTCCCCTATCTTCTCTTTTGATTCCTGTCTGTCATTCCTTCCTGTTTTTTCATTTGCTTCATTCATTCTCCACGCAGCCCCATCTTGAAACCTGCTCTAGAGAAGGGGTCACATTTGTTTTAAAACAGATCTTGTGAGATTTTGTCAGCTGTCATTTCTACAAAAAAGTCTACCTTCTAATTCTTATCCTTCACTGTAGAAATGAAGGCTTTATTCTCATTTGAGGGCATTGCTCAAGCACCAGTAGCAGGTAGGTGAGGGTTGTTATTGTGAGGGACACAAGACTCCTTCCCTGTACCCCTGAATTTATAATAATCATCATTCATGGAGGCCATGTTCTATACCTCCTAGCTCTAGCCTTTACTTTACAATACTGTATTGGTTTTGCCATACATTGACATGAATCCACCACGAGTGTATACAAGCTCCCAATCCTGAATCCCCTTCCCACCTCCCACCCCATATCATCTCTCTGGATCATTCCCATGCACCAGCCCCAAGCATCCTGTATCCTGTATCGAACATAGACTGGCACTTCGTTTCTTACATGATAGTATACATGTTTCAATGCCATTCTCCCGAATCATCCCACCCTCTCCCTCTCCCACAGAGTCCAAAAGTCCGTTATACACATCTGTGTCTTTTTTCCTGTCTTGCATACAGGGTTGTCATTGCCATCTTCCTAAATTCCATATATATGTGTTAGTATACTGTATTGGTGTTTTTCTTTCTGGCTTACTTCACTCTGTATAATCAGCTCCAGTTTCATCCATCTCATCAGAACTGATTCAAATGAATTCTTTTTTACGGCTGAGTAATACTCCATTGTGTATATGTACCACAGCTTTCTTATCCATTCATCTGCTGATGGACATCTAGGTTGTTTCCATGTCCTGGCTATTATAAACAGTGCTGCGATGAACATTGGGGTACATGTGTCTCTTTCAATTCTGGTTTCCTTGGTGTGTATGCCCAGCAGTGGGATTGCTGTCATAAGGCAGCTCTATTTGCAACTTTTTAAGGAATCTCCACACTGTTTTCCATAGTGGCTGTACTAGTTTGCATCCCCACCAACAGTGTAAGAGGGTTCCCTTTTCTCCACATCCTCTCCAGCATTTATTGCTTGTAGACTTTTGGATCGCAGCCATTCTGACTGGTGTGAAATGGTACCTCATTGTAGTCTTGATTTGCATTTCTCTGATAATGAGTGATGTTGAGCATCTTTTCATGTGTTTGTTAGCCATCCGTATGTCTTCTTTGGAGAAATGCCTATTTAGTTCTTTGGCCCATTTTTTGATTGGGTCATTTATTTTTCTGGAGTTGAGCTGCATAAGTTGCTTGTATATTTTTGAGATTAGTTGTTTGTCAGTTGCTTCATTTGCTATTGTTTTCTCCCATTAAGGGTGTTACATACCTCACAAAAATCCCTGGGAGGCCCAGATAACCGGATTGGATGCCACACAACTAAGAACAGCACATCCAGAGACTATGAGCTAGGGGCTACACCTGGAGCTATTCTAACAAAAATACCACTGCTAAAAAACAAAACAAAACAAAACACCACAGCTGCCACCACCCTGCCCCTGGACGTATTGGGTCCTGGATCAATCCAGAAGCTCCGCCATAGCTGTCTCCAAGCCAGACACCTCCACCACCACCTTTGTCCCCAAATTCACCTGCCTGCACTCAGCCTCTGCACTCGCGACTCCTCCTCCATTCACGGTTGTGTAGATTTGAGTGGTCAGGGGCCTGTAACTGTGCTGCAAGGCAGTCTGGGGAAATGTACTATTTCTGCTTCTGCTTTGGGAATTTGTATCGGTTAGGGTTTTCCAGAGAAGCAGAGTCAATGGGGTATATTAGGTTGGCCAAAAAGTTTGTTCAGGTGTTTTGGTGCCATCTTAGGGAAACATCCAAATGAACTTTTTGCCAGTCCATTGTATCTATATATTTTTCTAGCTAAATCTCTCTTGCTACACACACACATGCACACGCACGCACACACACACACACACACACACACACACACACACACGTATACAGGGAAAGACAGAAAGAGTTTGAGAGGTTCTTCTTGTCCTGTGCTGGGTCTTCGTCGCAGCACATGGGCTTTTCTCTAGTTGTGGTGTGCAGGGTCTTCTCTAGCTATGGACAGGCTCTAGATCGGACGGACTCAGTAGTTATGGCGCAAAGTCTCTCTAGTTGTAGCACACAGGCTTAGTTGCCCCTTGGCATGTGGGGTCTTAGTTCCCCAACAAAGGATTGAACCTGCATCCCCTGCAATGGAGGGGCTTCCCGGGTGGTACTAGTGGTAAAGAACATGCCTGTCAGTGCAGGAGATGCAAGAGATGCAGTTCTATCCCTGGGTCAGAAAGATCCCTGGAGAAGAAAATGACAGCCCCCCTCCAGTATTCTCACCTGGAGAATTCCATGTACAGAGGAGCCTGGTGGGTTACAGTCCAAGAGTTGGACACAACTGAACACACACACACACATCCCCACATTGGAAAGTGAATTCTCAACTACTGGACTGCCAGGGAAGTCCCAAGAGTTTTTATATGAGGAATTAACTCACACAATTCCAGAGGCTTTGGACTTTTTCAATCCATTGTCTGCAATCTGGAGACCCAGGAGAACCAGTGGTTTAGTTCAGTTCCAGGCCAAAGGCCTGAGAACTAGAGGAATTGAGGGTGTGAGCTCTAGACCAAGTCCAGAGACGTAAGAACTGGTTTGGTGGGGGTCGCTGATGATATAAGTCCTAGTCTTGGGGGAGAAGGCTGATGTCCCAGCGCAGACAGGAAGGTAGAACCAGCGAATTCTCCCTTTTGACTATTTGTTTATGTAGGTCCTCAATGGATTGAATAAAGCCCAGTCATGTTGGAGGGAGCATCTGCTTCACTCAGTCCACTGATTCAAGGGCTAGTCTCTTCTGGAAACACCTTCACAGTCATCCCAGTTCAGTTCAGTTCAGTCACTCAGTCGTGTCCGACTCTTTGAAACCCCATGGACTGCAGTACACCAGGCCTCCCTGTCCATCACCAACTCCTGGAACCTACTCAGACTCATGTCCATTAAGTCGGTGATTCCATCTAACCATCTCATCCTCTGTCATCCCCTTCTCCTCCTGCTCTCAATCCCTCCCAGCATCAGGGTCTTTTCCAATGAGTCAGTTCTTCGAATCAGGTGGCTCAAGTGTTGAAGTTTTAGCTTCGGCATTAGTCCTTCCAATGCATGTTCAAGACTGATTTCCTTTAGGATGGACTGGTTGGATCTCCTTGCAGTCTCTTAAGAGAATTCTCCAACACCACAGTTCAAAAACATCAATTCTTCGGCACTCAGCTTTCTTTACAGTCCAACTCTCACATCCATACATGACTACTGGAAAAACCATAGCCTTGACTACATGGACCTTTAGCAAAATAATGGCAAAATAATGTTGGCAAAATAATGTCTATGCTTTTTAATATGTTGTCTAGGTTGGTCATAACTTTTCTTCCAAGGAGCAAGTGTGTTTTAATTTCATGGCTGCAGTCACCATCTGCAGTGATTTTGGAACCCCAAAGAATAAAGTCTGTCACTGTTTCTACTGTTTCCCCATCTATTTCCCATGAAGTGATGGGACCAGATGCCATGATCTTCATTTTCTGAATGTTGAGTTTTAAGCCAACTTTTTCACTCTTCTCTTTCACTTTCATCAAGAGGCTCTTTAGTTCCTCTTCACTTTCTGCCATAAGGGTGGTGTCATCTGCATATCTGAGGTTATTGATATTTCTCTTGGCAATCTTGATTCCAGCTTGTGCTTTATCCATCCCAGTGTTTCTCATGATGTACTCTGCATATAAGTTAAATAAGCAGGGTGACAGTATACACCCTTGGCATACTCCTTTTCCTATTTGGAACCAGTCTGTTGTTCCATGTCCAGTTCTAACTGTTGCTTCCTGGTCTGCATACAGGAAGAGGCAGATCAGGTGGTCTGGTATTCCCATCTCTTTCAGAATTTTCCACAGTTTATTGTGATCCACACAGCCAAAGGCTTTGGCATAGTAGATAAAGCAGAAGTAGATGTGTTTCTGGAGCTCACTTGCTTTTCAGATGATCCAACAGATCTTGGCAGTTTGATCTCTGGTTCCTCTGCCTTTTCTAAATCCAGCTTGAACATCTGGAAGTTCACGGGTCACATACTGTTGAAGCCTGGCTTGGAGAATTTGAGCATTACTTTACTAGCATGTACTACTTTACTACAGTCATCCCAATAAATAATATTGACTGGCTATATAGGCATCCATGGCTTAGTCAAGTTGCATAAAATTAAGCATCAGAGAAGGTGAGACTCATAATGCTGGTAGTAGTAAAATGTGGGGAGGTTATTCTCTGGTTTATAGAGGTCATGCTTGTGAATTTTAGGGATCAAGTACCAGGGTACAAAACCAGAAGTTAACCCTGATGTCAGAGCTTTGCTCATGCCTTTGCACCTCCTGTGTACCCCTGGACTTGTGGTAGGATGGCTTTTCCTGTTGCGGTGCTAACTGCGCCTTGGTGCTAGTGGTAAAGAACCTGTCTGCCGATGCAGGAGATATAAAAGAGGTGGGTTCAGTCCCCTGGAGAAGGAAGTGGCAACCCATTCCAGTATTCTTGCCTGGACAGTCCCATGGACAGAGGAGCCTGGTGGGCCACAGTCCATGGGATCACAAAGAATCAGACATGACTGAAGTAAATGAGCATGCACACACTCACATTACTCCATAACATGGAGCTCCAAGTAGCTGCTTTAGGTTGGATAATGCCATATTTTTCAGTTGAACTTTGCCCCTATCTTATATTTATTATGATGCCTTCAGAAGAAACTTAGATAATCTTTTATTTGAAATGACTTTTATTGGACACTGTAAAGGCAAATGAATTGGGGTATTAGATTTGACACAATGTGTATATTACCATGTGTAAAATAGATAGCTAGTGGGAAGCTGCTGTATAGCATAGGGAGCCCAGTTCAGTGCTCTGTGACGACCTAGAGGAGTGGGATGGTGGGGCAGGAGGGAGGTCCAGGAGGAAGGGTGTATATGTATATATACCGATGATTCACTTTGCAATACAGTAGAAACTAACACAACACTGAAAAGCAATTATACTTTAAAAAAAAAAGAAAATAAACAAAAGGCAAATGGGCAATTTTATAGCTCTCTAATTATATGATTTTTTCTTTCATGATAAAACCATCTTTTCCCTCAGAGCCCTCAAATATATTTTAATGCCCCTCTTCATTCAAGAAGTGATTTCTTTAAAAAATAAATGATTTTTGGTTCATTATTAAAATACAGGTTTCAACTCAGAGTTTATTTGAGATGGGATTAGAATGCTACCTGCAGAATTTTACAGTGAAGAATTCCACTGTTTGGTGGATATTTAGCCAAGAAAGGAATAAATATCTCATTTTTCCTTCACAGTTAATTTAATTAGTAGAAGTGTCTTGTTTTCCCATTGCTCTTTGAACATATCTCCTTAGACTTATTTAAAGTTTAGTGGCAAAATTAAAAACAATTATTTTTATTTAAAAATTTCAGGTTTAAGAGATATAATTGACAAATGTAATTGTATTATATTTTCTTTTTTCTTGGTGGGAACATTTCATTCTACTCTCTTAGCAAATTTGAATTATACATGCTATGCATATCTATGTATAATGATTTATAACCATGTTTTACATTGTGTTAGTCTCTCAGTCATGTCTGACTCTTTGTGATCCTATGGACTTGTAGCCCACCAGTCTCCTCTGTCCATGGAATTATCCAGGCAAGAATACTAGAGTGGGTTGCCATTTCCTCCTCCAGGGGAACTTCCTAACCCAGGGATCCAACCCGGGTCTCCTGCACTGCAGGCAGATTCTTTACCATCTGAGCCACCAGGGTTTTAGAATTAGATGGGCTTATTCATCTTATTATGGATTTCCCTGATGGCTCAGTGGTAAAGAATCTGCCTGCCAGTGCAGGAGATGCAGGAGACGTGGGTTCAATCCCTGGAAGGTCTCCAGAGTTGGAAGATCCCCTGGAGATGGAAATGGCAATCCAGTATTCGTACCTGCAAAATCCCATGGATACAGGAGCTTGGCAGGCTACACTGTATGAGGTCAGAAAGAGTCAGACACAACTCAGAGGCCAAACGACTACAAGGACAGCAACAACAACAACAATTCATGTTATTGCTGAAAGTTTGTACTCTTTATAAACCTTTTCCTGTTTCCCCTATTCCCCATATACTTTTATATTCTGTTTCTGTGAGCTTGACTTTTCTTTCTTTAACATTCCACCAAGTGGTGTTTGTCTTTTTTTTACTTTGCATAATGTCCTCAAGGTACATCTATGTCGTTGCAAATGGCAGGATTTCCTTCTTTCTCATGGCTGAATAATATTCCATTGTATGTGTATTCCATGTCTTCTTTACCTGTTCAACCACTGATGGACTCTCAGGTTATTTCCATACCTTGGTCATTGTGAATAATGCTGTAGACGACATGGGCGTGCAGACATCTCCTCCATATCCGCTGTCCATTTTCTTTGGCTACATATCCAGAAGTGGGATTGCAGGATCATATGGAAGTCCTATTTTTAATTTTTTGAGAGATCTTTATACTGTTTTCCATATCATCTGAACCAATTTGTACCCACACCAACAGTGCTCAGGAGTTTCCTTTTCTCTACATCTTCAGCAATACTTGTTATTTCTTGTCTTTTTGATAATAGCTATTCTGATAGGGGCTTCCCTGGTGGTGCAGAGGTTAAAGCATCTGCCTGCAATGTGGGAGACCTGGGTTTGATCCCTGGGTTGGGAAGATCCCCTGGAGAAGGAAATGGCAACCCACTCCAGTATTCTTGCCTGGAGAATCCTGTGGACGGAGGAGCTTGGTGGGCTATAGTCCATGGGTCGCAGAGAGTCAGACACGACTGAGCGACTTCACTTTCACATTCTCTTTCATTCTGATATGGGGTGATATCCCATTGTGGTTTTGATTTGCATTTCCCTGATGATTAATGATGTTGAGCACCTTTTCATATACCTGTTGACCATCTGTGTGTCTTCTTTGGAAAAATGTTCAGATCTGTTAATTTTCTAACTGTATTTTTTTTGTTGTTTTTGCTATCAAATTTTATGAAGAATCACTTTTCAAAATGCAGAGTGAGGCCAAAATTGACACCTCATTTAATCATAATCACGGACACAGATTGACCCCTGCCTGGGTACAAGTTAGTTTACAAGTTAGTTCCTGCTTATCTTAAGGCACAAACTGTTCATGTTTATATTTCTGGGCTCCATCAAGGCTTTCCCCTATTTCCTCTGTTCGCCCCTCTCTCTCTTCCCATCTGTGAAAAAACCTCAAAGCAAGAAAAAAAAATTGAAAATCCTATAGATACAGAAAGCATACCCCTCCCCCCATAATAGAAGAAACCCCTACTTACAAATATTCATGTTCTTTCTATAGTGATTTTTACACTGAAGAGTCTGATGCTAGGGACTTTGAAAGTTTGTATAAAAGATGAAAAGAATGAGGTTAAAACAGGGAGTATTCCCTTCCCTACCCCCATGTGTCACTTTGGGTGAGTCCACACTCCCCTGGAATGATATGGGAGGGTTGATGAGCTGCTAGAAAATTATACTGGACTGGACTGACTGCTTCCTGCAGCATTGGCTGGGAGTTGGAACATCAGTCCTTTGAGGAGGATTGCAATGGGGGCAAGAGCAGGGAGAATGTCGGGTGGCCAGGAGTTGTCAGGACATTTGCAGGCGCCCTGGCCAGCATGCTATGTTAGGTTTAATAACAGCAATAGAGTTCCGGAGTCCACTGTCCCTGAGAGAGGTCAGGCCAGTGGAAGGTGAAGTGTAAGAAGATTGTTTCCCCAGAATTTTCTGGTGTAACTCTGGGCAAGCTTTCACTGGAGGTCAGTTTCTCTAGGATTATTTCGCTCACTAAAGAATGCCCAAAGGTTGATTGATGAATGGCCAGAAGACCTAGGTGAGTCCTTGTGAAATCGGCTCCTTCTTCAGGTTGGTATTTTGTCTGAGTGTCCATTCTCCCCTGTGTGGCTGTTGTGGAGTAGAAAGAACAGCAGATGAGGGCTGTGAAACCTGCCTTTCTTGCTAGTTATGTGACCCTAAGTAAATTTGCCCATCCATAAAAAGACAAACTTAGATTAGAAACTGGCATTTAGCACGAGCTCTGAGATGCTTAGGGATTCATGAGATCATTCCAGTATTTATAAAATGACTCCTGGGAATCATAATTTACTTGTGATATGGCCATACAAACTAAAAAAAAGATCAAGAGTTTTTGCTTTTGGTTGCATTAGCTTACATCCATGCAGCAGTGGTGTTGAATGCTGCTCAGAGGCTGTGATGGATTGTCAAAGATTGCCTTTCTTTTTTGTTTGTTTGTTTGTTTTTTGAACTTTTTATTTTGTATTGGAGTATAGCTGATTAACAGTATGTCAGGTGAACAGCAAAGGGACTCAGCTGTCCATTTGTGTGTATCCATTCTCCCCCAATCTCCCCTCCCATCCAGGCTGCCACATAACGTTGAGCAGAGTCCCATATGCTATACAGTAGGTCCTTGTTGGGTATCCATTTTAAATATAGCAGTGTGTACATAAGGGCATCATTTCTGAAACACACCTGGTGGGTCCAACCAAAGTCTTTTGTTAGATTATCCCACTATCTGAATTAAATTACTAAGACTAGAACTGTGACTCTACTGATAATGGTGTCTTTGGTGCTGAATTTCTGAGATGCAGCTCTGATGTTCTGTGAAGTTCTCTGCTGGAGAGAAGACAATGAGGCTTCAAGGAGAATGTTCTTCAGTAATAATGACCATCAGGGTGTCTATTTATGAGGTAGATAATCTTGCTTTCTGCAGCACAGTATTTCCATCCTGTTTGCTGCCTTCACCAAGAAAGCCTCCTTGCTGAAGCAGTGAAAGTGTCAGTCACTCAGTCATGTCTGACTCTTTGTGACCCCATGGACTATGGGCTCCGCTGTCCATGGAATTCTCCAGGCAGGAATACTGGAGCGGGTTGCCATTTCCTTCTCCAGGGGATCTTCCCGACTCACGGACCAAACCTGGGTCTCCTGCATTGCAGGCAGAATCTTTACTGTCTGAGCCACTGGGGTAGCCCTTGTTCAAGCAGGGTTGTCATAAATTGACATGTTCCATGTTCTGAGAGTGCCTATTTCTTTCTCCCCTCACTCCATCCTACGGATAGTTACTCTTTTATCTGCCAAGTAATAGTGAACTCTTTAAATTATTTGTCTGACTATACTCTGTATAGACTAGCTAAAGGGACCTATATATCAGGAGGACCAACGATTCATAAATCTTCCCTGGGGTCAGCTTGTCTGCATCCATAACTCAAGTGCTCAATAAAAAAATGTTGACATAAATGATGTGAAGACCATGCGTGCTGTCAATCAAAGCTAATTAATTCTGCTTGAATCATTGGGAACATTTGCTACGTAAAGGGGGCCAGTCTGCCACACTTGTTTCTTAGATCTATTGTGCATGGAGAATCTGGATCAATAGTAGGAAAGAGACTAAAAAAAGAAATGCTTAGGATATCTGAGCAAAAGAAATTGCTTGCCAGGCCACTCAGGCACCTTGGAAACTTGCTTTTACTTTGGTACTCCTGGATGTCATTTTCAATCTTGAAAGAAGTTTGGTGTTTTTCACCATGTGAACAAAAAACACAAGGAAAGAAAGAAGGGGCTTGTATTTAAACTGATCTTGTATTTAAACATCATGTTGTTGTTCAGTTGCTAAGTTGTATCCGACTCTGTGACCCTATGGACTGTAGCATGCCAGGCTTCCCTGTTCTTCACTATCTCCTGGAGCTTGCTCAAACTCCTGTCCATTGAATTGATGATGCCATCCAACCATCTCATCCTCTGTTATCCCTTTCTCCTCTTGCCTTCAATCTTTCTCAGCATCAGAGTCTTTTCCAATGAGTCTGCTCTTTGCATTAGGTGGCCAAGGTATTGGAGATTCAGCTTCAGCATCAGTCCTTCCAATGAATATTCAGGGTTGATTTCCTTTAGGTTTGACTGGTTTGATTTCCTTGCTGTCCAAGAGACTCTCAAGAGTCTTCTCCAGCACCACAATTCGAAATCATCAATTTTTCGGTGCTCAGCCTTCTTTATGGTCCAACTCTCACAACTGTACATGACTACTGGAAAAACCACAGCTTTGACTATACAGGCCTTTTGTATTTAAACATTATGTTAGGGAGCAACTTTTTAAAAAGATATGGAATAGCAACTAATTTATGTTAAACACTATGTTCCAGGCACTATGCTAAGCATTTTATATCCATTATAACCGTCCCAGTCTGTCAGTATGGCAGGTAGTGTTACTTTTACAGATCAGAGGCTCAGGGCGGTTTACCATCTTGCCTAAAGTTAGGTCTCTAGGTAGAAGTAGAGTCAGAATCTGAATCTAGGTCTCTGGCTCAAAGGCTTGTGTTTCTAACCTACAATTGCTATTGTTCATTGTGCATGATTTGGCATTTTCTCACCAAAGCTCTTCTCTGATAGATTTTTGAGTAATCTCTGTGCAAACTCTGCAGCTGCATCCGATTATCTTATCTTGGAAGCAAAAACATTCACCTTTTAGGAAGGGATGGTAGAATTCAAGATTCGAGAGGGTGAAATGAATTTGAGAGACTGCAGAGAATCTGAGGGAGAGAGCAGATTGAGAATTATAAAAAGAATTGCCCATTGGTTAGAAGAAGAATAGTGCTGGGAATGTGATGGACAGCACGGTGACTATAGTTAACAGTACTGGATAGTGTGTTTTAAAGTTGTCATGATGGTAGATCTTAAGAGTTCTCATCACACACACACACACACACACACACACACAAATTAACTTTGTGTGTTGATGGCTATTAACTGAACTTATTGTGGGGATTATTTCATAATGTACACTTCTAGCAAATCATTTTGCTATACACTTAAAACTAATACAGTCGTATATGTCAGTCATATGTATGTATGTGTGTGCTCAATCATGTCCGACTCTTTGCAACTCTTTGGACTGCAGCCTGCCAGGCTCCTCTGTCCATGGGACTTTCAGGCAGTGAAACTGAAGTGGGTTGCCTTTTCCTCCTCCAGGGGATCTTCCCTACTCAGGGATCAAACCTTTGTCTCCTGCATTGCAGGCTGGTTTTTTAACCTGCTGAGCCATCTGGGAAAACCATGTCAATTATATTTCAATTAAAAAAATTTAAAAAAAGTTGCCAAGGAGCTTTGAAGGTCCAATACTCTTCCTGAGTTAGAAAGGTAAGGGTATACTGTTCAGTGGTAGAATGCTTTCAAGTTACTTCTTTCTGACTAGCTAGCCACATGACCTTGTTACAACCTTTGTGATATCTCTGGTCATCGGCTTTTTGAACAGTCTGCTCCTAGAATAAGTAGCCAATCATTGTAGTTTTTTCCCTTTCAAATGACCTCTGTCTTTCTCTTTCTCCCTTTTCTTGTACATAGCACAGAAGAGGAGGAAGAGGATGGTGGTTAGAACAATCACAAGAAGAGTGCACTTTATGTCATTTTATTCTTTTGACATGTAGATTTCTTGGTGACTTTGAAAAAGAACAATAAAACATTTCTGAATTCCTTTTCAGGTTAGGAATTGATGAGAATATTTTGGCCCTTATTTTTAACCAGTTAAATAGCTTTCACATTCCTTAGCAACCAAAAAGTTTTATAGTCATCTCAGTTAGGAAGCTTTTTGGAAGATGCTTCCTTTTATGTGTGACACAGAGCAAAATTTTGAGCTGAATTTAAGTAAGAATGCTTTAAAATTGAGATTCAAACTAGCATCATGACATGTGGTTCGCATATAAACAAGTGATAAAATATTTTTAAAGCATTCCACTCTATTTTGTTAAAGCAGGTGGTCTGAAAGCATCTGTTTTCGTTTGAATTTTTAAAATCATAAATTAAAAAAAAACTCAATAAACCAAACTTGGAAGTACAAAAGCACATAAAGGGTCAGAAATGAAAGAACTTAAAATCCTTCCTCAGAGAGGTCATCACTATTAACATTTCCTTCCAATCTTTTTTCTATTTACAATTATGTTGTATCAGTCACAATAAGATTGGCTGCTCATGCGTGCCAAGTCACTCAGTTATGTCTGACTCTTTGTGAAGTCCTGGACTGTAACCCACTAGGCTCCTCTGTCTATGGGATTTCCCAGGCAATAATATTGCAGTGGCTTGCCATTTTCTCCTCCAGGGGATCTTCCCAACCCAGGTCTCAAACCCAAGTCTCCTGTGCCTCCTACATCACAGGCAGATTCTTTGTCCAGGAGCCACCAGGGAAGCTCCTAGGATTTGTTATGATGTGGTGATAAGCACCTCCAAATTTTGATGGAATATTGGTGCAGATACATTTGTTTCCAGCTCACGGCATGTGTCCATTGCAGCTTGTCCTCCCTCAGAGCAATCAGGATCTGGAACATCTCTGATAACCATGGCAGGGGAGACGAGTGCTGTGAGCGTCCGCACCTGGGAGGTTGCATGCTTGGCCAGAAACTAGTGCGCACGACTCCTGCCCACAAATTATGACAGGACCCGATCACGTGGCCTTACCAACCACAGGCCACCACCGTATCATGTAAGCTTTGCTCAACAACACGATGATGATGATGAGTTTTAAAATATTTGCTTGTTTATTTTTGGCTGTTCTGGGTCTTTGCTGCTATGCACAGACTTTCTCTAGCCTTGGTGAGTGGGGGCTGCTCTCTAGTTCCAGTTCATGGGTTTCGCACTGTGGTGGTGTCTCTTGTATGGTACGAGGGCTCTAGGGACACAGGCTTAGTTGTTCCACAACATGCAGGATCTTCCTGGACCAGGGATCGAAGGTGGGTGTCCCCAGGGTGGATTTTTTAACCGCTGGACCACCAGGGAAGCCCCAATATGATTATTATTAAAGAATAGTTTTAAAGCTTAGTTCAAGTGGGTGAAATTCACAAAATTATATTTCTTTTCAAATTAGTCTATGGTTAGACTTTCAACCCAATCGTGTTGCATTGCTGAGAGTTCATTTGTTGGTCAAATCTATTACATTTTGTTGGAAAGTAATGTTTTCTTTCCCTCTCCAGATGTTTCTTTCCATGTGCTGAGAGACCCGCCAGTTTAACACTTTGGCCCTCCAGTGACTTAATTTGATTGGTACGTTTAGAAGAAGAAATTGTGCAGCAGAGCCCAGGCCTTCTGTTCTTCCTTGAAGTGGGAGCTGGCCACGCGAGGTGTGGTCTGCCCTGCCCTCAGGCTGCTGGGGGCAGTCTGCCCTGGCCCAGCTGGGATGAGTCTGTCAGGGTGAGGATTTCCTGGAATCTGAGACTTTTGGTGCTAAAACCAGTCTATGACTGGTTGGTCAAATCCGGACAATTTTGGGATCCAGGACTAGGAAGCCCATTTGTTCTATATGTAAGTCACATACTCTTTTATCATATTTATCAGTAATCAGGGTGATAATTTAGTGTCTCATCAAAGACACTTTATAATTAAAATTTTTTTGTCTTTAGTTTTTAAAGGAATATTTATTTATTTTTATTTTTTGGTTGAGTTGGATCTTAGTTGCAGCACACGGGATGTTCATTGAGGCTCGTGGGCTTCTTTCTAGTTGTGGTACACAGGCTTAGTTGCCCCGATATATCTGGGATCTTAGTTCCCTGACCAGGGATCAAACCTGGGTCCCCTGCATTAACAATGCAGATTCTTAACCACTGGACCACCAGGGAAGTCTCCAAAGACAGGTTTTGACTCATTTCTCAACTGGACCAGAGCTCAGGTGGGTGAGGGAGATGCTGTTCACGGGACCTGTTCAACCTGAGCCCTGGTTCCATAGTCGCCACTTACTCTTACCATGGACTGATTTGGCAGCCTTCTCAAATAATGAACCCAGATCTGAAGTTGCGCTTCTCCAAGATAAACATCCCCATGGGACTCATAAGTTTGATCTAGCTGAGGTCTGAGGTCAGAGTTTATTTATCTGTTTGGCTTCTGTAGTGTAAGTTCTCCAAAGCACAGAGATGTTTAGATAACCAGGCCTGTAGTGATGAAAGGAGGGTCAGATCAAAGTGGGGGGAGGACAGCTGGGTGAGAGGGGGTGTAAGTAAATGAGGGAGAGAGGGGGATGGGCACCCAGACAGCTCCATCACCCTAGGAGGGCCCAGGTTGTCAGGCAATTATTGTTAGACATTCGGAGACTATCAGTTTCAGCTTAGTCTGGTCAGTCATCCTTTTCATTGTCTTGGATGTGGTCAGACTTGCTGAGAATCAGCACAAACCTTTTCCAAAAGGAAGTCACATGAACAACCTTTGGTCTCAGTTGTCTACAGAGGAGGCTTCTTGTTTTGAGGCTCTATGGAAAGAAAGAAAGAGAGAGAGAAAGAAAGAGAGAGAGAGGAAGAGAGAAATTCAGCACTCGTCCCTCTGCTTTCAGTGGGCAGGTGGGAATGAAGTACTGAGTATTTTGTCAGGAAGAGAAAAGGCAGGTCTGTGTTTTTCTCCTCTAGGCTGATTTCAGAGTCCACAAACTTATTCTACTCTAAGCCAGGACCATCCACAGAGCTGGTGGTTTCTGTAACCACTGGCTTTTTAAAAGTAAGGTTTTAGGATCTTCTAGCAGTTTGTGATGTTGGAATGGCTTTAGCAACATGGTTGAGTACACTCTCAGATGTAGAATGCATTTTCCAAAATGGGCCTTACAGAGGCCTATAGAAGCTTTCCAGCCAGGTCCTCTGCAGAGTGATGAAATTAGAAGTTTGTTTCAGTGAACAAGCTGTGACTGTACCATTTGGATGTTGTTAGCTTTATACCAACTTTCTGGGGTTCTAAGAGACAGCTAAGGATTCATTCTTGTCCTTTTGATGTAACTGAGAAGAAATCAACATGCATGAGATGAGAGAAAAATGATACAAAGCTGTGAAAGTTAATATTGTGTTGGCTGAAAAATTCCTTTGGATTTTTCCATAAGATGTTCTGGAAAAACCCAAACGAACTTTTCAGCCAACCCAATATTATTTGAACTGTAGATACTGTGGGAACTCAAAGAAGAGAGCATCCAGGGAGCATGGGAGTGGCAGGACAAAACTTTTTGCAGAAGATGGACAGGAACTTCACCTTGAAGGATTTGGGAGGACACGGCAGACCCAAGAAGAACGTGCGTGTGTGTGCTAAGTTGCTTCAGTCATGTCTGACTGCTTGTGACCCCATGGACTGTAGCCCCCAGGCTCCTCTGTCCATGGGGATTGTCCAGGCAAGAATACTGGAGTGGGTTGCCTCATGCTTTTCCAGGGGATCTTCCCAACTTAGGGACTGAACCCGTGTCTTTTATGTCTCCTGCACTGGCAGGTGGGTTCTTTATCACTCTAGCCACCTGGGAAGCCCGGAAGCACATGAGGAAGGCTCAGAGATGGGAGCATGGGGCCCTTTGTGGGAATTAGACTAGCAACAGTGAGGGCTCAGTCTGGGACCTGCGGGGAACAGTCTGAGGAATGCCCTGAGCAGCAAACAGAGAAGCTAGAAACAAAACAAAACAAACAGGAAATCAGGGCTAGTCGAATGTTTCTGAATAGGGGAAGTGACATGTTTGAAGAAAAGCTTTTGTGGTTTTGTGGAAATGACTTCATGACCCAGGGTTTCATGACAGAACAAGGATTTAGCCACCACCTCGCTAGGCTCTGAGAAAGGAGCTATGATCTGGCTCTGGAGCTCCTGCTGCTTCTTCTTAGGTTTCATCTTTCTAATTTATAAAGTGATGATGATGATGGTGGTGGTGGTAGTGTGGTGATGATTTTTTGTTGCCCCTTCCATGTCCAGGCATTACCAATGAAAAAGAAAATGGCCTTGTGTTGGAGCAGGTTCCTGAGTCCACGCTTAGGTCCAGGTGCTAACCCTTTACTTGCTGGACCATGGGAAGTGTCGGTGACTCTAGGGGAAGATCAGAGAAGTGTTTTGTTTTTTTTTTTCTCCCATTGACTTTCTGTTTTTCAATAGGTAGTACAGCTATGCTAGAGAGGACTGAATTGGCTTCCCAAGAGATTTAGTTCGTGGTGATAAGTTTAACCTCATTTCATAGCTAAAAGTAGACAATATAAAGGCTAAATGGTATGGTATTATTTTTTAAATTATTTATTTGTTTGGCTGTGCCAGGTCCTAGTTGTGCCACTTGAGGCACGCAGAACCTTTAGTCGCAGCAGGCAAACTCTTATTTGCAGCATGTGGGATCTAGTTCCTTGACCAGGGATTGAACCGAGGTCCCCTGTTTTGGGAGCTTGGAGTCTTAGCCACTGGACCAGCAGGGAAGTCCCTAAAAGTATGTTCTATATCATATAGCAACAGGAAATAAAAGAAACAGTTCTGTATTAGATTTATCCCTTGGTCCATAGCTCCATTTTTTTTAAAAATTCAAGTGTTGTTGATTTACTATATTTACTATATTGTGTTAGTTTCAGATGCACAGCATGGTGATTCAGTATTTTTGGAGACTATATTCCATTGGAGGTTATGACAAGATGTTGAACATAGTTCCCTGTGTTGTACAGTAAATTCTTGTTGCTTATTTGCTGTATGTATAATAGTTTATATCTGTTTATCCCATACTCCTAATTTGTCCCACCCCCCCCTTAGTTAACCATAAGTTTGTTTTCAGCGTCTGTGAATCTGTTTCTGTTTTGTATATATGTTCATTTGTATTATTTTTTACATTTCACATATAAGTGATATCACATAGTATTTGTCCTTCTCTGCCTGACTTATCTCACAAGTATAATATTCTCTAAGTCTATTCATGTTGCTGCAAATGACAACATTTCATTCTCTTTTATGACTGAGTAATATTCTGTTGTATATAAAATATATATTAATATCACATCTTCTTAATCCAATTGCCTGTTGATGAGTACTTGGTTTAAATAATGCTGGTATGAACACTGGGTACATGTATCTTTTTGAGTTAGTGTCTTCATTTTTTCTGGACATATATATATCCAGAAGTGGGACTGTCGAATTATATGATAACTATTTTTAGTTTTTTGAGGAACCTCCATACCGTTCTCCGTAGTGACTGCACCAATTTACAGTCCCACCAACAGTGTAAAAGGGTTTCCTTTTTTCCACACCCTTCTCTAACATTTATTAATTGTAGACTTTTGGTAATAGCCATTCTGACAGGTGTGAGGTGATACCTCATTGTGGTTTTGATGTGCATTTTCTAATAATTAGCAATACTGAGCACATTTTCATGTGCTTGTTGGCCATCTGTATGTCTACTTTGGAAAAATATCTACTCAGGTCTTCTGCCCATTTTTGGATCTGTTTGTTTGTTTTTATTGATATTGAGTTGTATGAGCTGTTTGTTTATTTTGGACATTAACTCTTAGTTGGTCAGATCATTTGCAAATATTTTTTCCTAGTCTATAAGTTGTCTTTTTGTTTTGTTGCTCATTTCCTTCACTGTACAAATGCTTTTCTTCTTAGTTAGGTCTCATTTAAAAATTTTTGCTTTTATTTCTTTTTTGCCTTATAGCTTCTGCTTTTATCATGGTAAAAGATTTTCTGAATTTCAAATCTTTTTCAGAAAAAAAAGGTTGAATGAAACAGGGGAGGGGAACAGAGCTGGATAAAAGAAAAGACTATTCTAGAGCAGTAGAGTAACAGTATTCCCAATCCACAACTAATTGCAAAGTGGACAGCTTCAGTCTGCCTGAAAGCCATTCCCTTGGGAGATGCTTGTGCTAGTGAAGAACTCTTTGATGGGTCTTGAATCTAATCCTTGAGTGAATAGATGAATGATGAGTGAGTGAGAAAAGCACCAGGAGCCTGAAGGGAGAGTTATGAGACTCAAAAGTTACAGCTGTAGTTCTACCATGTGGACCCCAGAGAAAATCTGCCTTTTTGAAATTCATTTTCTTGCTTCTAAAATGAGGATAAGGAGAACCTCCCTGGCGGCCCAGTGGTTGGGACTCCATGCTGCCAGTGTAGGAGGTGTGGGTTTGATCCCTGGTTGGAGAACCAAGATCCCACATGCCGCATGGTGTGGCCAAAGAAAGTAAAACTCCCCCAAACAAAACTGCGTAAAATGGAGATAAGTATTCCTTTGCAGGAGGTTGTGAGATTTAATGAGAGGGTGCCTGTGTATGCATTTTTATGAGTATTAAAACTTTGCGCAAAAGAAGCTTCTTGAGTCTGTCCTCTCTAGCTTACTTTGTAACTTTCTCTGTGTTTTCTAGGTAACCAGTTAACTTTCAGTCAGTAGAGTTGCCTGCTTTTCCTCTATTGGGTCTTTCCCCCATGGCGAACAGTTGAAGTCAGTGTCTGTGTTCCTCTGCCAGCCCTGGGACTGTTTCCTAGTGGACCTATGTTGGGGAGGGGAGCTCAGTGCCTGTGGGGGCTTTTGGGACAGTTGTCAACAGTCAAATCCTGGTATCTGATGTTCCCTGGGGCCTCAGTGGCATGGACACCTGAGAAAACAGACTCGATGATGATAATCCTGTCACATCTGACCACTGACAAAGAGCCCGAGTTTCTCCTGGTTAAATGGTCCCCCAAACCTGGATGATCCAGGAGGTGAGCTGGGAATTAGCTGGACCTCCCTCCCACCAGCTTTGAGTCATGAGCAACCAGAACATCCTCCTGTCCCAGGGCTAGATGTGACCTGGGGTCAGGATTATTCTTACTTCAGTTTCCTTTCCTCTCTTAATCATTTCCAGGCAGCCCTTTCCCTGACATGAGGAATATGGCCTCTGTTTATGGAACTTGTGGACAGGCTTAGATTTCGGGATCTGAGGCCACTCGTCATTAGGTTGATGACACCCAATCAAGGATCTACGTAAATGCCAAACAAATTGCAGAGGAACTTGCATTTGCAACCAGAATGTTGCTGTTCACCTTGTTGCTCTCACAGTACCTGTGAGCTCCTGTGGACACAGGGCAAGCCTGGCTGGCTACTCAGAACTTTGTGAACTGCATGTTCTGGTCTTAGAATGAGGACAACAATCTTTGTCCACCTCCGCCCAGGGTTTGTCGTAAAGTCAAATGAGATACTGGATGGTGTGAGGAAGCACTTTTAAAATGTCAAGAGTGACACAGAGCATGAGCTGAGTGCTCTGTGCTGTACAGCAATTTCCCACTAGCTATATATTTTACATATGGTAGTATATTTATAGGGCTTCCCAGGTAGCAGGAGTGTTAAAGAACCTGCCTGCCAATGCAGGAGATATAAGAGATGTGGGTTCAGTCCCTGGGTCAGGAAGATCCCCTGGAGAAGGAAATGGCTACCCACTCCAGTATTCTTGCTTGGAGAATCCCATGGACAGAGGAGCCTAGAGCACTATAGTCCACAGGGTTGCAAACAGTCAGACATGACTGAAGCAACTTAGCAGTGTACAAATGTCAATCCCAATCTTCCAATTCATTTGACCCTTCTCTTCCCGTCTGTGTCCACATGTCTGTTACATCTGTATCTGTTTCTGCCCTGCAAATAGGTTCATCTGTACCATTTTTCTAGATTTCACACACATTCAATAATATATGATATTTGTTTTTCTCTTCCTGACTTACATATAGCTGACTCACTTTGTTGTACAGCAAAAACTAACACGATATTGTAAAGCAATTATATTCCAATAGAAACATACTCAAACGCTTAGAAAAACATCTTATGGTTAACAAGGGAAAAAGCTGGGGGCCTGGGAAGAAAGCATAAATTAGGATATTGGGATGAACGTCTATACACTAATAAATATGAAACAGATTATCAACAGAGGAGTACTATATGGCGTAGAGAACACTACTCAGCACACTGTAAGAATTGGCATGGGAAAATAATCCAATAAAGAATAAATACATGTATCTATATGTATTAATGTTGCTATATACCTAAAACAAGCACAACATTGTAAATAAACTATGTCAACAACAGCTTTGTGCTCAGTCATGTCTGACTCTTTGCGACCCTTTAGACTGTAGCCAGCCAGGCTCCTCTGTCCATGAAATTTTCCAGGCAAGAATACTAGAGTGGGTAGCCCTCCCTTCTCTAGGGGATCTTCCCTATCCAGGGATTGAACCCATGTCTTCTGCTTCTCCTGCATTGACAGGCAGATTCTTTACCATTGAGCCACCAGGGAAGCCCCATAACTATACTCCAATATAAAATAAAAGTTTAATTAAAAAAAAAGAGTGGTACAATGTAAAGGTCTTTTCGTTCCTGCACCATACGAGGGATACTTGGGGCTAGAGAAGCACTGACTCCCCTCAGATTCTACTATTGTGGAATTTGGTGGATATTTTCAGGTTCCTAGGGTATGGCTGGGTCACCTTGGCTGTCCCCTAAACCTCTGGGAGCTATACTCAACTTGATGGCAAGCAGTTAGTTGGGGAGACATAGAAGGAAGTGGCTTAAGCAACTTGGCTTTTAAACACACCTGGAAGTTATTCCTGTTGCTGGGCCAGGGGTGGGATTCCTGCTGCTTTTTTCTTTTCCTTTCCGGGCTGGTCTTTGGGTATACAAATGTTTCTTTAGGGGCCTGGAGGATGGGGTGGTAAGAATCCAGCATGGAGGCAGCCCAGTGTCTGAGTTATTCATGTCCTAGTCTAGAGAGAACTGATAGCTTTTAAGGAAGGGGAGCTGGTTTGTGTGTTACTGGCCACTCCACATACCTGCCCTTAATCCTGTTTCCAGAAAAGGGACAATTTCTCTGCTCCCAGAAAGTGCCAGAGAGGCACCATCCCTGGGTTGGCTCAGGGGTGTGTCTCAAAATAATGTCTTGGCATTATTTTATGTGCTGGATTGGGCCAAAATCTACCAAGTTGCCTTTCCTTCATGTGTTCAAAAGGATATGAAATCCATGTTTGAGGTTTATTAACACTCATTCATCATGGACCATTTGGCAAGAGTTTTTAATCCAAGAATGATTTCCTGCCTGGGGATGAGGCCCATTCAAGGCAGTGGATTTCACCCTTGTTCTGCTCATCTTGCTGGGCGACCTGAGCTAAACTACTTATTCTTTTTGTTACCCATAGCTTCAGCCTTGAAAGAGGATGTCCTTTTAATTTTAAAAACAAAAATGAAACAAACTCCCAAACTCTCTAATCTTCCAAAACAGAAAAAAAAAATGTGCCTTTTGAAAAGAGGAAATTACTTTTTATTAGGTGTAAAAACCAACAAAAAAGCTCCCAACATCCCCAAAGTTCTGGGAGTTGCCATGAACCGCTGACCCCATTCTGTTAGGTTGGCAAACAGTCTCCCCCCAGCCCGCCATCCAAGCAAAACGTTGAGCTTGTGCCATGAAACAGCCTCGCCTCCCGTCATATCCAGAGATGTTTCTATATCCTCCCCAGGGTGCCGGCCTAGTCTTGTATAAGGGACACCGTAGCCTTGTGTAAGGGACATTCACTGGCACATTGATAAAATATGCTGGAGTGGACTTGAGGGACAATCGTGTAATCACATCATTTGAGAAACAAGGAAAGCGCAGTTCAGAAAGGGAGTCATTTGCCAGTTCTGTGTGGGTTTGTTGGGAGACCTAAGGCTGGTACCTCATCCTTCAGAGCAGTATGGACTCTTCCCATGAAGTCCTAGAGACTTAAGGATATTCCCAGTGGCAGCCATAGCCATTGCTTACCTAATATGGGTGTTTTTCCCTATCTCCCCCAGTAGTCAGCTTGGGGATTCGTGAATAGATCTGGCCAATGGGCTCTTGGCAGACCTCCACAAAATTTGACAAGAAGCAAACTTTTGTTGTGTTAAGCCACTGAGATTTCTGAGTCATCTTTGTTATAGTGGCATAATCTAACTTATCCTGACCTATGCACTTATCAACTTGGGAAAGTTGTCCCAGGAAAACTGACTCTTTGAAGGCGGTATAAGGTCTCATCCAAAGGGCGATGTCTTTTGTCACCTGGGAGGTGGTAGAGTAGGCCAGTTTTGAGACAAACATTGCTTTTACAGGCTTGGGAATCTGGCTGCTAGAGTGTGTCCCTCAGATCCATCACTTGTTAGCTGTTTGACTTTTGAGTCATTTACCTAATCGCTGTTCCTCAGGTCCTCCTCTGTAAAGTGGAAATATTAACAATGACTCTATCATTGACTTGTTGGGAAGGTTAGATGAGGTAGCGTATGGGAAGCCCTTATCATAGCGCCTACCGCAGAGTGAGCTTTCAATATGTTAGCTCCTGTTATTTACTGAACATATGTACTCTGTAAAAATCACTGTACTGGACTTTTCCTGTTATAGGAGTGAATCGACTGTCTTCAAGGTACTTGTCATGTGTCACAAGACAGTCAGTAAACAGCAGCTAGATGCATATCTACATAAGACAAATCTTAGTTGAAAAGCATGGAAAATATGGGTTCTCTGGGTCCCATTATTCTTTTAAAAAGATAAATTTGAATGGACTAATTGCTGTTTTAAGAATAATTTATTTATTTTTGGCTGTGCTGGGTCTCATTGCTCCCGGGGATTTTCTCTAGTTGCAGCGAGTGGGGGCTACTCTAGTTGCACTTCGGGGTTTCTCTTGTTGTGGAGCACGAGGTCTAGGGTGCACGGTTTTCGGTGGTTATGGCTCCCCGGCTCAGTGGTTGCAGTTCCCGGGCTCGAGAGCAAGCACAGGCCCAGTAGTTGTGGTGCCTGGGCTTAGTTGCTCCGTGGCATGTGGGATCTTCCAATATCAGGGATCCAACCTGTGTCTCTTGCATTGGCAGACAGTTTCTTCACCATTGAGTCACCAGGGAAGCCCTGGGTCCCATCTTTGGAAGATCTGCACTAGGGGGTCCAAATAACAACCTCTTTCGGTGACACTGTCACTTAGTATCTGAGGTCTCCAGGATGGTGCTGGAGGATTTGTCACAGAGAAACCAATTCCATGTCAGTATTCACCAACCTTTGCTTTTACCAAAAGAGTGGTATCTGAACTTGGGTTATGTGACAGCCAATATGAGAAGAAGATTTCAAAATACCTAAGGGCTATGGTTGAAATTAATGAGTACTCTTCTCTGGGGGAAAAAAATTCTTATAAGGGAAAAATAATAAAACACTACATAAAACTTTGGTTCCAAATAAATGGATCACATACCCTGGCTCTACTAAATGCCTCCAGAAATATTTATTTATTAAAAAACATTAACTACTCTACTGCTGTGACGCAGGGGTTGGTCTGGGAGCCAGGGCAGGAATGCAGGGGTTAGGACCGCCAGTTCAGTGTACCTTGCATGGTTTTTGGGACAGCCTGTGCTCTATTTTCTAGCACTTCCCCTGGCCAACACGCCCATCAGAATGACTCCCAGGAATCCTTACTCTTGGTTTTAGTTATTTTCTAAGAATGAAAAGGAAGGAAAAAACAAAACAACATCAGAAATACCCTGGGTCTTAATTTCTGGAGTGGAGATTAGTGACCTGCAGAAGATTTTCCTTTGTTTCTATCATGTTCTATCACAAACTTGAAATCACTCCAAAAGGAGAAATGGGTTTTCAATTCCTCTTGTATGTAGGGTAATTTTTTTTTTTAATAGGAAAAGCCCAGTTGTGACTAATGACTCAAGTGGGGATCTTCCTCCCTGCACTCCCCAGCAATATCCTCTGTCTTGTGAGCCAACTTGTCAGAAATAGTCACAACCTGGGCATTTTCATCAGACTAAAAACAATCTGTTTATGAGATGGGCTTTGCATGTGTCTTCCTGCCTCAGTTTCTTTCTGAGAGGTTATTTTCTAACTACATATGAAAAATGGCCACCCTTTGGGGGAGGTTGTTAGAAGATATATCTGAAATGGGAAAAGTGTCATAAAAATGAGAAAATAGTGCTTTCCACATTCTAGAACATTTTCAATTTCATGGTATCATTTGATTTTGATAGCATCTCTGTGAGTTGAGGGGAATAGACATTTTATTTATTAATTTTTTTGAAATAGACATTTTAATTCCAATCTTCTGGACAAGAAAATGTGAAGCAGGGAGTACCTCAGGAACTTAGGAAATCAATTGCAAAGTCAGGACCAAAACCTAATGCAGTGTTCCCAAGTGATAATAGGGAACACATAGCTCTTTCTAGACTCTCGGAGACTTGTGCTTAGTTCCTGATCTGCCACAAAATGGGAGTGTGACTTTTAACAGATCACTTAAAATTCTTGACCTGCCATTCTTTTCGTTCATGCAATGATAGGGTAGATGAATGCCTTGTAAAGTCCCAACACTCCATGTTTCTTTCCATCCTATAAAGTGGTTTCGAGTGGGTGTACATGTGGGGATTGAAGGCATTACTAGGGAGTAACACATGGCAACTCCCAGAAGAATGGGAAATCCAGTTATCATGCCTGGAAGAGGCTGGGATCTGTATTTTCTATCTTACCCAGATACTTGGCCTCTGAGAGATGCCCATCATGCTAGGTGTGGACAAGATGGTGTTGACCAACAGCAGAAAGAGGAGTAATGCTTTTTATCTTACCCATTTCCAATGGATATACCAGAGCTGGAGAATGAAAGGTGCCATTAGGAATAAGGATTGTTTATTTATTTGTTTTCATGTGTGTGGCGTGGGCGTTTATTATAATACGAATCGACAAATCAAGGGTTCTAATAACAACTGTGTAAGTAAACCAAATTGTTTGTTTGAGCCTAATTCTCCCAAAGTTATACCTGTAGGAGAAAGGGATTAACAGGTACAAACTATAATGTATAAAATAAGTTGCAAGGATATATTGTACAACATGAGGAATATAGCCAATATTTTATGATGACTATAAATGGAGTATAACCTTTAAAATTTTTGAAACACTAAATTGTACACCTGTAGCATATAATATTGTACATCAACTATACTTTAATAAAAAAAGTTATGCTTTTCAGAGGTAAGAAGGGTTTTGTTAAGCAATATGTACATGACTGTTTCTTCCATTTTAATGCAAATTAGTGATTATTTCAAAAGAGTGTATTGGCTTGGCTGGGAGACCAGAAAGGACCCTGCATTTGGCAAGAGGAAATTCAGACTACAAACAAAGCTTACTTCCATTGTGGGAACAGAATGGAAGCACTAAGGGACTTCATTTTCTTTCCCCTTTAATAAATGATAATATTTGTCTTATTGGCAGACGTTTATCTTGCCTTAGATCTCCTTGAGCCTTTGGGAAATACTGAGATGATATAACAAAGGACATGTCCTACAAAGATAAGTGCCTGCTTTTTAATAAAGAATTGCTGTCAAGTAAAATGGTGGAATGAAAATAGCATGAAAGAGTCCAAAGAAAAATTTCTCTCTTATTTTGATTGGCGCTATGAATTTGGTGCCAAAAGATGAAGATCTTCTGTGTCCAGGATGAGGCAGATGAGAGGCCACAGAGTAGAGTCAAGGCTCGCTGGGCACTTGTCTTCACCTGCTGTTTATGCCCTGATGTGGCTGTGTGAGCTTAGATCAGTCATTCTTCTTACTAAAGCTCAGCATACTCAACTGTACAATGAAGGATCAGAGAAATGGTGTTCAGTTTCCTACAAAGAAATCTTGAATCTCTATGCAGCTCATTGAAATTCCCCCTTTTTTTTTTTAACCAGATACTCCTTTCTATCATCCCTCAATGATTCCCCTCCTGGGATAAACTCATAACCTCTCAGAAAGGCTTCCCCAGGGGGGCTGGATAATGCTGCCTGGACAGCTTTGAAAATGGGGTACATTCTCCTTTACCTCTGGCCTTTGAGTAGGTTCTTTTTTAAAAAAGTTATATTTCAAAATAATGTTTTTCTTTCTTTTTTTTTTCTTTACTTTTTTTTGCTGTGCCCCAGGGCATATGGGATTTTAGTTCCCCAACCAGGGATGAAATTGTGCCCCCTGCAGTGGAAGCTTGGAGCCCTAACCAGTGAATCAGTGAGCCTCGGGGAATTCTCCATTGAGTAGGTTCTTACTTGGAGCAGGGACTGGCTGAAATCTCTGGTTGCAGATATCCAAGAGGGCTCAGGAGCATTTGAATGATCTCAGTCATTGGTTAACAAATTAAAATCAAAGAAAACTGACCCCCTGGTCCTCACCCTAGTTCCAGGGAATCCCTAAGGGTGGTGCTTGAAATCTATATATTTAAAAAAGTTCTGCAGGTGGGGGCCAACTGCCATCTTAAATCATCTCTTAGGTTCTCTTCTGAGATACAAAATGTTTTTAACAGAGCTCCCAACGTTGAGGTGAGGAGGGACTAGCCAAAAAGTTGACCACCACCCCATCTTGCCAACTTATCTCACACTTTAAGCTGATTTCTCAGAGCCCCTCACCACACCAGCACTGACTCACTTGGTCTCTGTGACCATGCCCCACATCAAATGTCATTTGCCCTCCTTTTGGACTTTTCAAGTTCACCCACTTTTTGTTGTTGTTTATATCAGCTCAAGTCCTCTTCCTGCAAAATACCATCTTTGTTCACCCAGCCCAAATTTAGTATCCTATTTTATACCCCCTCTGAAATCCATTCTCTGTCCCACTAACCACTATGGTAGCCACAAGTCATATGTGGTTGTGGCTGAGCACATAAGACGTGCTTTGGTACGTTTACACACTGTCTTTCGTTGTATATGCTTTGGTGAGCTCAGTCAGGCTTGTAAGCCTGCCTTCTGGAGTGAGAGCTCATAGAGGACAAGTGTCCAGGGCAGATCTTTTCTCTGGCATCTTCCTTAGTGTTAAGCACAATACTGTCACAAAGAGGAGCATCCGGTGGTCCTTTCTTCTGGGACCAGCTGACCCATCTATAGGACCAGAAGTCAAACTTGTAAGAAGGCTGTTGGTGGCTGAATGGAGACAGGGATGACAGGTGGAGATAGCTAGGGAGGTGAGACACTTGCCTTTATCGTGTCCAAAGACACATATGTTTAGTGCCTGAATGACAGCTCAGGGCATGCCTCATTCTCTTCCTGGCAAGTGCAACACTTGCCGTTCTCCCATATAGGCACGTGACGACCGTCCTCCCCTGCAAGGATGATGTTTGTTGTAATTTGGCTTTCCATGACTTAAAAGAAGGTGAAGGTCAATCCTAAATATTGCGATTTAGCACATGGTTAATTACATTGGTTCTGATCTGCATCGTCTGGTTTGGTAGACGCTAGCAACAGATGGCTATTGAAATTTAGGTGAATTAAAATGAAATAAAAATTTAAAATTTAGTCATCCAGGTGCACCAAGTACGTCTCACATGTGGTTTGTGGCTATCATATTGGATCCGGGAACACATTCAAACATTGCAGAAATTTCTATTGGACAGTGCTGGTATAGACCGTCTGAGTTCAAACCTCTGTTCATATGCTTTGTGATTTTGAATAAACTACTTAGTCGTTCAGTGTCTCAGTTCACTCATTTATAGGGTGGAGAAAATAGTAGTACCAACTTCACACAACTGTTAATGTTCAAATAAGATAATCCGTATAAATGGTGTGGCAGAAACATAACACTCAAGATTAGCTGTTAAACAACATGGCTTCTCCTGCTGGCTCTATTGTTTCTGAGGCCTCTCTCCCCACCACAAAGGATGAGTCTGGTGCCAAACATTGGGAGCTTCTCAACACATACTCATTATATGTACGAAGTGTTAACTTCTGTGAGAACAAAGGGTTCCGTGGACAGAGAGTTAGGAGGTTACTTGGCACAGCTAGTTCTGTTGAGTCAAGACTGAGTTTTCTCTGCCTACGTGCAGTAACTTGGATCTGCCTTTGAACCAGAGGACATTTGATGCTTTCACCTTTTCTGAAAGGACAGAAATTTCCCTGATTGTGGGCGTTCAGCCAAGGGTGAGCACGTCTTGACCCTCTCCGGGTTCTTTCTCTCTCTTTTTCCCCCACACTGAAAGCATATTCCCTCTGAAGAGGAAGTTTGTTTTCTGTGTCCTGGAAATGTCAGGCTCCCCAGAGGGCTAAAGGGTGGACCTGTCTTAGTGAAATGTCTCTTCCTCTGATGCAGTGGGTGACCCCCTGCTTTCTTGAATGACATCAGCCGAGCGGTAATCAAAGTACTCATGCCTGACTCACCACGGACTGTGGAGAATTGACTTCCAGCATAGCGGGGTGGGGGTGCGGTGGAGGAAATGGCCCTTGGCATGTGAATGACTTCTTGACTTTTGACTCAGACCTCAATTGTGCTCAGGCCTCGGCAGTCCCCTGCTTTCCCTGAGCATCTGCTTATTGCCTTGAAGCTTCTTGACTTAATTTTTTGCCTGGTTTACAGTAAGCCTACCCTGGGTTTCACAGGTCACTGCAGAAGAGCTGAGCAGTTTGCATCAGCGGGGAGCCAGAATGCCAGGACGCTTTGCAGAGTGTGCCTTGAGGCTGGTCTTTGCATTGTAAGTTCCCATCAATACACAGGAGATAGAGTCATCAGCTGATGCATTTTGGCATTTGGTCATGACTCATGTGAGGGAGAAAAGGCAGTGTTTGAGACTTCAGGGGCTGATCTAGCATGAGGGAGCTAACCTTGACTTACTTTCAGAAGCCCAGAGATATCAGCTATTTTCTCAGCCTCTGAGCCGTCTAGTCTCCCTAGTAATTATAACTCATTGTTCCTCTGACTTCCTTTTCCATAGGACAGTGTCTGGGTTGGACTTGTCCCAGGGCAAGGCTTCCAGAAGCAGTCCTAGAGAGGGCTCAGACATGTGCTCTAAGATTTTCTCAGAGCTCCTTAAAATCTGACTGATGAATTGTCTGAGAGCCAAACCAAGATGAGCAAAAGTGAAAATTCATTTACCGTTGGGCCTCTTTCTCTGCTGAAACCATGGAGTGCTCACCACCTCATCCATCATCGTAATGCAGCGCTCAAAATAACTTTCCTCTTGCTTTCTAGAGCGTAGTGAGAGAGGCCTTTTCACTCTCGGGTACACTTCCTTCTAGATACTGTTTTTTATGGACACTTTTAATATAATGTCAAAGTTCTAGTAAGGTTGCAAGAATATACACCTTTCCTCACTGATTCATTCACTGTTGACAGTTTCCCCCATTTTCTATTTTGCTCTATCATGTCTGCCTCCCTCTCCCTCTCTTTCCATCTTTATTTTTCTGTTTTTGTTCCCTGAACTTTTGAAAGTAAATTAGAAACATTGTGCCTTTTTCCTCCTAAATACTTGTGTATATTTTCTAAAAAAAAAGGATATTCTCTTACATAAGTATAGTGTAGTTACAAGAAAATGCATAAAGTTTTTAAAGACAACAAATATTCTCCATACCTTTCTTAAAGAGTGTGTGCTTAGTTGCTCAGTCATGTCCGACTCTTTGCGACCCCATGGACTGTAGCCTGACAGGCTCCTCCTTCCATGGGATTCTCCAGGCAAGAATACTGGAGTGGGTTGCCATGCCCTTCGAACCCAGGGATCGAATCCAGGTCTCCTGCATTGCAGGCAGATTCTTTACTGTCTGACCCACCAGGGAAGCCCATACTTAAAGAGTGTCTTACTGTAAACAAAACAAAACAAAGCAAAGCTACCCACCTTCCCCGAATCTCCAGACACACAGGTATTAAGGCCATTTTGTGTATATTCCATGAAGTTGATGTTGTAAATGGTATAAGGAAAGATTAGAAATTGTCCCTGTCCTAGTTGAGGAAATAAGATGGATGAGAAGTTAAAAAATCAGTGGAAGATTTGAAAAGAGCCTATTAATTGGCTAAATCCAATTATTTTTTCTCTGGGAAAAATAATTCAAAATACCCTTGAAATCACCATGAAAAAATGGTAAGTGCAACATTAAAATAATTGTTTAAACTTTATTTTTAGGCCGTATAAATTCCTTAGCTAATAGCAAAATTGGAGAAGGATTTTGAGATAATTGACAGTAAAGTTTTAATTGGATTCAATTTTTTCATACTTCAGTCAAATTAGGGTATTAAGCAAAAAATTACTGTTTTAGTAGACAAAGTCTTCAATTGCAGAAGCAGAGGAAATCTGTACTAAAACTCATTTGTAATCTTTAAGTATTAAAGAATTGTAGAAAGCTTGACTATGTCCTGTTTATTTTTGCCACACTTCCTAGCTCTGTACCAGGCACATGCAAGATAATTGATAGACTTTGTTTGATGAAAAGCAATGGAGTGGTAGACATAGAACATGAATGCGTATCCCAGGAGCAAGAGTATTGGATTATTCATTTTTATCTCCAGAAGAAAAGATGCTGCCACAGGATTAGAATCCAGTGGAACTGTATATATCTTTTAGTTAAAATTTTCAACACATCTTCCTTGTTTAGTGAGAATGTGAAGAAAAGATGTCTGGGACAGGTTTTGTATTCACTGTTGCCAAGACTCATATGCTGAGTGTCCTGGCCCAGCTGTAGGCCTGGGATAGGCAGTAGGAATGAATCATTATTATTTATTTTTTGGCTGCACCGTGTGGGATCTTAGTTCCTTAAGTAGGAATTGAACGCATGCCTCCTGCATTGGGAGTGTGGCGTTTTAACCACTGGACTCCCAGGGAAGTCCAGGAATGTGTTATATGAAGCTGAGATAGTTTCAACCTCATACATTGTAGCCCACCAAGCTCTTCTGTCTGTGGGATTTTCCAAGTAAAAATACTGGAGTGGGTTGCCATTTCCTCTTCCAGGGGATCTTCCTGACATGCCACAACAAAGATCAAAGATCCCACGTGCCACAGGCACAGTGAAAATAAGTAAATATCTAAAGAAATGTAGATGGAGGAAAACATATAATTACACTGGGTAGTCTCACTTTAAAACCATGACCTTGAATCTAAAGTGGACTTAATGCTGAGGAGCAATCTTATTCTTCACCCCTGGTTATCTCATTCTCTTACTTTTCCAGAATTTCTTCACAATCTGTCACAGTCTCATCCCACACACTCCCTCCCATGCAACTTAATTTTTAATTGAATTTTATCCAAGTAAATCATGTACATAGTTTAAAAGTCAATAAATAATATGAGACATATAATGAAAACAACAGTTCTTTGCCAACTTTGTGTTCTTATTCTCATATTCTTGAGGTGATGCTTTCTTTTTTGTCGGGGGGCGGGCTGCACTTTGAGGCATATGGAACTTCCAGAGATAGAACCCGTGCCCCTGCAGCGGAAGTGCCAAGTCTTAACCACTGGACCACCGGTTCTTGTTTGTTTTGTTTCCTTCTCCCAGTGAAAGTCCATGATTATATTAGTACTTCTTGTTTTATCAATGACATATTGACTTTACACACACACACCCACAGACACACATACACACACACACACACACACACTTGTACATGCACACACACATGTTTCTTCTCCTATCACTCCCTCTTTTCTCTAATATTGTTTTCTTAAAAGTTTTGGTTAAATCGTTCCCCAGTGGTTACATTATTATCGCTGTGTAACTAGTATTCACAGCTGAGCTTCAACTATGCCAGGACACCGTTTCTTCTTTTTTCATAAAAATGAATTTTTCTCTGAGTAATTATTGTCACTTTTTTATTCACTAAGTTTTATTTGTTCCAATCATTAATCTCTCCAACTTTCCTCTGAAACATGTCAGAGAAGCTTCTCTGAATATTCCAGGTTTTCTATTATTTTAATTTTTTCTTGACAGCCTCCTCCAGGGAACCTCTCTCCCCTGTTCCATTCCAGCTGGTTCCTCTCTGGCCTCCTGCAGAATTGCCATCCGGAGCCACTCTTCATTATTATTTTGTGGGGTCCTTCATCTCTCTTATGTTAAAGCCCTGTTACTGAGGTCCCACATTTTCCTTTCTTGCCCAAGTCTTTTCTGTGAGGTAGTGAATCATCCAGTAGTTTCCCAAGAAAGTTACCTTGGAAGACAATTTGGGGGCATACTGAGAACAAAAAATATCTTTATTTTACCCACATACTTGATTGATAGTTTGGTTGAATTGTTGTTTAGTCGTTAAGTTGTGTCTGACTCTTTGCAATACTATGGACTGTAGCCTGCCACCCTTCTCTGTCAGTGGGATTTCCCAGGCAGGAATACTGGAGTGGGTTGCCATTTCCTTCTCCAGGGGATCTTCCTTACCCAGGTATTGAACTCAAGTCTCCTGCCTTAGCAAATGGATTCTTTACTACTGAGTCACCAGGGAAGCCCATTGGCTGGATACTTAATTCTTATTTTTCTCTCCCATTTTGATGGTACTGCTACAGTTTTCTAGCTACTAGTGTTGCTAATAAGAATTTTAATGATGTTGATACATGTCTTGTAAATGAACCCATTATTACTCTCCACATAATTTTAGGTTCTTATTCTTGGTATTCAGAAAAGTGACATGATGAACATTTTCAGTCCTGGAAATTATTATTATTACAGTTGTTGTTGTTCAGTCACTCAGTCGTGTCTGACTCTTTTTGATTCTTTGTCATTATTGTATAATTGCTGCTCTTTTCCTACTTTCTCTTTCTAGAACCCCTAATAGTTGACCATTGTATGTCTGGATTGATCCTCTGTTTTCCTTATCTCATCAATTTTCTCTCTCTTTTTCTGTTTGTTCTACTTCTTGGGATTATTTCCCTACATTTTTGCTGAATTAAATTTTCTTTTCTTTTCTTTCTTTCTTTCTTTCTTTTTTTTTTTTTTTGCTACTGTGCTTTTACTTGAGTTCTTTCTTATATTTTGAATATTCTCCTTTTTACAGTATAATGTTTTTGTATCATGGACCTAGGATTTCTTATTTTGTGGATGGTACCAATCATAAAATATACTCTCTTAGTCTTGAGTATAAGATGCAGAGAAATAAAAACAAATTTGCTGAAGAATACATGAATGCCCTTGTCCCTGGGGCTTTGGTGTTCAGCACTGGGCATGGGATGTAACTTAAACATTTGTTTTCATGACTAACTCCAGGGAAATATTTATTCATGTCTCCTGCCCAAAGTCTCAGGATTGAAGGGAATTGTCTTCAAATGCTGGGTGGTGTCACGCAGGATTTAGAGAAGGAGATGGCTTAGGTGAATGAGGAGGATGTGAGTGATAGGAGCACTTACGTAAATGTAAAAACAATTTGTCAAATCCTTTTCTCAGTTAGCATGAGTTCAATAGACTTTTGCCTGATAAAGTATCATTTTCCAATAGCACCCAGTATTCATTTCTTGCTCGTCTTCAGGTTTAAATTGTGGTTTCAGAGTTATTCAAGGATTAGCATAATATTTGCCAACAGTTGTTCATAGCAGCTGAAGAACATTTTGCAATTTTAAACAAAAATACTCTGAAATTTGTGTATATGTGGGTCTAGACGTAACATTGTGAAATGTGATAACAATCATTCATTGGCAACTGGATGGACGTTGAATTAGAAATAGGTTTACTTTTATGAAATATGTCAGAGTTAGAGGCAATCATACTTTCAAAAAATGAATAAAACCTAGTTTACATAAACCAGTTTGATTTAAACTTTGTTATTTTTAAACTATAATAATTCAATTTTTTGTCTTTAAATTGTATATATTTTTTCTTTTGTCCTTTTATTTCTTTTTGTCTTTAAATTTTAATAGGCCATTTTGAATGCTGTAGAAGAAATAACTTTTGAAATGCATTATGAACACAAAAGGGCTTCCCTGGTGGCTCAGACAATAAAGAATTCACCTGCATTGTGGAAGACTGGGGTTCGATCCCCGAGTCGAACATCCATGGGTTGAAAGGTGCTTCCCAGGTGGTGCTAATGGTAAAGATGCCGATGCAGGAGATGTAAGAGACATAGGTTCAATCCCTGAGTCAGGAAGATCCCATGAAGGAGGACATGGCAACCCACTTCAGTGTTCTTGTCTGGAGAATCCCATGGACAGAGGAGCCTGGCAGGCTACAGTCCTTGGGGTTGCAAAGAGTCAGACGTGACTGAAGCGACTTACCATGCATGCACACATGAGCACAATAGCTTTTGACATTTACTTTTTACTTTTATTGAAAATATATTAGAATTTTACTTTTTGGTATCATTACTGTCAAGAGAGTCTAAAACATGTAAAAATCTCAGTTGGAAGAACAGTGGTTTTACTGATATGAAGGCAAGGAAAATAAATTTGTGGAAAAAATAAGTAATAATTGTGAATCATGTATAATTTTTTTTTTACTGTTAATGGCTAGCCCAACAATAGAATATCACACAAGGTCAGTAATTCAATCATTGTTATTTTTCTGATTTTCAGTCATTTAAAGTTCTAGCTTTATACAGAGGGTTTTTTTTTTTTTGTTGTTGTTGTTATGAGGATATATTCATCAAGATAAGAGGAGAGAACATTTTATTTAACAATTTGTTAGCTTGCTTAAAATTTTAAAATATTTAAAGACATGATGCATGGGACTTTATCTGTACTTCAGCCCCAGCCTTTTCATTTGAAGAGACTTAGAAAGCAAGCATCACTTTGCCAACAGAGGTCTGTAGAGTCAAAGTTACAGTTTTTCCAGTAGTCATGCACAGATGTGAGTTGGACCATCGAGAAGGCTGAGCACTGAAGAATTTATGCTTTTGAATTGTGGTGCTAGAGAAGACTCTTGAGAGTCCTTTGGACAGCAAGGAGATGAAATCTCTTTAAGTCAATCTTAAGGGAGATAAACCCTGAATATTCACTGGAAGGACCGATGCTGAAGCTAAAGCTCCAATACTTGGGTCACCTGATTCAAAGAACTGACACATTGGAAAAGACTCTGATGCTGGGGAAGATTGAAGGCAAAAGGAGAAGAAAGCAGCAGAGATGAAATGGTTAGATAGCATCACTGACTTAATGTACATGAGTTTGGGCAAACTCCGGGAGATGGTGAAGGACGGGGAAACCTGGCGTGCTTCAGTTCATGGGGTCAGAGAGTTGGACCTGACGTGGTGACTGAACAGCAACAGAGTTCTCATCTGCTCTCGTCTGGAGAATCCCATGAACAGAGGAGCCTGGCGGGGTCCCAAGGAATTCGACCCAAAAGATGCGACTTGGCATGCACTCAGAGTTCTCATTATTGTTGGGTTTAGGCAGAGAATTGAAGGCTATTGAGATTGTGACCTGGGCTCTGAGGTTCCCATCTTCTTTCCCCTGTTTTCTACTCCTCTCCTTTAAACTAGGATAGGAAGACAAAGACTATGAAAGTGTAAGATATTTATGATATATTTTTTTTAAAGAAGAAGAGTCCTTCTTAGAACTATTTTTTTTAAACTGTTTTACTTATTTATTTATTTTATTTGGCCACAGTGTACAGCATTTGGAATCTTAGTTGCCTGACCATGGATTGAACCTGCACCCTCCATAACCACTGTCAGCCAATGGACCACCAGGGAAGTCCCTATAATTCATAACAATCTCTTGTTGAGGTATAGAATATACACAAGAGATTGCATATATATTCAGTTGCTTTTGGTGAGATGAAATGCTCTAGTATTTTGAGATGAGATCAATGAAAATGATTAGCTCTTTGGCAATAGAGGTTACATAGAACTAATCTTTCTCTTTGAGCACTGTGCAAATTACAGAGTGTTTTTGGGAAAGATGAAATACTTATAAGGCCTGGAGGATGGATAGGATTTCATCCACAGAATATTGGAGGTGTCTAGGCTGGGAATGCCATTGTGAACACGATACAAGGGTGTGTGTATGTGTACCTGTGTGTTATGTGTGTGTGTGTGTGTGAGTGTGATGGAGTGGGGGTGGGAGAAAGACAGAAAGATTTTAGCTTGGATGAACTGGATAGTGTGCCAGAGAAGGGTGTAGAATAAGACAGAGTAAAAGAGGGCCCCAGCTGATGCAAGACTTTGGGGAAATAAACATCATTATCAGGTTACGTTATGAGTATGTGAAACAGAGAGGATGGTGGTGTCATTGGAAAATGGTGATTTATGGATCACTGTGAGTTATTGTAACTACTTTCAATCAAGCAAAACAAAAGAGAATGATTAAGACAGTGTCTATTTGCATGAAATTTGGTTTTAACATCTGGAAATCTCCAGAGAAAGCCGGAAGGAAAGTTACCCACTTCACAACCAGGCTCATTTTCTAAAGACACTTTTAAGAGCCAATTTTTTTGAGTGTCTTAGCTTAACTATAAAGAAAGCAAAGAGAAGCAGGAAGGGTGAGGGCCAGGAAAATTTGAGATGATTTTTCCCGTGTTATATAATGACATACAAAAAAAGTAGATAAGGGCATCAGTCAATCAATTTCTCTGATTTGGGGCCAAGTTGAAACCTCCTCTATTCTGTTTGTTCATTTTAAAGAGCTTAATGTCAACAAACTCAAATCCATTCAGTTCTTCTTTTATGCTCATAAGAAAGTGCAACAGCTATCAAAGAAAACCTCGTGATCAATTTTTGTTAAAATGAATACAGAAAGGAACTGGGGAAAATTAATCTCCAGCACTGCTTCCTAGCCCTTAGTAGGGTGTTGGGGAATGTTTAGGGGGAAGAGCTAGTTCACAGCTCTCCTGTTTTTACAAAGCAATAAATATTACCCTCATAGTTTGGGGATTATGAATATCAGTGGAGTAACACAAGGCGTTCCAAGACTGACCTTAATATTAATTGGCTGTATGACTTTACAAAATTCACCTTTTGGGGAACCCCATTTTCTTATCCAAAACAAGAAGATGTGCCTTAGGAGAAAGAAATAGAAAGTCAGAGGGAAGTAGGAAAGTGCCATCAAAAGAAAGAGTCTGGGTGCTAGGTGTGCTCATTGCTACTGAGGTGTTGCTGCTTCTAAGACGAATATATGTGGAATCTAGAAAAATAGCACAGATGAACCTACTGCCTGGGCAGGAATTAGGGGTGCGGACACACAGAACGGACATGTGGACGCAGTGGGGTTAGGGTTAGGGTGAGATGAATTGGGAGATTGGGATTGACATTCATACAGTACCGTGGGCAAAGTAGATACTAGTGGAACTTGCTGTTTTAGCACAGGGAGCTCCGCTTGGTGCTCTGTGATGACCTAGAGGGGTGAGATGGGGGGTGGGGATGGGAAGGAGATTCAGCTATCTACATAAACATGTAGCTGAACACTACATACACATGGGGCCAATTCAGTTCTTTTTACAGCGGAAACTAACAGCCCTGTAAAGCAACTATACTTCAATAAAAAGATGTCAGCTGACAAAGCAAGAAAATATGTGTGTATATACTAACCTGTTACTCACACATATCCATGAATATAAACGTTTGTATCCATATTAAGCTAGGTAAATTCACACTGATTTTTCCAACTCTAATCTATTTCCAGGTGGATCATTCTAGTTTCCTCCCCTTGATCATCTGTAACTTCCCACTCCAACAGTGAGAACCTGGTTCCCACCATCTGTCTCCATTAATTTAATTGTTCATTCTAGTATACATTTAGAGTTGTACCAAAATGGTTAATCTGCACCCCATGAAACAAGTTTATCAACTCGGGTACAGTGCTTATATACAGTTTCTTTTGCCTTTGATCTTAGAGGCTGAATCTTCAAAATCTGTAGTGTCAGCATCTTTTACCCCATCCCCTTCACTGGAATTGTTTCATATGTTTGTAATACAGTTATGTTGTTTTCATCATCTTATGTGTTCTATTCTGGTATCCCCAAAACTCCTAAATGATTTTTCAAGTTTGCATCAATGTCCACCAGTATTTAAAGTTCTATGAGTTTTCGCAAATGCATGGTATCGAGTATTCACCATTAAAATATAGTACAGAAAAATTTCACCATCCTAAAAAAATTCCCTGTGCTTCACCATTCAACTCTGTCTTCTTCCGTCTGTACCCTGGAAAACACTGGTATACTTACCATCTCCATAGTTTAACCTTTTCCAGATTATCAAATAATTGGGTCTTAACACACTGGCTTATTATACTTCAGTTCAGTTCAGTTGTACAGTTGTGTCTGACTCTTTGCGACCCCATGAATTGCAGCACGCCAGGCTTCCCTGTCCATCACCAACTTCCGGAGTTCACTCACACTCAACGTCCATCGAGTCGGTGATGCCATCCAGCCATCTCATCCTCTGTCGTCCCCTTCTCCTCCTGCCCTCAATCCCTCCCAGCATCAGAGTCTTTTCCAATGAGTCAACTCTTATTATACTTAGCAGTATCTATTTAAGATTTCTCTATTTTTTTTTACAACTTGATTGTTTCTTAAGTATTTCGTTGTGTGGATATAGCAGGGTTTGTTTAACTTCTTATATATTGAAGGAAATCTTGGTTGTTTGTTTACATTTTTTGGCAATTATGAATAAAGTTGCTATCAACATTCACTTGCAGGTTTGTGTGAACATTAAATCAGCTTGGTGAAGACCTAGAAGCCCGATGGCTGTAACTTATGGGAAAAAATTGCCAAACTGTCTTTCAAAGTGGCTCTATCATTTTGCATTCCCATACAATAAATTCAATAAATATATTACTTTTTCACTGATTGAAGAGAATTAAAAATGAAAAATTTTGACTTTACTTGGAAGTTAGTTTTCATGAGGGAAAAAGCCCACTTCCACGGAGTGTGTTCAATGTTTTGTCACTATGATAATGCTAAAAGCACAAAGATGGTGAAGGCTTCAAACAACAGAGTGTCAATGGCAAACAGGAAGATGAAGAATGAATAAAACAGGATACCCAGCTGACTTTTAACAATATGGTTTGACCTGTGTGGGCCAATGGGTTCAGTTATATTCAGACTTTTTTTGATACATATATAGTTGGTCTGTGAAATCTGCAGCTGTTTAGGGCCAAGTATAGGAAATGAGCATCAGCAGATTTTGATATCTGTTGTGAGTCCTGGAACCAATCTCCCTCAGATACCAAGGGAGGGACAGCATCAGTTTGTATTTTCTAGAGTTTTATATAAATGGAATTGTAGATTATATATTCCCTTTTTGTCTATCTCCTTTCACTCAGAATAGTTATTTTGAGATTTTGCATGTTGTGAGATCAATAGTTGACTTATTTTGATAGCTGCTTAGTATTTCATTGCATGAGTATACCATACTTTTTATTAGGATTTCTCACTGCTTACACTACCTGTCTGTTCTTGTGTAATGTCTACTTTATCCATTGAAACCCTTCGTTGTTGTTCAGTCATTCAGTCATGTCTGACTCTTTGCAACTTCATGACTACAGCATGCCAGGCTTCCCTGTCCTTCCTCATCTGCTAGAGCTTGCTCATACTCATGTCCCGTGAGTCGGTGATGCCATCCAACCATCTCATCCTCTGTCATCCCCTTCTCTCGCCTTCAATCTTTCCCAGCATCAGGGTCTTTTCTAATGAGTTGGCTCTTTGCATCAGGTGGCCAAAGTACTGGAACTTCAGCTTCAGCATCAGTCCTTCCAATGAATATTCAGGATTGATTTCCTTTAGGATTGACATGTTTGATCTCCTTGCAATCCAAGGGATTCTCAAGAGTCTTCTCTAATACCACAGTTCAAAAGCATAAATTCTTCGGCACTCAGCTGAAGTAATGTTTACTTTATCCTTTGAAATCCTTCAGTTCAGTTCAGTTCAGTTCAGTCGCTCAGTAGTGTCAGACTCTTTGCGACCCCATGAATCACATCACGCCAGGCCTCCCTGTCCATCACCAACTCCCGGAGTTCACCCAAACTCATGTGCATCACGTCAGTGATGCCGTCCAGCCATCTCATCCTCTGTCGTCCCCTTCTCCTCCTGCCTCCGGTCCCTCCCAGCATCAGAGTCTTTTCCAGTGAGTCAACTCTTTGCATGAGGTGGCCAAAGTATTGGAGTTTCAGCTTTAGCATCAGTCCTTCCAATGAACACTCAGGACTGATCTCCTTTAGGATGGACTGGTTGGACCTCCTTGCAGTCCAAGGGACTCTCAAGAGTCTTCTCCAACACCACAGTTCAAAAGCATCAATTCTTCATCACTCAGCTTTCTTCACAGTCCAGCTCTCGCATTCATACACGACCATGGGAAAAACCATAGCCTTGACTAGATGGACCTTTGTTGACAAAGTAATGTCTCTGCTTTTTAATATGCTCTCTAGGTTGGTCATAACTTTCCTTCCAAGGAGTAAGTGTCTTTTACTTTCATGGCTGCAATCATCATCTGCAGTGATTTTGGAGGCCCCCAAAATAAAGTCAGCCACTGTTTCCACTGTTTCCCCATCTATTTGCCATGAAGTGATGGGATCAGATGCCGTGATCTTAGTTTTCTGAATGTTGAGCTGAAACCCTTAGCATATATTAATTATATTTGGTTTACTTTCCAAGTCTGATATTCTAATATCCCTATCATTCTGGCCCTAATTCTTTCTCTGTGTTTTCAAGTTGTGTGTGTGTGTGTGTGTGTTTGGTTTTTTTTTTGTCTTGATATAGCTTTTTAATTTTTCTTGATAGTTGGACATGATGCTTCAGGACAATGGGAAAAGTGTGAATAGGTCTTTGGTAATGTGGTGAGGTGTTGGGGGAGGGGAAGTGTCCTATAGTCCTATGATCAGGTCTCAGTCTTTTAATGAGCCTATGCTTATGACTGTGAACTTCACAAGTGTTTCTCAGTATTTTTCTTACCCTTAGGCAGGAAGAGATGGCTTTAGTAGCTTGCAACTGGGTATTTCTCTTCTCCCACCTGGAAAGGTAGAGCTGACTGTGTTGGGTATTTCATTTCTCCCAGGTCAGTTAGGCTCTAATAATAAGCTAAAGAATCTACCTACCAGTGCAGGAGACATGGGATATAACCTTGGGTCCGGATGGTCCCCTGGAGAAGGAAATGGCAACTCATTCTAATATTCTTCCTTGGAGAATCCCATGTGACAGAGGAAGCTGGTGGGCTACAGTCCACGGCATCACAAAGAGTTGGACACAACTGAGTGACTGGGCACACACGCACAATAACCCAGCAGGCTGCTGCTGCTGCTGTCACTTGAGTCGTGTCCGACTCTGTGCGACCCCATGGACTGCAGCCCTCTGAGCTCCCCTGTCCCTGGGATTCTCCAGGTAAGAGTACTGGAGTGGGTTGCCATTTCCTTCTCCAATGCATGAAAGTGAAAAGTGAAAGTGAAGTCACTCAGTCATGTCCGACTCTGTGTGACCCCATGGACTGCAGCCTACCAGGCTCCTCCGTCCATGGGATTTTCCAGGCAAGAGTACTGGAGTGGGTTGCCATTGCCTTCTCCGAACCCAGCAGGTTAGGTTCTGATAACTAATTTCTTCTGAGAGCAGGCCTTATTAAGAAGAATGCTCTGACATATTTAAAAATATTTCTTTCTCCCCTCCCTTGCTGGAAGCTTGAGGAAATTCTTTTTCTGACACTCTGAGAAACCAGTAGAGCTTGGTATAGCCAGTCTTAATTTTAGCAATTCTAGTCATGTATGGATGTGAGAGTTGGACTGTAAAGAAAGCTGAGTGATGAAGAATTGGTGCTTTTGAACTGTGGTGTTGGAGAAGACTCTTGAGAGTCCCTTGGACTGCAAGGAGGTCCAACCAGTCCACCCTAAAGGAGATCAGTCCTGAGTGTTCATTGGAAGGACTGATGCTAAAGCTGAAACTCCAATACTTTGGCCACCTCATGCAAAGAGTTGACTCACTGGAAAAGACTCTGATGCTGGGAGGGATTGGGGGTAGGGGGAGAAGGGGATGACAGAGGATGAGATGGCTGGATGGCATCACCGACTCGATGGATGTGAGTCTGAGTGAACTCCGGGAGTTGGTGATGGACAGGGAGGCCTAGTGTGATGCGATTCATGGGGTCGCAAAGAGTTGGACACTACTGAGCGACTGAACTGAACTGAACTGAACTGAACTGAGTGGGTATTTTGGAGAAGGCAGTGGCAACCCACTCCAGTACTCTTGCCTGGAAAATCCCATGGACAGAGGAGCCTGGTAGGCTGCAGTCCATGGGGTCGCGAAGAGTTGGACACGACTGAGTGACTTCACTTTTGCTTTTCACTTTCATGCATTGGAGAAGGAAATGGTGACCCACTCCAATGTTCTTGCCTGGAGAATCCCAGGGATGTGGAACCTGGTGGGCTGCTGTCTATGGGGTTGCACAGAGTCGGACATGACTGAAGTGACTTAGCAGCAGCAGCAGCAGCAGTGGGTTTTAGTGGTATCTTACTGTGGTTTTAATTTGCATTTCCCTAATCACTAATTGCATTGGGCATGTTTTCATATGATCATTTGTCTTCCATATATCTTCTTTGATGAAGTGTCTATTTAAATCCTTTGCCATTACTTTATTGGATGATTCTTTTATTATTGAGTTGGGAGAGTTTTAAGAATATGTATTTATATGCTAGGAGCAAGTCCTTTGAGGGATGTTACTGTTCAGTTGCGAAGTCATTTACAAATCTTTTGCAACCCCATGGACTGTAGCCAACAAGGCTCCTTTGTCCATGGAATTCTACAAGCAAGAATACTGGAGTGGGTTGCTATTTTCTTTTACAGGGGATCTTCCCAACCTAGGGATCTAACCTGCATCTCATGTCTCCTGTATTGACAGGCAGGTTCTTTACCACTAGCGCCACGAGGGAAGCCCTTCCTAGAAATAGTCCATGTTAAATTGTGTGGGAAGCATTGAAACTTCCTAGGTATATTGTATGGGTAAATGTTACTAATATAAGTGTTCTAGAAATTTTCTGGCATTCATAAAAATTTGGTATGTCCTGGTCAAATCAATTGTAATTGTAGTTATCATTTTAAAATGTTGTGTGTCACAGCAGTAATTAAGTTTCTTTGTCAGTTGCATAGTGATCAGGCCTTTTACCATGCCCTTTAAGTCTTGTCATTCATAAATAGTTACCGTGTCATTCTGATGCCTTTACAAAAATGCTTCATTTTCACGAAGTTTTATGGAAACATCTTTTTTTTTTAAAACAAATACAGGTTTGGTTTTTTTTTTAAATAAACTTTAGGTCATACCGTTGACCTGGATCAGAAACTGAGGAATATTAATGAAAAACCTGATGGTTTCATAAAATTGTTAACAAAAAAGATTAGTTACGTAGGAATGAGTGAGCTAGTAAATATAGTTATAGTTTTAAGTTGTTTTTTGGTCTGAACTATTATTGTCTTTTAATCTATATTCTCTAGATAGAAGAAAATCTTTCCCCGTAATTTAATGGTATCTATAGCAAATTGGTAAATTATATCTTTGCAAGCAGAATTGAAACATTTAAGCATTTATCTTTTCTACTTAATCCCACCAGAAATCAAAAATTTAGGTTACCAGAAGTCTTATCAGATGAATAAGGAAGGTTACCACCTGACAGGTGTAGAAATCTCAAGATATATTGGGGAGCTCTAGAGGAGAGAAATTCACTCAAATTTCTGATATCTTGGGCAGAATCTGTGGTAAACCCTTGGCATGGCTTTCTGGGCCTTTAAGAAACATTTTAAAAGTTTACTCTGAGATTCCTTATAGAAATTTCCAGCAAAATCAATTTTAAAAAAGCCTGTATAATCAAGTACACTTATGTAAGTAATCAGACCAGGTTTATTGAAACCAGACTGATTCTTCAAACAAATTAGTTATAATTTAACTATATTTGATAGAAATGAGGGCAATTTTAGAGAGAAAATTATATTTTGATGGATATTAAGTTCTATTATAATTAATTATCTTTGAGGTTTGATATTTACTGCCTGAAACTCACTTCCCAGATAGCTCCTTGTTGCTATGTTACATTATTGTAAATTTTAATTGAATTATTAAAAGAACGGTCTAAGCTTGTTTCTGAAGCTTATCATAGCAATCTATCTTTGGATGAAGATCAGATACTCCACCACCTGCAACCAGGAGATTATGTATACTGAAAAGAACATAATTTAAAGAACTGCCTCCAGCCTAGATGGAAAGACCTTTATCAGGTCTTTCCTAGCTCATCCTAACTAGCTCATGAAAAGTGAAACTGACAGGGTTTGACTCTTAGATTCAATTTCCCACTTAGAAAAGGCCCCTACACTGGGCTGCTTTACAGACAGGACTGCTGATTTCAAAGTCACCTTAAAATGACAGTCAAACTGAGGAGAAAACCACACCCTCATCAGATCAAGATGTCCTCAGAAGCAGACAGCTACACCAAGATGCTGGACCTGACCTGTGTGATTATTTATAGCATTTTCTTAATTTCTTGGACTTTTGCATATGAATCAATTGTTTTTTATATCATAAGTACAATCTAATGCAGAGTTTTAAAAGTCATTCAATTTGGATTTGTGGTTAACTACCTATATGCAGTCCACTTCTCAGTTACTTCAGTGGCTTTCTCCTCTCTAAGGTTCTAACTGGATAGCCCTTAGGAAATTAATTCTAGAAGAAAGAAGTTATAGTTGCCTTTGGGCCACCATTGATAATACTAGATGAGACTCTCCCACTTGGCTAATCAGGCATTCTTGCTCTAGCCCTGGCCATAAGTTTGAATTTTCTTTTCAGGTTACTCAAGCTCAATCAGAGTAATGAACTAACTTTTAGTGAAAAACTTCCTCAGTTATGGATTTATATGGGTAATGCCAGGTCACGATGGTTTAAATTTAAGGCCTCCCCATTATGGTGGGAACAATTAAAGCATACTAAGGATAATCAGCCTAATAACACTAGGAAATTGAGCTGAATGCCTTATGAACAATGCCAGTATATCATTTCCCTTAAAGATAGAAATTGGTATGGAACAGACTAGGTCAGATGACCTGGAGATATATGGTGCTGCACCTAATGGAAGCTCCTACTTTAAATTCTGACTTATGACCTTACTAATCCTACTTGGTATATTACTTGTATTCTGCCCATTTTGCAAGGTTGTTCTTCCTTGCATTACCAAAATGTGTGACTGAACCTATGACAAAATGAAGATTAGGTGACTTGAAATAATTGACCAAATGTATAGTTCTACATGATTTCCCTGATAGTTAAGTTGGTAAAGAATCTGCCCACAATGCAGGAGACCCCAGTTTGATTCCTGGATTGGGAAGATCCGCTGGAGAAGG